>NC_139330.1:762500-805000 GCF_056507025.1 Lutjanus erythropterus
TTTTGTTGTATTTTATTTTTTTATTTTGTCACAGGCACTGAGCAGCTTCATCAATGCTCTGTGCACTTACAGATTTCAGTTTGAGCTCCAGAAAGATTTTGCTTCTTGGTGTCTGATGTTACTGATTTATTTCAGGAACATCATATTTTCAGGAGTAAACTTTCAGTGAAGCTGAACGTTGGACGATGTCCAAATGTCCAAATGTCTTTTTGTCCACAAACCAAAGATATTCAAATTATTGTTACAGAGAAGTAAAAACAGAAAAAAATCACATTTAAGAGGCTGAAATCAGAGAATTTTGACTTTTTTTAGTATTAGTAATCAATGAATAATTGATTTTTTGATTAATGGTTGCAGCTGTAGTGAACACAGTGGTGTAGTTGTGTAGTTGTGTGGTTGTGTAGTTGTGTGGTTGTGTGGTTGTGTAGTTGTGTAGTTGTGTAGTTGTGTGGTTGTGTAGTTGTGCAGGATACGAGCTGTGAACAAACTGTACCACCACATATTTGCAGCATGAGTGACACTGAGAGCTCAGAGAATAAAAACAGTCGATGTTTTTGGAAAGAATTCAGTCTAAAATAGACCTTTGGCCTTTAGAGGCTTGACTGAACAAAGAAAGACAAACAAAGAGGCAGTTTTAAACACACACACTCACTCACACCCCTCGACATGGTACAGTCCACTCCCACCACGCCTCCGATTGAACCGACTTCCTGCGAGCTGAGCTCGGCGTAATTAAATCACAGACAGGAGTTGATGCTGGTGGACACAATAACAGGAACACCTTTAAATACAAAGAGGTGAGTCATCACCAGAGTTTATAACCTGAACTCAGATCAGACCTGCAGCAGGTGTTTCTGTTAATGTGTCCACCTGCTGGACGTCCACGCAGCTCAGAGACCCAAACTCATAACTAATGAAAGCTGAGCCCCCCAGGCTAAACACACACACACACACACACACACACACACACACACACACACACACAAACACACACACACACACACACACACACACACACACCAAAAGAAAAAGTGATTCATTCCAAAGTTTTACTGTCCAGAATAAACATCGACTCAGTGGTGAACAGAGAAATGATGGAAACCAATAGCAACCAGTGAAATTGTAATCAGATTACTTTCATAATGAACTGCTGCCTGACTGAATCAGTGAGTTAACTTTTTAGATAAAGAAATAAAATAAGTCAGGTTGTACAGGAAGTCAATGATTAATCAGTAATCGATTAATTGTCAAATAAGAATTTAACAGATGAAACATGCATTAATTGATAATTAATCAATAGTCTAAAGACGGCATTAGTTGTGCCTCACTTGACATTATTTTATTTGTCGGAGCCACTCATTGGATAAGAAACTTAAAAAGAAATGTAGAATAAAGAAAAAAGAGAAATAAAAAAACGAAAAATATTCAATTTAGAAAAAAGATTTTAAAAAGTGTTTTATATCTTAATTATTAATGATTAATCAATAAATAAATTGTTCTCATATACAGTCAGTGGTGAAGCTAAACAAACAACCATCAAGTCTGTTTACAGACACATTTTGAATCATGAAACTTTATTGTGTTTTCCTTTAGTTGATAAAAACACAGAAACGTGATGAAGAGATGAAAAAATCTCTTCATGTATAAATCTGTCATTAACCTCGACTGTAATCAGCTGAAAACAACATGAGGCTGCTGCAGTGTGACCACACACACCTGTACACACCTGTACACACCTGTACACACCCGTACACACCTGTACACACCCGTACACACCCGTACACACCTGTACACACCCGTACACACCCGTACACACCCGTACACACCCGTACACACCTGTACACACCAGTACACACCCGTACACACCCGTACACACCTGTACACACCCGTACACACATCAGAGGGTTCTGTTAGAACCTCATAATGTGATGTTATCTGACGGAGACGTCTGGTCGTCAGAGTTCAGAGTAGCTCATGTGTGTTCTGTTGTGTGACACTGACACTGATCTATGTGACCGTGTACTGAGATACATCAGAATTATTGATAAGTCAGTCGGTAATATAATTACTGATAGAGAATCAAACTGTCTTTGGCTGCAGGTTTGTGTCCATGTTCTGAGGTAAAACTGTTTCCTGAGCTGATGTCATCACGCTCCACTGTGATTTGCTCAGATGTTGGAGAGCGATGAGACCAATGACGTCTCTACAGCCAGAATCTTCAAAACTAGTGTCTCACACCAAAAAAAAAAAAAAGAAACGAGGAATAAACAGCACCATGTTTGATTTTGTTGCGAACTGCCCCTTTAAACTGAGGGTCAGATGTATGTAGAACTGGTCCTGGGTCAGTCAGACATACAAACATCTGGATGTACGTGTGAAGATGATCATCATAAAGCAGGTTTGAGTTTAGGAGGATCAGATTCAGATTGTTAGTGTGAGCTGAAGAGTAGAAACTGATGACGGAAACAGATCTGATGACGCTGCAGGACGTCCTCGTCCTCGTCCTCGTCTTCGTCTTGACTCTCACGTGTTGCAGCGGTTGTGTGTTTTGTGCCCTCTGCGCTGACTGCAGGTCACTGATACGGAGCTCCCTGTTCCTGCTGTCGCTCACTGACTCAAAGTTTAACAATGAACTGGGACTGAAACAAAACACTGAGGAAACAGAGCGGAGAAATCCCCAAATACATCAGCCTGTTTCCCATCAGCCCCTCTGTCTCACCCTCTACCTGTCTGCCTGACGTCCTGTTGATGTGTTTGATCAACAAACATGTTGTCAGAGTATAAACACGGTAAAGAAAATAATAAACGTGAGACGTCCTCATGATAACGAGGTCTGTGCACAAATCTGAACCTTGTTTATTATTTACTCCAACAATAAAGATTCAGGTTTATTGACAGGATAAAGAAAATATTTGACCTGTTGGTGGCGCTACAGTCAGTTACAACCATTGATGAGCTACAGTAGTAGTACAGTTACAGTAGTATCTGTAGTTACATGTTTCAACATGTGAAGAACAAACACAAATATTATTTCAACTTCATTCTTATAACATCAAAAAAATCTTTTTCTTATGTCTGGTACTAATACTGAAAGTTTGACTTCATTCTCAGTATTTATTTTTGATATTAAGATTTTATTCTCTACAATTCCACCTGTGTTTTTGTGTTTCAGGTGTTCAGGAGCGTCTTCAGCAGCAGCGTGCCGATCCAAACCGTGAACAGAACGACCACCAGTACACCGCCGTCGGCGAGCTGTACGGCAGCGGTTACCAAGACAAACAGCAAAACGCTACACGCCCCGCCCTGGACCCAGGCCACGCCCACAAACCCCATCACACGTCACACCACGCCCCCAACACGTCTGACCACAAAGACCGTGATCAAAATCAGGACCCCCGACAGCAGGGACAGAACCCACGACGTCCCGGTGAGTTCTGGATGACTCAGAGAGAGAGAGAGAGAGAGAGAGAGAGTGAGAGAGAGAGAGAGAGAGAGAGAGAGAGAGAGTCGGTGGTCATGCTGTGAGGACCATGAGTTGTTTGTCCTGATGCTTCTGTAAGGCTGTGGAACTAGTTTAGCTTCAGACAGACCACATGTGGTTTTGGAGAGTCCAGAAGAGGAAGAACCAGGAGTGGTCTGTCTGGATAGACCAGGACCAGCGAGGAGACCTCAGGGAGGATGGAGGTCTGTGTCCGTCCTGTTGGCAGGCTGGAGAGAAGCAAAGGGGGGTAGCTCCTTAGAAGTGAGTCCAGAACATCTGGATGGCCCCCTGGTGGCTGGTTGCAGTAGAGATCATAAGCCCCGCCCCCTCCATGTTAGCAGATGGGACATGGAACAAACTAAAACATGTTTCTGTCATTTTAAGTAGTTCTTATCACGCTAATGTTTGTTCAAATGTTCATTTTTCTCATCAGTTTGGTTTTCAATTACTTATTGGATGATGAGTCAGCCAGCTGTGTGGGCGGGGCCTCGATACCCTGATCACTATTACACAGACTCTGACACGTCATCCATCTTTATATACAGTTTGTGTGCAGACAGGTGGGCGTGATGATGAAGCTGACGTCTCATTCATATCCTATAACACACACACACACACACACACACACACACACACATCATTCCTCTGTCACAACACACATAAATATACACATACAGAAACGCACACACACTTCCTTCACAGGAAATCCTCTCTTTCTTCTATCCCCCATACATTGTGTGTGTCTGTGTGTCTGTCTTTATCACATTGTGGGGTCCACAAACAGCACAGTCACAGTTTGGGGTCCCCAAAAATTTGGACCCCACAAAAGCGACGGAGCGACGACAGGAGGAAGCAGAATGATCGACTGGAATCAATAGTAATCAATAGTGAGTGTGTGGACTGTGTGTGAGTCAGCAGCGACAAAGTGTCCTCCTGTCTTCATCCGTCCTCCATCAGCTCCTTCACCTCCATTTTCTCTCTGATCCAAAGTCAGATCAGATCAATAATCAAAGACTGAGCAACAGACCGATCAGACTGATTGATCAGCCATCAGAGGAGTTGGATCAGTGGAGCTGCTTCTGTTCCTGATGTCCACTGTTTCATCTTTGATCTGAGTTCTCTCTGCAGAGGAGACAGAGGACAGACAGAGACAACCAATCAGAGACAAGAAACCAACCAATCAGAGACAAGACACCAACCAATCAGAGACAAGACACCAACCAATCAGAGACAAGAGACCAACCAATCAGAGACAAGTAACCAACCAATCAGAGACAAACACAGAGACCTGTATCTTCAAACTGACCTTTTACTTTTAGTGTCACTGTTTTCCATCTCCAGATGTCTCCCTTCCTGCTGTAGATGCAGCACCAGTATCGTCCTGCGTCTGTCTCTTTGGGGGATTTCAGGGTCAGACTGACGTCTCCAGTCTTCAGCAGGTCGTCCTTCATCTCTGTTCGGTCTCTGAAAAACTCGTCCTGTTCTTCAGGTCTATTAGAGCCGTTCTTATACATGTGGACATTTATGTGTTCAGTGTCCAAACATTTCCACTCCACTTTAGCGTCCTCAGGCAGGTCACCTACAGTCTTGAAGGGCAGCAGGACAGACTCCTCCCCCTCGTCCACCTCCACCTGACAGACTGAGAGGACAACAAACCATCAGCTGGACAGACAGCAGCAGCAGTTTGTTTTCATGTCTGTTCTGTAAATGAATCTCAGCTCCACACAGCATTTCAAACACATGTCCAACATCAGTCCTCAACACTTGGACACAAACATTCATCAGACAAATGTCTCATTGTTTCTGTATCAACGTCACTGAATCCACAGGATTCACTTCGCTCACTTCTACATTTCTGTCAACGTTGATCTGTTGGACAAATAAAGTTCATCTGTTCATCTACAGCACTGACCTTTGACCCAGAGCTCCACTTGTTTCTCCATCAGTGTCTTTCTGTCCCTGCTGCAGACGATGCAGGTGAAGGTGTCTGTGTCTCTCTCTGTGGGGTATTTCAGGGTCAGACTGAGGTCTCCAGTTCTCAGGTTTCTCTTCATCTTTGTTCGACCTTTGTAAAACATGGACTGTTCTGCAGGCTGATCAGAACTGTTCTGATACACGTGGACCGTCCTGTTGTTTCTGTCCGTCCACTTCACTGAGACGTCCTCAGGCAGGTGAACTCTGGTTTTGCAGGGCAGCTGGACAGACTCCACCCCTGAATCCACCTCCACCTTGTAGACTGAGAGGACAACAAACCACAACATCAGCTGGACAGACAGCAGCAACTCTGATGGAAACAAGACCTCAATGTCCTTCTTTTATAATCACAGACCTCACTGTCCTTCTCTTATAATCCCAGACCTCACTGTCCTTCTTTTATAATCACAGACCTCACTGTCCTCCTCTTATAATCCCAGACCTCGCTGTCCTTCTCTTATAATCACAGACCTCACTGTCCTTCTCTTATAGTCCCAGACCTCGCTGTCCGTCTCTTATAATCCCAGACCTCGCTGTCCTTCTCTTATAATCACAGACCTCGCTGTCCTTCTCTTATAGTCCCAGACCTCACTGTCCTTCTCTTATAATCACAGACCTCGCTGTCCTTCTCTTATAGTCCCAGACCTCACTGTCCGTCTCTTATAATCCCAGACCTCGCTGTCCTTCACTTATAGTCCCAGACCTCACTGTCCTTCTCTTATAGTCCCAGACCTCACTGTCCTTCTCTTATAGTCCCAGACCTCACTGTCCTTCACTTATAATCCCAGACCTCGCTGTCCTTCACTTATAGTCCCAGACCTCACTGTCCTTCTCTTATAATCCCAGACCTCACTGTCCTTCTCTTATAATCCCAGACCTCACTGTCCTTCACTTATAGTCCCAGACCTCACTGTCCTTCTCTTATAATCCCAGACCTCACTGTCCTGATTAAAGATGATAACCACTGGCATGATGGGTAGTGTAGTAGTAGTGACATACCTGACATGAAATACTGACGGAAATGAAACAAAAGAGCCCCAGAAACAACAAGAACAACAACCAGGAGAACCAGCAGAACCAGGAGAACTTTGGCCCAGGATGGAAATCGTTCTGTGGGAACAGAAACATAAAGAACATGACCTCTGACCTCTGACCTTTGACCTGTATCTACAGTAGGTTTGAGTGTTTGTTTCTGACCTTTGACCTGCAGCTGGACGTCTCTCACTCTCCGTTGTTCTCTAAACGTTGTGACGGTGCAGGTGTAGGTGCCGCTGTCAGAGAGGCGGAGTTTCGTCAGATTGAGGCTGAGGTCTCCAGTTTCCAGAGCGTCAGTCATCATGGATGTTCGGCCGCTGTAAAGCTGGTTTTGGTCTTTAAGTTCATCACCTTCCTGCTGACGCTGGTGGACGGTTGAAGGACGGAGATCGTCTCGTCTCCACACCACTGTGGGGTCGTACAGTTCAAAGGTGTGAAACTCACAGGGCAGCAGGACAAACTCCTCCCCCTCATACAGCTCCACAGCTGAGGCATGCTGGGAAACTGTGAGGTCACACAGACAGAGGGGTTCAGTCACAGCAGCCTTATTTCATGACTTTAGATCAGAAAATGATAAAAACAGTTTGTTATTTAATTGGAACATATCGTTATTTAGAACATTTTAATTTAAACATTTTATGTACGACAGTTCATATTTATTTTAGAAATTTTATTATTTTATTTTATTTATTTAGATGTTTACATTCACTCACACGGTTTCAAAACAATATAATTAATATATAAATGTACATTTTTAGATAAACTGACCAAAGTTCAAATTGATTTTGTAGAGACGTCTGCGTCTCTCATTAGTTTACTACCCTGAAGGCTCGAATATGGCGACTGCACAGACACAGAGAGATCGTGGTGACGAGAACAAAACAGGGATTTATTGATCTGCTCTGGTGTCCAACTTTAGTGGATCACAACATATCAGCTGTGGAATTAATCTGCAGATGCTCCGCTTTAAGATGAGGACAAACTTTTCTATGGATGTCAGTTTTTGAGCCACAACAAAGACCAGAATGTGTCCTTCAACAGACGAGCTGCTCCTTGTTTTTAGCCTAGCAGTTGTTGAGGACTTGTGGCTCCGAGCGGCCGGTTAAGAGGAGCGAGGAGTCGCTCTAAAACAGAGCAGGAGATAAAACAGGTTCTCAAGGATTTTTCTTTTAAACCTGTGAATCAACCATGAGAGCTCCTCCAGCATACAGTCAGAAATGTGACACATAAAGACATAAATGTCTTTTTTCCACATCAAAGGTCCTTTTATTGTGATCAGTCCAAACACACCTGATCAATAATCCTGCTGTTCAATCAGCGTCTCTATAGGCCACACCTGTCAGGTGGGCGGAGCATCTTGGCAAAGGAGAAGTGCTCACTAACACAGATTTGAAGACATTTGACAGAAATAAACAGAAGAAGTCTGAGATCTTTGACTTTAACTCATGAAAAATGGGAGCAAAAACAAAAGAGTTGATATTTTTGTAGAGTGTAAATAACAGGTGAGACATTTTGAAGCATTTGAAAGTGTAAATGTTCCATATTGTAGCTGTAAGACTTGAGATGATAAATGTGTGTAATACGTCCCCTGAAGAGCAGAACTGAGGACAGTCTGACTGGACAGTCGTCTACATTCATCATGATTTACAGAAAGATTGAAAATATGTTCTTCATGTTTGTATGTGAAGAAAACATGGTGATGGAGCTTCAACAGACTGGTGGAGTTAAGAAGACAGAAATACAGATTAAAGACATGATGATGGACTGAGGTGATGATCAGATCAGAGGGAGGAAGGTCATCTTACCGTGCAGGAGGATCACAGACACCACCAACATCTTCATCTTCCTGTAAAAACTACAACAACCACAAAGTCTCTGAACAAACACTGACAGACGCTCTGAGGACGTCAGTTCACGGCCTCCCGATCGGACAGACGCTCTGAGGACGTCAGTTCACGGCCTCCCGATCGGACGGACACTCTGAGGACGTCAGTTCACGGCCTCCCGATCGGACGGACGCTCCGAGGACGTCGGTTCACAGCCTCCTGATCAGACAGACGCTCTGAGGACGTCAGTTCACGGCCTCCCGATCAGACGGACGCTCTGAGGACGTCAGTTCACGGCCTCCTGATCAGACGGACTCTGATTTGGTTCCATCAAATCAAACATTTTAGTCCCAGAAACAACCAGAGACGTCCTGAACGGACAGAAAATAACTTTTCCCTCCTCAGGTGTGTCCACTCATGTCCTTGAGTCTCAGTAATGTTTAATGTCTTCCTGTCTCTGCAGGTCAAAGTCCATCAATAAAAACTTTATGGTTCAGTCACGTGTTCACAGTCGACAGATTTAATTCAAAACTGGGTCACCAGAGAAAAACAAACAAAACAAAACAAAACATTACACTGTTTGTTAACAAGATTAACAACAGGAAGTATGTGTAGGTGTGTGTGTGTGTGTGTGTGTGTGTGTGTGTGTGTGTGTGTGTGTGTGTGTGTGTGTGTGTGTGTGTGTGTGAGGCCACACCAACATTACATCACCCATTGTTTGGGGACCGGCCTCTCTCTGAGGTTCCCAGAGTTCTTTGTTCTCTCTGACCTTTGACCTCAGCATTACATGGCCCTTAAAGGAACATTCTGCTGTTTTCTAACCTCTGTTAGGGTTATCAAGGTTAGTTCTGTTGGTTCTTTCCTTCCTTCCACTGGTTTGTCTTCGTATGAAAATCAGCTTGTTGAGACAGTAGAGACAGTAGAGACAGTAGAGACAGTAGAGACTGTGACTCTTCTGAACGTGTGTCTGTGTTCATAGACTCGTTGTCTGTGTCTGAATTCTGTTTTGATTTTATTTGCAAGTTGTTTAAAGTGACAGATTATTGACTATTGATTTGGCAGATAAACTCTGTCTTCAGAATGTGTAGGTCGCACTGAATTTAAAAAGACGTGTTTAAATTCTTTGCGCTCACATTTTTACTGAAAACAAAGACGTTAAGGAACAGAATGATGGTTTAACTTGAGAAGTTTGTACAAGTCAGGAGACGGTTGTTGTTTTCTTCAGTCCTGAACAGTTTGTTGTCTCTGTGTCCCACAGGACTCATTAAAGTGTCATCTTACCTTTTAAATTGTGACATTTACAGCAGAACATTAGGAGAACCAAACAGAACCACAGACGTTGTTTTGTCAGAACAGGAAGTTGATTCAGCTCGGCTCCGTAAATCACGCTGACAGTCATTAGACACAAACGCTGCCAGCTGACCGACCGCCATGTGTTGGTGTCTTGTTCACCCCCCGTCCTCCACCCTCCTGCAGATGGAGTCTGAGGTGACCTGAACTTCCTGTCGCAGCGCGGCCTCACTGTACCGTGACCTCTGACCCCTCAGAACCCCTCAGAACCTCTCAGAACCCTGCAGCAGCAGCATGTGGGAACATGGTTCAGTTTGTCGTAATGAAAACAGGTCGTGATGAAAGAGACTGAGGTCAGTGAGTGTGTGTGTGTGTGTGTGTGTGTGTGTGTGTGTGTGTCTGGACTGTGTCTCAGTGTGTGACAGCAGTGACCTGAGGCAAACACACACTCTGTTTGTTTCTGTACCTGTGAGGACGTCATTATGAGACATTCCTGAACCTCTGAACCTTAAACTGAACCAGAACCTCAAACCAAAACTCAACCTTCAAACAACCTTTGAAGAAGAAATGACTAAAAAAAAATTCCCAATTCCTATAAATGCCTTAACTTTGATATAAAATCCTATATTTGCTGTTGTGATGGAAAAAATCAATGATGAGAAAGTTTCTCAAACTATCCGAGGTCATTGAGTCGACTGCAGATTACTGCTGTAACACACTGAGCGCTTCAGGTAATTGATTAACGAGCACAGAGCTCCATGAATTCACACACTATTGATCATTGATATGGTTAGTGCAGTTACTCGTGGTTCTACCATCTGAATTAGACAAACACAACAGAACGTCTGTCACCAGTTTTACATGGAAATACTTCCAAAGATCAGACAGTGAAAATGTAAAGTGTTCAAACTACCTGCTGTATGCTTCTATAGTATGTTCACTGTAATGTTGATTAATAGTAATTTGCTTAGTAATTTCTTTTGGTCAAAACTTTCAACTAAGGCTGCAGCCAAAAACTCAAAGGCAGCCTGACTTTGATAAAAAGAGAAAACCTTGGATACTTTCTCATTTTAATCTGTGCAGCTGCAACACACGAGAACCTCCTGAACTTTTTCTGCAGTGTTGATTTGTGGTCAAACTGTACATTTACTGCCACTAGACAACTTTAATCCCTCTGTCTTTTACTGAAGCAGTGATTAATGTAGAAAAATAAGCCTGGCTTTGCCTTTTTATAGCTTTTTTTAGGGTTAAAATACGGAGGATTTCCAGGAAAAAAAAAAAACCAGGACTGACAGATGTGATTCATAAGTGGTTATTCATGAGGTTCGTGTTTTAGCACAGAGCTGATTAGATCGACCACAGTAACTGAATCTAATGTCAACAAGTCACAACATATCGTGTTCAATTTATCACGTTTATAACAAACCAACGTTCATGAGAATCCGTTCAGAATGAATAAAGTTGAGGCTGATTGTTGTAGTGAAGGCTGCGTCTCTCTGGCTGCAGCTGCTGCTCACATCTGGAGGAGATAATAATGACTTAATATCTCAAAATATTGATTTAACTATTTTGAGAAAGTTATAATGACTTAAATAATTTTTATTTCATTACGCTGGCAGGAACAGACTCCCATACTTCAGCACTGGTTCACTCTGAAAACAAAACTATATATTTTTCCACTCGTCTGTAGTTTTATTTATCCGTCCACTGTAGATTTAGTTTTGGAGATAACAGCTGGACAGATGTCTGCATGTGGAGCTCAAAGAACCAAAACTAACTTTTGAAAAACTCAGAAACTTTCCAGGAATCATGATCTGGTTTCTCAAGACCAGAGCACACCCTGTTGTGAGGAGTTTCATGTAGGAACTATTTTCTCTCTACGGTTGAATCTACCAGAACTACTTTCTTCCCACCACACAGATCAGTGCAGCTGATAACTATCAGCAGCACAGTGGGGTTTGTTTCAGGCTGCAGAAACAACAACCACACGGTGGATCAGACGGATCCTGAGAGCCCCGAGGCGTCTCAGGCTGAATGAGGTCCAGCTGGAGGACAACAGAGTCCTGTGGTCTCTGTGTGTTCTGGTTTCAGTCTGAACGGAACCAACAGAAACAAACAGGGAACGTTCCTCTCATCTCCTCTCTGAGTCCTGCTGCTCCTATCAGCTCTGACTCCGAGTCTCCCATCAGCCCCTGAGTGTGTCCCAAACATCAACATCATGTCCTCACAGAGAGTCCAGAGTCCAGAACCTGCAGCTCTGAGCTGTTCTTAGCTGTTTTTGTTTCCGTGCAGGATGGAGGGCTGTGCCGCAGTTTGGAAACTAAACTGGTTCCAGTTTAGACCAGAACAACTAACTGCTGGTCCCCAGAGAGCCACGAGCACTGGTGTGTGTGTGTGTGTGTGTGTGTGTGTGTGTGTGTGTGTGTGTGATTAGCTTAGATTAGCTTTGTGTTTTTACAGGAAGGGAGCGCCAGAAACTTTTTGTGATCATGTTTTTATTTGAGATAAAAACGGTTTCAGACCTTCATGTTTCCCAGAAGATGAATTTTAATAAAACTCTGGAGATCTTCCATCTTTAACGTAGCATGCTAAGCCCCGCCCTCCTTACTGATGCTACGCCTGTCACGCGCTGTGTGCAGCGGTGGCTCACGCTGATGAAGGCTGGATGGATGAAAATGTTTTGTGTGATTTTCTGTCAGATGTGATCGAGGAGAAGTCGTGTTTGATGACATCAGTCCTGATGTGACGCTCTGTTCTCTAAACAACGGCGAGTTTTAACGTCAAAACTTGGATTAACTGTTGAAACACTCCGCAGAAAAATAAACAGAAGCAGCTTCTCATTTCTAGCAAACTTTTAAAAGTTTATTCAACAAAGTAACGATGAAAACAGTGAGGTCACTGTCAATATTATTTTGCAATATAATGTTCATTGTCATGTAGAACATCATGTTATGTTTAATGTTCTGTTTTAAAATCCTGCACAGAAACCAAACAGTGGATCAGATGGATCCTGAGAGTCTGTATCTATTACACATTGTTTCTTTGCATTTACTCCTGATACACTTTATATTTGATGTTTATATTTCATGTATTTGTTGTTCTATCATTGATAATATGTTTCTGTAATTCTGGAGGAATCTGGTTCAGGATAAATGTTTGTATCAGTGTTTGACCAGCAGAGGTCAACATGTGACTGTATGAGACGCTTCACAACCATGAAGCATTTTCAACTCAAATGTTTCATGTTGATTAAACGTCATCAGTCTGACATGAGCAGAAGATCTTTGGAGAACCGGATCGTTCCTCAGGAGAACAGTGTAGAACAGTGCTTGTGTTCTCTTGAGTGCTCCATCATAATTATCATAATTCTAAAAATAATTAATCAAATATTTATTCTTCTTTGTTCAGCTGTAGATGAGTTGGACGTCTCCGTCCCCCTGTACCCAGAAGCCACTGCTCCCCTCCCCGTCCCTCACATGATGGCTATGGTCATGTACCAGCTGCAGCCGGTCCTGGAGGCCTTCAACCGCTCCCTGGAGCACCTGAGCCGGCAGGTGGGGGATCTGTCCCGGGACGTGGCCGAGCTGAAGAGCAGCCAGCTGGGGGCGGAGCTGGAGGTGCAGGCGGGGCCTCCGGAGGACCCCGAGCTGGACGAGGCGGCGGAGGAGCGCCTGGACGCCAAACTGGAGGAGGTGTTCGAGCAGGTGAGGGAGGTCCGCAGGCAGCTGCAGAGCCAGAGGACGGACATGGAGAACAGGCTGCACTCCCAGCATGCAATGCTGCACTACAACCTGACCAGCTTCAAGACCGACATCGACATGAAGCTGAAACGACACCAGAAGATGCTGCAGGTCAGTGATGACAGAACCAAGTCTGACCCACAACCAGAACTGATTTATTGATCAATCAGTTTCTCATTTCATCATTTACTTTTTACAATATTCTATCAAATGTTAAATGATAAATGATTCAAATGATAAATATTAACAACCTTTTAAAAAAATATTTTTAATATAGCAGTATACTTTAGAAAAGTTTTAGAAATATAATTCAAGAAAACAAACTTGTACTTTTAAGAAGTGTACTTCAAAAGAGATGTCATTAAGTTTCACTTAAATGTACTAAAACTACTAATTCTGCCATACTTAAAGTATTTCAGTGTACTTTTCTGTAAGTTTGCTGTAAACATTACATTAGTATATTTTTAAAAGTTGCACTAAATTGCAAGTATTGATAACAAAGTTTCCAGTCTCATAATTTCATAGTAAATAAGTGGTAAAGTCATATATTTCAAGTTTCTTAGAAATTACTTACAGATCAAATTACCTCCAAATTATCCCATAATTAAGGGGTAAATTAGGACGAGAAAGTCAGGTAGAAATTATTAGGTAATAAAGACGCAATGAGTCACATCAAGTCAAGTTTAGTGTTTAGTGTTCGAGTGCAGAAGTTTGCAGGAATGAGTTCAGTCCAGTGAAACATCATCAACACCAATCATCAACCAATCATCATCAGTCAATCATCATTATACAGTTAATTTGAAAAAAAAAAATTCAAAGCATTACTTGATTATTATTATCTATTTATTTTAGAAATTACAATCTAATTATTGAGTGCTCATTTTAAAATGGCAGAATATAGTTACTCAGTAATGTTGGGGAGAAATTTTAATGATCACACTTCCTAATTATCACATAATCAACCTGAACTTTGGGGTAATTTGGAGGTAATTTCTAAGAAGTGACTTGTTAATTACCATCTATTTACTATGAAACTCTGGTATAGTGTTATGGTATATAGTTATAGTGGTAAGTTAGTTTTGAAAATTATTCTTATTTTCAAGTCCTTTCTAATCAGAGTATTAAATGTAGTATTTATTAATCAGAGTATTAAATGTAGTATTTATTAAAGAATGATTCCAAAAAGACTTCAGTAGAAGTTTATTTGAAGCTGAACTTCAGTGTAAAAGAAACACAAACAAAGAAAACTTTCATTTCATTAACAAGCCTGTATATTAGTACATAAACAGTCTTATACCTGAAGTTTATTATGTACATTTGAAGTTATTCCACATAAAGGACAGCAAATAATAGTTTTTCTTAAAAATAAAATGAGTTGTTCAAAGTAACTAATCGTTTTCATATTTAAAGTGAACTGAAGTGTGTGAACATTTAATATACTGAGCAGATTTATTAACAGAAAAATAAACTCAAAATGTTATTGTGTTTATGTTTTTTATTCTGAAAGACACAACCAGCAGATTTTTGGTATTTTTATTTTAAAATGATGAGACTCTCCATCACAGCCAGTTAACAGAGGTTCTCTCTGATCCCAGGTCAGCCTGCAGGCCATGAACGCCACCCTGGCCGAACTGAAGCTGGACCAGGACCAGGATCAGGATCAGATCGCTGAGGACGAGCCGGAGGATCAGACTCCGCCCCCGCTGCCGCCGCTGCGCCCGCAGGCCTCTGACACGTCGGTGCTGTGGGAGGCCATCGAACGCCTCGACAACATGGTGGTCAACAACACAGTGAAGGTTTGTCCGTTATTTAGAATTTTATTTATTCATATAATAAGATCATGACTTAACTGTTAATACTGTTTGTCCTTCACTGGTCCAGAGATATAATACAGCACATTAAAAATATTAACTGCAAATAAAAAGACGACACATTACATCATAACATTTTTTAAAAAGTTACGTTCTAACAGGAGAAAGAGTCAAGAGTCTGTTTAGAAAATGTGAGGCGGAAAACAAACAACAAATCATGATTCATATGAGCTTCTGTGACTTTTTAATGGCTGTAAATATCAAACAAAGACTGACAGAAAAAATAAAAGTAAAGAGTTTTAAATGTGAGTTGAAAGAACTCCTCCATGTTGTTTTCATGCAGGTGGGCGGGCTGATGGAGGACCTGGAGGTGACCTCGGGGACCGTCCAGCAGCTCAGGCGGGACTTGAAGGAGCTGTCGAAGCAGATCAACCAGACGGCCCGGACCAGTCAGATCCAGTTCATGGAGACGGGGCTGGAGGTGGAGGCGGCGAGGGAGACGGTGCTGAGGCGGGTCGTCGAGCTGGCGGGGAACCTGAGCCAGCAGGGCGAGCGTCTGCAGGAGATGGACGTGGACGTGGACTACCTGTACACCGTCCTCTACAAACAGAACTCCACCGGAGACTGCGACTGTAAGGGCCTGAAGGCCGCCGTGGCGCAACTGGAGAGGGGCGTGGCCAATGTGACGGAGCTGGCCAATGACAACAGATTAGCCCTGGAGGAGGGGGACAGCGAGGTAGGGGCGGGGCAGTGGGGCGGGGCCAGCGACTGGGAGCCGGCGGTGCAGGAGCTCCAACATAGACTCCAACAGGTACGAGTTTTTGTCTCAGTACGTCTTTTTTTTTTATCTCGTTACGTTTTACATCACGTTAATCTTATTCCATCGTTCATCGTTTTTTTACATCGTCTTACATTTTTTAAGTCTCTGCTTCCTCCTGGTTGTCAGATTAAAAATGAGACAAATCTAGAACAATCCTAACTTTATCTGTCCATCGTCCTGCAGGTGACGGATTCTGTGACCTTGGAGCAGAACAGGATCAGGTCTCTGGACCACAGCGTGACCCAGCTGAGCAGCTCGGTCAGGGTGGGCCTGGCGGAGGTCTCCGGTCTGAAGGAGGCAGACAGGAAGCTGGTGGAGAAGACGCAGCTCCTGTCGGGCACGTTTGACTCTCTGCTGCAGGACGCCATCAGACACAGCGACGTCCTGGAGCTCCTGCTGGGGGAGGAGGTGCCTGAGTTCCTGGAGTGGCCCGTCCAGGACCAGGAAGCCAACTCCATCCCGGCCCTGAAGGAGCAGCTGGGGCTCCTGCAGGATCAGCTGAGGGACCACGACCTGAGCATCACCTCCCTGCTGGGACGGAGGACGGGTAGGAACTGATCTGTCCTTACTCTTTGGCAACATCTAGTGGCAGCTTTGAGAAACACACCATGTGTCCACAGCTCTCAGTGTCACCACCTGCTCTGATCCGGTCCTGCGGATCAGAACAACATCCAGTAGATCTAAAATATACACAGAGTGATTCTGGAGTCCAGCTGTCACGACACCGCAGCTTCTAATAAATGAAACTCGACTCCTGAGGACAGTAAAGACTGAACTGAGGTCAGCATGCCAACATTTAACGTTTTATTTCTGCTGTGGTTCTTTAAGAGTGAAAGTTCTGAGAGTTTCACATCCGTCCTTCCATCGACTCTTTGAACGCCCCACAGTTACCTTTAAACCGGCCAATAGGCTGTCAGTTTGCATCACCTCATCCCAAAGATGAGCTCTGTCCTCAGGTACTCACTAACCTACCTGACAGTAACAGATTACAAAAATAAAGAGGTATAATCAGCCCAGATTACATTTCAGTTATAGTTACATTGTCATAGATACTTAACTACAATAACATCTGCATCATAAATCTCCTGGACGCTTCAGTTTTTTCTTTTACTTTGACTAATTTCTGACTCCTTCTGCTCCCAGAAGACAGAGAGGAGGTACCGTCTGCTGACCAGCCCTCCTCCTCCCACCTCCTCACTGACGACTGGCTCCCCGGCGGCACGAGGAGGAGCAGAGGTGGAGTTCCAGCTAGAGAACGCCAGCTCCTCCTCCACCCTGAGGGGAGGCGTCTGGAGCACGGAGGAGACGGCAGCGACCTGTGGAACCTGGAGAAAACTGTGGAGGAGCTGCAGCTGAAAGTGCTCCGTCTGGAGGAGAAACACCGAAACACTTCTGCTGAGAAGGAGGCGCCACCCACTGGCGTGGAGGCCAAACTGCAGGCGGAGGTGACGTGGCTGAAGAGAGGGCTGGAGGAACATCTGAGGGTCTTCAAGAACGTCTTCAGTAACGCTGACGTGTTGGCCGCGTCAGACGCCACGCTGGAGCTCGACAAACTGTGGCAGCTGGTGAAGAACAAAGACGGGAAGAAGAGGAGAGGAGGAGGAGGAGGAAACCATCGCAGCAGGAGGGAGGTGTCAGGTGAGTGAGGACGGGATGGAACTGAAGCTCTCAGATGAGTCACATTTAACCAAACTCTCCACAGACAGACATAAAGCAGAGAGACAGAACGAGAACAGAGAACAGAGAACATTTCTCCGCTTGTTGCTGCTGTAGCTTCATGTTTAAAGACATGAATGTTGTGAATCCATTTGAACTCAGAGAGAAAAAGAAGACAGTTATCAAACCTTCTGTTCTGTGAGTTTTGTTTGTGGTCTGACAGATCATCTTTGTCTCCTCAGGTGTGGGTCCTGTCCCGTCCAGCCTATCAGAGGACTCCCTGCTGCTTGTGGCCAGTTCTCCTCTGAGCGTCTCGGACGGCGCCATCGTGTTAGAAGCGTCTCTGAGCCGGGGTCAGCTTTACTCCGACACCGGCACCTTCACGGCTCCACTGAACGGGATCTACCTGTTCGTCCTCACCCTGGACCTGAGGCCGGGTCCCGCCCTCGTGGTCCTGAAGAGGGGGTCGGGCGGAGCTCCGGTGTCTCTGCACCGTCAGGAGGTGACGGAGGCGGGGCCTGTCACTGGCGTGGGCCTCCTGCCGCTGAGTGAGGGCGAGGAGGTGAGGCTGGAACTGAAGGGAGGAGCGTGGGCGGAGTCAGAGGACAATGTCTTCACTGTACTGCTGCTGCACCGGAGCACCTGAGGACCAATCAGCTGACAGCTGGAGGAAAGACACTGATCTAAGACTCTAGAGGGGGCGGAGTCACTGAGGACGCAGAGTCAGAGGGGATCAAACCCTCAACTGTTAAACCACCAGACAGTTCACTTCAGTTGGAGCTCCAGAAACGTCTCAGGCTGGACTCCACCTCGAAATTTAAAAACAGGCAAACTGAGATCAAACTGACTGTAAAATGTGTTTCTGTTTCTCTTTCAGCTCCCAGTGACTTCAAGTGAAGCCCCAAACTGAAACATGGAGCTGGAGTCAGTGGTGCTTAGCTTAGCTTAGCATAAAGACTGGAAGCAGAGGGAAACATTAGCCTGCTTTTGCCCAAAAATAAAAAATAGGCTAATCAACGTGTCTAAATATCACTAATTAAAATTTATCTCATTTGTTCAGTAACAGAAATGTAAAAACATACAGTTTGTGGTTTTAGGGAGAGTAACACACGCTGGAACTATTTCTTAACAAATAAGAATGTATCCATCCGCCCAGTAAGACTGTGCAGTGTCTTTGGCTACAGCGAGTGTGTTCCTCTCCCAGATCCTACAGTCCAAACCAGAGGCAATAAAAGTGTAGCTTACATGTAGGAGTGCTAGTTGTTGCTGCCCTCTGGTGGTCAGGAGTATTAACAACTCCTGTTAGTGATATGGGTACAATGAGAGATAAAAATCTGACAATTATCACTACAATAATATCACTAAAATAAAATAAAGCTAAAATAAAATAATGTAGCTACCTGTGGGCTAACAAGAATTAACAGAGACATTTTAAAGTAATGCAAAATTTGCTTTTCCTAGTAACTAATTACTTTTATATGCAGTAACTGGTAAATAAATTATTTTTTTTTGAGAGAAATAATCAGTAAACTTCAGTAACTTGGCCAACAGCAGTAAGACACAGTCAGTGATGATGAGCTCTTTCTTTGTCAGGAAATCGTTCCAGTGTGTAACTCCTCTAAAAGGATTTTATATTCTACAAAAGTTTCATCAGTAAACAGATTAAACAGATGTAGAACTGCAACAATTAATAGACTGTTAGATTAATCACCAACTATTGATAGTTTTGTGTCTTTTTAATTAAAAAAAGTCCAAATTCTCTGATTTCAGCTTCTTAAATGTGAATATTTCCTGGTTTCTTTCTTCTCTGACAGTAAACTGAATATCTTTGAGTTGTGAACAAAACAAGACATCTGAGGACGTCATCTTGGACTTTGATCAACATTTTGTAACATTTTCTGGACCAAACCACTGATCTATTAATCAAGAAAATAATCGACAGATTAATTGATGATGAAAATAACCTAACTGAGATACAACATGTTAATTCATGACCTTTACAGGTGTTTGTAGGTGAACCAGGCTAGCTGTTTCCACCTGCAGCCAGTCTTTATGCTAAGCTAAGCTAACTCCATCCTGACTCCTGCTCATATTTAGTATTTATATCTCTATATTAAACTGAAACTACAATTGAGAATTCAACCCCGACGCAGCTGATCGCAGTTTTTCTACACAATGATTGTGATTCCATCAGAAGTGCTGCAGTAACGTTCTACAGATGTTCCAGAAGCAGTTCTCTGCTCCGTTTCAAACTCTATTTCTAACAAAAGTCGTGTGAAGCTGAGCAGACGAAGCCGGACAGGAAGTCAGAAACAGCAAAACCCATCCAGTCAATCAGACACCGCTGTACATCTGCACCTTCACGAGTGTCTGATTGATCTGATTGGTTTCAGCAGCTGTCTGCCAATCACAGTCGAGTCACTTTAACCTGAAGTCTGATTGATCATCAGAAACCACCAATCAGCTGCAGCCAATCAGCTTCTGTCTGAGGAGGTTAAAAGGAAGAATTACAGAACTTGTCTTTACGTGTTTAAATCTGAGCTGAACTTCGTATCATCTGTCTTTTAAGGGATTTTTTTAACTTTACATAAAGAAAATATTTGTATGTAAAGCCACTTGTGTCTGTAAGGATTATGTAAAAACACACAGAGCAGTATATATAATAAATATTATATATATTTATGTAAAGGAAGAGCTGAGCCGTTTGTTACAACTGAAAATGGTGTAAAAGAGTCTGAAACATGTTTTAAATAAAAAAAAACAATGAGAAAAGAACATTTTTATCTCTAACTCTTTACAATAATAACTTAATTGTAAAGTGTTTATCTTTCGTCTCCAGCCTGTAACTTAATAAAAGTTTTTATCTACAGAAGTTGCTGTGTGATGATATTGATTTGTTCCTCCTTCGACAAACAGTCGCGTGTAAATCTGTTCTCTGGTTTAATAAACGTGAACACAGTTTGTACAGATGTGACGATGTCTGAGCTAAAATTAGAAACTTTTAGACACTCTGAGCTTTTAAACATTTTAATCATCTTATCATCTCTGTTAAGTCTACAGTGTAGAAAAATAAGCATCAAAAATATACCAAAATCAACAAAATAAAATCTGGCGAAGCAAAAAGCCAAAAAACAACTTTGACATGGTGAAAAAATAACTTCTCTTCATCTGAATTATTGACACTTCCTGTTGCATCATCATCATCATCATCATCATTATTAATATTATTATTATTATTAATAATATGAACTCAGGTCTGGTCTGAACAAATTTCAACGGTAAATTAAATCCAGATTTTATTGTGAAAAGAGCTGAACTGAGGAGAGTTCTGAGGCTTGAGTTTGATCAGAGATGAGAATCAATAAATCAGGATGAAAAAACGATTATAATGATCAATATCTTGATTAATCTGCAGGTGAAAGCTTTTAGATCGAATGTTGGACTTCAGACCAGACTTGGGTGTGTTTGTTTCAGCTCACCTGGAGCAACCAGGCGGGCGGGGTCAGCACTGTGTTCTTGGCAGTAGGAGAGTCCTTCAGTCTGTTGTGTTTAAGGTGTTCTTCCCTTCAGAATCTATCAAAGTGATCAGAAGTCGTCTGAGCTCCCGATCGCGGCGAGAAGCTCCTCCCTGAACGATGGCAGAGATGTCAAAAGAAATGAGCGACGAGCACAGAAAACAAATCTATGGTCAACACTTCTGAAGTGCACTAAAGGAGAGTTAAACGCAGCCGAGACGCCGCACTAAAAAAAGATCTGCATATATCTTCATCTTCATCATCATCATCATCATCATCATTACAATAAATGTACACCAAAGTGATTCTCAAGGCTAGAATAAAACATCATGCTAAATATTAGCTGCAACTCTGTTCAAAGGAAAGCTTTAGTTATTAATCTAACGCACTCTGGAAAGACAGAAACCAGCCTCGTGTACAATATAAGAAGGCTGCACATCCCAAACAAGGCCAAGACTAAAGACTAGCTTTAGAAAATACTCGAGTATATTCAGGTTAGCAGGTAGAATAGTTTACTTCTGGAATCTATGCACAACTCAGTCTGACAAGCCTACAAAAATAAATAGAGGAATAAAGTCGAGTAGATTTAGATTCAAAGTCTGAGACACAAACGGCAGAAAAGATCCTCGTGTCTCGACGTCCTTCGTGTCTTTAGATTCTCAGAGAGACGCCGTCTGTCCAGCTGCTCACCTTCAGTCAGGACAAAACATCACAGAAACAGACACATCGACAGTCAAACTGCAGCTGCTGTCAGATTCAACACGCTGAAGCTGGAGCCACTAATCGATCAACTCCATCCATATCAATCAGCCACTGTTTTTTATAATCACATTATTATTCTAAAGTACAACAGAATATTACAGCCACCAGAGGCAAACAGAACTAAACCACATAATATCATTTACAAGACAAAAACTCTGAGATCAAGAAAAGATTTTCTGAGATTAAAGTTGTAAGTTTCTGAAAAAATTCAGATATTCTACCAGATTCAAAGGGAAAAAAACTCAGATATTCTCTGAGATGATAAACGGATAAATTTTCAAGAATTTACTAGATTTAAGTCATAAATTTACAATTAAAAAACTCATTAAAGTCACAGTTTTGCAAGAAAAAACCCTCAAATTTCTGTAGATTGAAGAAAAATTTATGATAAGAAGCTCTGAATATCTGAGATTAAAATGGTAAATTTATAAGAAAAAAACTCAGATATTCTCTGAGATTATAAAATCTGAAACTTGTGAGAATTTTCTTTTTTCAAAACTGAAATCAAAAATTTCCGATAAAGAAATTCAGATATTCTGTGAGATAAAAATCAGAATTTTGCAGAAAGAATTTAATTTTAAACTTGAAAATTTATGAGAAAACAAACTTAAAGAAACTTTACGATTTAATCTATGATAAAAAAAAAAATTAAAGTGGTAAATTTACAAGAAAAAAATCTCAGAATGTTTGAGAAATTTCTGCAAAAAAAAAAAAAAAAAGATATTCTCTGGAAAAAAAAGGGTAAATTTCCAGCAAAAAACCTAGAAAATCCTCTGAGACGATAACGTCATTGATTTGCAAGAAAAAGCTCAGAAATTCTCTGAAAGTCTTAAAAATAGTATTTTTTTCCCAAAGGAACACGGACTTGACTTCAAACTGAACTTCACTGATCTGCTCTGTTTGTTTCTCATCGTTAAATTAACGTGATGATTAAAAACCTGACAGCGAGCGGACAGAAGTTTCCTGCTCGATTATTGATTATTGATTATTGATGTGTCTGTTTGTGTCATTTTTTGATCAAACTGAGAAGCTTACAGTCGAAGGGACGTCAGGTTTGTCTCTGCTTTACGTTCAGTTCTGTCTTTGTCTCCTGATCCTGGTCCGTCTCTTGGTGCTTTGTCTTCGTTATAAATGTAAATGTGCTTCAGTCCAGCAGACGTGTGTGGTCGGTCGGTTGGTCGGTCGGTCGGTCGGTCGGTCGGTCGGTCGGTCCGTCCGTCCGTCCGTCTCCGTGGAGGACGTCCGGCCTGAGGACGACCAGGAGAGACGTGAAGAAAACCTGCAGAGTGAAGCTGCAGTTTGATGTGAAGGAAAAGATCCTGCAGAGGTGAGACGATGTTTGTTTGTTTGTTTGTTTGTTTCCTCAGGTGTTTTCCTGCAGACTGTGAGCCAATCAGAGAGTTTTATTCCAGAGGGACAGATCCGCCCACATGAAGACGAGGATTAAACGACAGGTTTGCACAAACTTCTCCTCCCGACTGTGTTGAAGTTCTGACTCATCTGGAGCAGAACTCTTCTTCTGTGGTGTCTGCAGTGTAGAACAGTGGGGGGTCAGGTGGTCCGATCAGCTGACCTGGCGGAACCGAGTCACGTAAGCGCCACAGGACGGGCAGTAGGGACGTGACGGCTCGGCAGGGAGCTGCTGGCAGAGCGAGCAGAGGGCGGGGTCTCTGCGGGGCCGAGCCAGGGGCGGCTGGTGGGAGAGGGTCCTCTGGAGGGGCGGGTGATGGCGGGAGGGAGCAGGGCGGGGCTGGACAGTCCTGTAGTCTGCATCGTGGCGCCAGTCAGTCTCCGGGGGCACGTCAAGGCGGAGCGGCTGAGGGGGGGCGTTGGTCGACCCGTTGACTTGGCGGTGGTGACCGTTGGCGGGGCGCCGAGGGTGTGACAGGGTGGCGTAGAGACTCTGCGGAGCCGGCGGAGGGGCGGGGCTGGAGCCGGCTCTGGGCCTGGAGAGGGAGGAGGTGGTGGAGGAGGAGGAGGAGGAAGGAGGCGGAGCTCGGCGAGGAGCTCGGGGCAGCGTGCCGTAATTCAACGCGACGCTGTGGAGGCTTTGACCTGAGAGAGTCTGATGCCGGTCAGACACAACCAGAAACTGCTGCTGGACACCGAGTCCAGGTCCTGAGGAGGAGGAAGAGCAGGTGGAGGAGGAGGAGGAGGAGGAAGAGGAGGAAGAGCAGGTGGAGGAGGAAGAGGAAGAGGAGGAAGAGCAGGTGGAGGAGGAGGAGGAGGAGGAAGAGCAGGTGGAGGAGGAGGAGGAGGAAGAGGAGGAGCAGGTGGAGGAGGAGGAGGAGGAGGAAGAGCAGGTGGAGGAGGAGGACAATAAGAAAAACAATTAGAAAACAGTGCAAAGAGCTGTAAAAGCAAAGTTTAACAGACTGACGGTGACACAGTCGCCCTCAGCCAATCAGTAACAAGTAAACATGTTCCAGCAGCGTCTCCATAGAGACCAGGACTGATGAGAACCTCAAGTCTTATATCAAACAAGAATGAGAAAGAATTTGCTCCTGGATATTAACAAAAAACAAGTTTTAATATAAATGCAGGTTGAAAAGTTTTTGTGAATCATTGAATTCTGTTTTTGTTTCAACCTTAAACTTCAGCTGCTGAATCAAAGACAGAAATGAACTTCTGTTTGTTTGTGAAGGCGGAGCGTCTTCCTACGATCTGCTGCTTGTCGTGGAGGTGAAGGTGGAGGTGAAGGGCCAGCAGGTTACCTGAGTGTCCCCAGGAGGAGAGGCCTGAACTGGGGGGCCGTGATGTCTGCAGGGGGGGGTGCTGTGGAGGAGGTGCAGGAACTGAGGGGCCGTGGAGTCGGGGCTGGTGGTGGTGGAGGTGTTGGAGGTGGTGGTAGGAGTGATCTGTAGTGAAGGAGGTGGAGGGAGGGAGGTGCAGAGAGGAGGTGCTGGGGCGACGGAGGGAGGAGGTGTGAAAGTCGGTGTGTCTGAGGGGGGGTCTGGACACAGACGGGTCCTTCAGGGTGAGGAGGATGATGGAGAAGAAATAAAGATGGAGGAGAGAGGAGTAACAAAGGGATGAAAATGACAGAAAAGAAAAAAGAAGTGAAGACAGAAATCAAAAGGATGGAGAGAAGGAAATAAAGATGGAGGGGAATCAAAGAAAGAAAACACAGGAGGGAGTAAAAATGAAAACATGTTAACATGATGGAGGCAAAACTGTGAAAAATGACAAACAAGAAAATAAAACCAAAGATTCAAACACCTGTGAAAACCTTGTATCTCTGAGATGCAAGTTTATTTTTCTGGAGATGAGAAATAAAGATGAAGATGAGACTTTATTAAACTCTAAACCTTCAGTAACTGAACGTCCGTCCAATAAAAGACAGATGGTGGAGGTCTGACAGGAGCTCTACTTCACTCTCGACCCCAAACCAGCTTAGAAAAACCACGATCTCATCTGTGCCACCAGGACTGAACATCATGTGATATTTGAGAACTTCACGCAGAGATCTGCACCTCAAACACAGAACCGTCCAGTCAGTCAGAGCATTTTCTGTTCAAAGCTTTAACTCTGTTACAGTGAAGGGAAATAAATTCATGTTTCTCTGGAGCACAGTCGATGTTTCTGTGAATTATTGATGAGGATCAGTGACTGCAGGTCAGAGTTCAGCTTGTTTCTGGTTTATTACTCCACCCCTGTGAGTCTGGATGTGTTTCAGTTGTGTTACAGACTCACTGAGAGGAGGATTAAACTCCTGCATCAGGATTCTCCCTCGGTCGGAGGAGGATTTGATGGTGATATGTGGAGTCGAGCCTCAGCTGTCGGTTCAGATCAGGCAGCGAGCGCTGAGGTTAAAAGCTTAATGGAAGAACTAAATCACTGATCAATCTTTAATGCGCCGGCCTGAGGCGATTCCTGAGGCCTGAATACAAGATGGCTGCACGCCAGCGGCAGCAGAGAGGAAGAGGAAGAGGTTCTGTACAGAAACACAGACTGCTGCTGCTTCACATCACAGCAGAGAGGAGACGCTGATCGAATCACGAACACGTCTGCGTGTCAGCAGCACACAGCTGCTCGCACACAACTTTATGATATAAACCAAGACAAACAGGAGCTCCTCTGAAGGGTCAGGTAGTAATGGATTACATACCATCAGGATTACATAATGAAGATTAAAAACATAAGTAACAGATCAGAGCAGACTGCATGCATTGATTACATACTTGATTACAGCTTTAAAATTAGCAGGATAACTGAAACTCTATTTACTTTTATTTAAATAAAAACACATCTGACATGTGTGGTTTTGGAAAGTTGCTCCATAAAAAAACAACAATGCATTTTTGTTTTGCATTGAAAATGTTTTGAGATGTTAAAAAGAAAAGAAAAAAAAATATTTGTAGAGCTCAATTTTTTGTGGCTGCGTCCAGTTTTTTTTAGTATAAAGTGCAACAGTTTCAGTGTTTGGATTACATAAATATCAAAGTATTCAGACTAGATTACAATTTTTGCGATTAATCAATATTAAAACTAACAAACTGTTAAAATATTAATAGTAAAATCCAGTCACCGAAACTTCTCTGTGAGTTTGACCAATCACTGTAGCTTCCTGTCTGAGTGAAGGTTTCTAATGTTACTGTTCACTTTTATATTTGATCATTTTGTGCTTTCTGTTTAGACTGAGTTTGATTTTTAATGAATTATACAAAAACACAAAATCACCTTTTTAAGAAAAACAGGTGTGAAATCTGGAATTTGAGGCCACAATTATTCCTAAAACAGTCTGCAAAATCCTGGAGGGACTAACTTCTGTATATGAAATGTTGTCCTATTCTATAGTGTTCTAAAATACTACTGGTATTTTTATATTTAGTGTATCCTAGTAAATTACACTTGTATATTTTTATATTTTAGTATAGTTTGTTCTTGTGTATATTTTCTTTATTCTCAGATATTTTATAGACATTTATCTTTAATATTTATAGAGTTTCTTAAACTGTTTACTCAACTGTTTCATTTCTTTAAATGTTGGGGTTTATTTTATATCATTTCGATCTACTGATCTGAAAAAGGTGAACATCCTTTAATCAAACTATTTCATCCCATAAATAACATAAGAAATGTTTAAGAGTGCTTCACAAATCAGAAGTTTGTTGTTATTATTGTTCTCTACGGAACCTTTATCAGAACCAGGGAAGAACCAGAAACTGAAGCAGACTGCAGTTCCACCACACCAACACAAGGTGGCAGCATGATGTTAAATAAAACCAACAGTGGAGGAAGGTGAGGAGGAGGATGATTGTGTGTTTCTCAGCTGCTGGATGAAGATTAATGTGTGTTTTTGTTGTGTGTGTGTGTGTGTGTGTGTGTGTGTGTGTTTGTGTGTGTTTGTGTGACTTACACAGCTGCGGGAGGGTCCGAGGTTTTGGGGTCGAGACCCGATGACGGTTCCACTCAGGCTGCGAGCGATGCGTCGCAGATTCTCTGCGCTGTAGCTCTCGTCTTCACCTGACGGCGTCTGAATGGAGGAACGACAGTTAAATAAAGTTCAGCAGGACGTCCAGCTTCATATTTCACTTCTTCATGAGAGGAAATCAGATTCTGTCTCTGAAGATCTGACAGTTTTCTACTTATTTAACAGAACAAACTTCTGTTTAAAACTAAACTGGCTAACTTGGACTAATAATCACACTGATGACGTGTAAAATAATTATCAGAACACACACACTGACACACACACACACACACACTGACACACACACACACAGTCAGCTGTACCTTATGAAGAGGTGTAATTGGCGTTCTGTAGGCAAATCTCTCGATCTCAGCTGTCGGTGTTTTGGAGCGTCCAGATCCTGACAGCATCCTCCTCATACCTACACACACACACACACACACACACACACACACACACACAGAGACACACACACACACACACACACAGAGACACACACACGCACGCACAGAGACACACACACACACACACACACACACACACACACACACACAGAGACACACACACACACACACACACACACACACACAGAGACACACACACACACACACACACACACACACACACACACACACACAGACACACACACGCACGCACAGAGACACACACACACACACACACACACACACACACACAGAGACACACACACACACACACACACACACACAGAGACACACACACGCACGCACACACACACACACACACAGAGACACACACACGCACGCACACACACAGAGACACACACACACACACAGAGACACGCACACACACACACACAGAGACACACACACACAGAGACACACACACACACACACACACACACACACAGAGACACACACACAGAGACACACACACACACACACACACACACACACACACACACACAGAGACACACACACACACACACACACACAGAGAGACACACACACACACACACACACACACACACACACACACACACACACAGAGAGACACACACACACACACACACACACACACACACACACACAGAGACACACACACAGAGACACACACACAGAGACACACACACAGAGACACACAGAGACACACGCACGCACACAGACAGATTATTACAAAGAGTTTCAGCATAATATTTTCATGACCTGATGAAAAAAGCAGACTGAGTAAACAGCCTGTAAAAACAGTTGACTTCAGGTTCACTGGACCAGTAGAAACGTCCAGCAGCACTGGGTAAACTGGAAGTAAACTGGTCAAACAGCAGTGAACGGTTTCAGCTCCGTGATCTCTGCTCCTCCTGGTGGACAGATAAAGTACTGCAGCCGAGGACCAGGCTGAGGCCCAGCAGGGACCTGCTACAGATCTGTATGGGCACCATCGCAGACCAGCCAACCATTCTACCTGTCTGTATCTGTAGCTCCACCCACTTTTAAAATCCCCACAGTCACACAGCAGAGTGGATGGGAACAACATTCATTTATGTTTTATTTTAATTGTTTCCCAGAAATCTGGTTAAGATTTGCACAAAATAATATATATTAATCATTAAAAAAAAAATCGTTGGTTTCACCTGGTTTGTTGGTCGGCTGAGGACTGACTCCACGGCTGCCCCGGTGCATGCTGGGAGCTAGCAGACTGGCCTGGTACAGAGAGTCCAGCTCCGACAGCTCCTCATCGGGCGCCGCCACTCCTCCTCCTCCTGTTGCACTCTGGGAGCCGTAGTACCTGTTGACGTTCTCGGCCCAGCGCTCCACCGGCAGGGTCGCTCTGTAGTCCTGACTGGGGGGCGGAGTCAGGGAGGACGTCCGGACAGGTCGGCTTGGGGGGGCGATGGACGGGGAGTCAGGGGGCGAGTAAAGAGGCGAGGTGATCGGTGGGTCGACAGGAGAGTCAACATCATCAGGCTGGTCCAGGTGTAAGCAGGACCAGTTCCTCGTGGGATAAGAAGAGGTGGGTGGGGCTAATCTGGGGGTGGGGCTAGGTGCAGGGGGTGTGGCCTGCAGGTGTCTGGTGTAATATGGCTCCTCCTCTGTCATCACATGACTCCTGCCGCTGGAGCTGACAGGTGGCGGGGTCTGAGAGTACCTGGGTGGGGGAGGGGCTGCCGTTCTGGTCCACTGACCAGGATGCTCTGCCTCCTCAGGTGGAGGGGGTGAAGCCAGGTCTTCCAGCTGGCCCTGCTCCCAGGTGTCCACGCTCAGAGCAGGCAGGGACCTGGTGTTGAAGAGGGGTTTCCCGAAGTGAGAGCAGGGGCTCCTGCGCTCCTCCCTAGGTGAACCTGTAGGAGCTCCGGCGCTGGGGGCGGGGTCAGCCACTGAATTTGGTTTAGAAGGGAGGGGCTTGATGAGGCAGGGGGACAGGGGCGTGGCCTGCTGGTCCTGACTGGTTGCTGATTGGTTGACCTGTTTGTCCGTCAGAAGTACTTGGAGCGAGAGAGGCTCTTCACTGCAGAGAGAGAGAGAGTGAGGGTTGGAGTGAGAGAGAGAGAGAGTGTGTGTGTGTGTGTGTGTGTGTGTGTGTGTGTGTGTGTGTGTTCCTGCAGTATGTTCAGAACAGATGGTGTCATTGCAGAGCTCTGGCTGGTTGTGTGTGTGTTTCAGAGGTCGTTTCCTGTTGACGATCTCTCACCATGGCTGATTTTGCTGGTTGTCACGACAACACTTCTCTCCACAGCGCCCCCTACAGACTGCAGAGCTCATTACAGTGACAGTCTGAGCGAGTTTTGATCCCACATGGATAGAAGGTCTGTGATTGGTCAATTTGGGCTGCTTGTGCTCTCTGATGTGAGTTGAGATGATGATGGTGAAGAAACAGTCAGTGAGGCGCCTTTTCAAAAACTTGATATCTTCTCTGCCAACAGTTCAATCTGCTGTGATCGCAGCACCATTACTTTGGCAGAAGTCACTGCAAGTCACAAGTCACAAGTCACAAGTGCCAAGTGCTAGTGTTTGTGTTTTGAGTCCTTGTGCATCCTTTACAAAACATGATGCCATTTTAAGTCAATAAACTGTTTGATCCATTTTTGTCAGACTGTCACTGAAATAAAGAAATGTCTCGATATGAAAATGACTTACAAAAAAAATGTCTCACCACAGTACGGGGTAAAAGATGACTGCAGCGAGAGGACAGGGCTAAGGAGACATCTCCATCACAGAGACAGACGACAGAATAAGTGAGGATGTTCGTCTGGACAGAGTTTATAAACCTGCATGTGAAGATTTATGACCAACTCACCTGACAGCAGATAATAATGTCATTAACATAATGATCAGAGGCTTCATATGTAAATTTACAATGATATCATAAGTTAAGCAGGATAATGTTGACATAATTATAAAAATGTAATTTAGAAAAGTATAATGTCATTGGTGAAAAACTTTGGTTTTTAAACACCAGACTGACTGTACATGACTACAACAGGTCTGGACCTCAGATAGAGTTCGTACCTGAAACAAATTCAAAATTTGAGAAAATGCGACAAGTCCTCCTAAACGAGTCGTACAAACGTTGGTTCTTGCATGAGGCTCAGTGACTGTTGGATCTGCTTCATGCAGTGCAGCTCAAAACACATGGGGCCTCATACAAGAACCACTCGTACAAACACATTAGTTCTCAAGTCATTCACAAATTCACATTTTGAATTTTCATTCATGTGCAGTCAGTCTGCTGTTACCAAAACCAAAACTAATAGCTGAATATTTCATTACTCTGGATCAACTCTGAGCTGGGAGGTAAATGACACTTCTGTTTGACTGCATTCTGAATAATAATATGGCTCCATATTTATCCATATAGTCCAACGATAGCATCATTAAATCAGTTTAGCGATTGCCTCCTGCTGTCAGGTGTATATTTACAAGCAGGTTTATGTGAGTCCCAGTCCATAATCTGTGACTGTTGCGACATCATCTACAGCCATTATATTTTCATTCATCTCTGTGAATGAGACTTCCCCTCGACCCCCCTCCTTCTGTTGCATCCATCTGCTTGCTGCGGCGAAGCTTTTTTTTCCCTGTGAAGCCATTTTCATTTGGAGCCATTACTTCTTTATTTCAGGTGACAGCAGGTCATTAACAGCACTCATTTCTTGGTTTCTTGGACAACCTGTGCAGAGACCAGAACCCTAACCCGGTGGATCACAGGGGATTCTGCCTCTTCCACCTCTGCTCTCACTAAACATCAGTTTATAAACTACTTTAGATGAGAACTGTTCAGCAGCTTAATCAGTCTGTAAATATTTCTAGTTCACAGATAAAATGAATTTGAAGCTTTTAAAGCTAAAACATGACGCTCAGTTCTGATGCTGCAGGCCCTCTGATTGGCTGATCAGACTACAGGTGGTACCTGGGCTGTTGTTCCTCCTGCTGTTGCTCTGGTTGCTGTGGTTGCTGTCTGCCTGCCTCTGACTCCTGTTGCTGCTGCTGTTGCTGCTGCTGCAGTTGCATGCGTTGCTGCAGGCTGCGGCCTCTCCTCATGCAGCGCTGCAGCCGGCTGTGACTACTAGCTCCGCCCTCAGCCGCCAGCAGCTGCAGTTTGGCTGCGGCCGGGTCACATGTCAACAGAAAATACACAACAGAAAGAAAAACAAAAAAGAAAGAATACATGAGGAAAAAAAGAAAAGAAAGATGCAGAAAATAACTTGTTATGATGAGTTCATGCAAAAATCTTAAAAAGCAAATATAATATCAGACTGCTGACATGATGGTGTGTGTGTGTGTGTGTTCATTATGGGAATGGGAGGCTTTAAAAGATCAATAACTCAGGTTTGGTTCTCGATGATGAAATGGTGAAATTATACTCAGACACAACATTAAATTAAGAAAACTATAACCAAAGATGTCAGACCAAACTAACTCAAACCAACCGCTCAGGTTTAAACTCCAGTTTATTAAAGCTGGGGTCTTATTTTAGGAGTGTTGTTCATAATTCCTGACATGTGAGATCTGTGAACACTGTCAGCTTCAGGATGAACAGGAGAGACTAACTGAATAATAAATAATGACTCAAACTGTCTGTTCACAGACTCACTCCCTGCTGTACTCACTGTAGTTGTGTGCAAACCTTTTTCCTGAGCAATGAGGGATTTTTACCAACATTTCAAGTTTACCAGACCTTCATCTTTAACATATGCCTTTATTTTGAAATTCTCACAGCACATCTGTGTCAGATTGAATTCTTTGATTCTCCTTCCCGTTTCTCATCAGGAAGTTTTGTTCCCTTCAAGTTGATATTTGACACTTATGTTCATTTATTTAAGACACTTCATCAGTTTTTAATCAGCTGTTTCTCTGAGGCTTTCTGAGGGTGAACAACATCAAGCTGCAGAGACGACACACTGCTGGACGAGGCTGAGACTGAGTGTATGTGTGTGTGTGTGTGTGTGTGTGTGTGTGTGTGTGTGTGTGTGTGTGTGTGTGTGTGTGTGTGTGTAAGTATGACTGATAGATCAAAAGGAATGAGAGAAATAGGGGAACTCTAAATGCTCTGTGTGTGTGTGTGTGCGTGCGTGTGTGTGTGCACGCGTGTGTGAACTTGATGTGGCACAGTTTCCAGCCACCCTGCTGCCTCTGGTTGCCATTAGCAACCACACAGAGGGATGTGGGCAGGGGGGCAGTGACCTCATTCAGCATTTATTTGAAGCATGACATACTGAGTGTGTTTGTAAAGTGGAGGAGGCGGGGTCAGGGGACAGTGGGAGGAGCTTACAGACTGCTTCGTTGACTGCTGAGAGTGCAGCTGCGACCTCGCCCGCCTGCTCCAGACGCACCGACTGGTCCAGAAGAAGCTCCGCCTCCGACACACACCGCTCAAAGCTGTCACCTTTACCTGCGGGACGGACAAAATGCCTGTTTTTATTTTCTTAAAGTTCTAATGAAGTCTAAACAGATGTTTCAGTGTTTTTATCTCAGATGTGTTGATATGTACATCACCTACACATCAATATGTGACCAACTGTGACAAAAAAGTTTATTTGTAATCATTCTCTGTGTCTTTAATGGTATTCCACAGTTTGTCTTTTCCTGGAAAACAATTTAAAACTCTGTTGATGAATCATCCTGCACTCGGGGGCGGCACCAAATTTGCATCCAAAGAAATGGTTCCTCACTTTGTTCCTCATGTTTCTCACAACCTTATAACTTAAATTACTGATTTTGGTGAAACTGGGTCAGATTTTATAGAGAAAATATTTTCTGGTTTCCCCTCTGATGTCCTTCAGCTGCTCAGGTTCAACTCTCACTGATTTAACTACACAGTTTCCTGATGGACAGGTAGCTTCAGCTGCTCACTTGTTGGTAAAGTCGGTAACTGTAACTGTTAGGAGGCAACAGACCCGAGCTCAGCAGCCTCCCAGTGAACACGACCAGTTACTGGGATGAACACAGCCTCAGAGACTGACAGCACACACACAGCACTGAAGTTGTTCACAGAGTTTCCTGATGGACAGATAGCTTTACTTGTTGCTAAAGTAAGTTAGCTCACAGCTAACTGCTTTAGATTGGTTAGCTGTGACTCAGTCCTAAGGTTCGTTGTTGTCAAACTGTCCTCTGTTGGTCTCTGAGGCTGTTTTGGTCCAACTGTGTTCACTGCGACCTGGAAGAGTCAGCTGATTGGAACGCTCTCCTTAATACATCCACAGACAGCTTTAGCTGCACAGCAGAGGGGTGTAGCACACGGTGCTATTGGCTACTGTAAACGCTAACCAACGTTTGTCCAAAATGTAGCCTCAATGCTTTTTAACAGCAAAACTTTTGTGCTGTTTATCATCAACTGCTTTGGTGTGTTTCTAGTTTGGAGACAAGGAGGGAATGTGTGAGGTTGGTGAACTTGAGAGTGAAGCTCAGTTTTTGTTTTGCTGGATTTATGAAATGTACTTTTTTACTGAAATGTCCTCTATTTATGCTGCCTTCTCTTGGCTGGATGAGTTGTGCTTTAGATAAAGGGAACTGTTTCTGTGGCAGATTTTATTTGTCATGCTTGGGAGAGAAGGCAGAGTATTCTGTTCAAGTCTGAGCTCTAAAATAGATTTCGTATTGAAACTGTATTTGGTGTCTTATAAACCCATGAGGTTTGGGCACTTTGTGTGCACGACACAAAAATGAAAGGAAATCAATAAAATTCATGATTTTCTATCAATATCAGGCTCTGTGCCCTTTAGTGCTTCTCCTCTCCAGTTTCTTTGTCTGGCCTCAAGTTGCTAAACAAAAAGTGAAATCCTGATTTTTTTCACTGAAGTGAACGCCTCACACGTTCACCAACTTTTACCATCTTTGTATCAAAAAAATCCAGGGAATCTCCTGTGAGAGCTGAACATCAGTCAAGACTTTCAGTGACTCTGTAGAGAGAAGTTACAGGTTTGAATCTTCACGTTAACACATTCAGAGGGAGGAACGGTGCAGTGAACAGAACTGTAGAACCAAACAGAACCAGGAGTTCTGCTCACAGTCACATTCACACACACACACACACACACACACACACACACAAAATAATACAGATATAAAGTGAAGAGCAGCTGCAAACGTGCGCGCGCACACACACACACACACACACACACAGACAGACACACACACACACAGAGGCTTTATTACTGCGTGGGTCATTCTGTCTTTTGTGTGTCGGCTGAGTCAGACCCATTCAGCTGCTCAATGAGGAACATTCCTGTTGTCCAGCACAGCACACACACCTGCTGACCCCCCCCCCCCCACACACACACACACACAGCTGCATCAGTTTTGGACTGAATCTGCTCATATTTACTTATTTTAATTGATTTCTACTGGAAGTTTCTGTTGACTTTGCCTTTAAAAGTTTAAAACACCCTGAACAGTTTTTTTCTTGAAACCTAACAAACTACATGTCCCATGATGCATTGCTGATGTATGTCTATGTGTGCGTACCTTGGATCTGCAGCTGGTCCAGGTCCAGGTACTTGCTGGGTCGGGGGTTGAAGCCGAGCGCTGCCTCTCTCTCCTTCTCCTGGCGCCGCTGCTGCTCCTCCTCCCTCGCTCTCCTCTGCACCTCCTCCTGCAGCTCGTCCAGCTCACTGCGGCCTGCGGGGGGCGCTAACAAACACACGCATGCAGAAAGTCATTCCTGTGAACTACAGCTGGATGTTCACTTGCCTGTTCAGACATGTCGAAATCTCGGCGACATGACATCTCCCCAAAACTGAAGCCAAAACATCTGCATGCTCCCCTGGTGGCTGTAGTTTAGGTCATAAGCCCCGCCCACTCCATGTTAGCAGATGGGAAATGGGCCGAACAAAACATTCCAGTACACGTCAAATAAAAGTTTCCCAAAGCCGGTTTCTGTCATTTTAGGTCGTTCTTATGACGCTGACATTTGTTCAAGTGTTCAGATTGGTTTTAATTAGTTATTATATAAATATGATGGCAGCGCTCAGTGGGAGGAAGAGGAGACATGTCGTCCGTCTTTATTTGTGTCAATGATCTGAGCAGACAAACACGAAACAAACACACAGAAGTGTCATACCGAGACTCCCCCTGCTGGAGGAACTGATCTCCTGCAGCAGAGCTCCGCTGCTCTTCGACCGGATGTTCTTCCATGACGGTCCTGAAGAAGAGGAGGAGGAGGAGGAAGGCTTCTTCACAACACACTCTCTAAAGAGAAGAGAAGAGAGAGAATGTTTGTTAATATCAGATTTAAACAGTAAACAATAAGCCCCTCCTGTCGGTGTTTTTCCTCACCTGTTGTCCAGGTTCAGGTCGAGGCTCACCGGGCTGCTGCTGTTCCTCTCGCTGCTCTCGTATCCGCTCTCCATCCTCTGGATCAGCCTGGGAGGAGGTGGAGGAGGAGGAGGCAACTCTGCTCCTCCATCTGCTCCTCCTCTGTGGCTGCTAGAGGAGGAGGGGGGGAGAGTCCAGGAGGAGCCGGGCCTCACGGTCTTCACCCCCTCCTGTCCTGTGAAGGAGGCGCCCGCTCCCTCTGAGGGCGGAGCTCCACAGTCATCAGGCAGCGTGGCTCCCAGTGGGCTGTACCCCGCCTGTCTTCGCCTCTCACGGGTGAAGATGCTGTCGATGTTGAGCGCCTCCCTCCGTGGCCTCCACGCCGGTCGGTACCTCCCTGACCCCGCCCCTCCCGAGCAGCTGGACTTGGACTCACTACTGGTGCTATCGGCCTCCCAGTCGGGGAGTTTAGAGGAGGAGGAGGAGGAGCAGGGAGTGGAGGAGGCGTTGACGGGGTGGTGGTGGTGGTTGCTGGTGGAGGAGGTGATCTCAGAGAGGACGGCGGCGGGCAGAGAGGAGGAGGAGGAGGAGGAGAGGGGGCGGTTGTGAATGATGTTGCTCATGGTCTCCTTAAAGTCTCGCAGGCGACTGGTGGAGGAGGAGAAGGAGGAGGAGGAAGGTTTGGGAAGGTGACGAGGAACCTGCTGCTCCTTCAACGTCTCTCCTGAGGGGGAGGGAAGGGAGGAAAAGAAGGGAGGAGAAAGAGAAAAGAATGATGGAAAGATTGGAGAATATATAGAAAAACAGAAAGAAGAAGAGAGGACAGAAAAGAATTTTAATAAAAAGAACAGAAAGAGATGAGGAGGAGAAAAGGAGGAGGAAAGTGGGGGAGTGGAGAGAAAAAGGTGAGAGACAAAGTGAGAATGAGCGAAAAGTGAAAGTAAGATGACAGAGCGACAGCAGAAATGAATGAAGACAGAATGAATGATTTGAAAACTAAAAAACAAAATGATAAAAGCAACACAAGTCCTGTTTGTTTGAGCTCCACCGTCTGTTTCATATATTTATCCCACATAGATGCATTAAATGTCCAAATTCAACTCAGTTCAGCATTTTAAAACACTGTTGGTCACTAGAAAGTAACAAAATAAAATAAGACAATGTGTTTTATAGGATTTGTGTTGTAAGCTGGAAGAATCTGTATTTTTTTTAACTTTTTTGAATTCAGAAAAGTCACCATCAGCATCATAAAGTCCAGAGTGGGTCGAGTTTTATTCATTATATTTAATTTTAATGGTTCACATAGACAGAACAGTTTGATGATGAAGTCACTTGTCTTCTCTGCTCTGTGATTGGTCCCTGTGTCCCAGATTCCCCAGCCCCTGATTGGCCCAAACCCCCTCCTACCCTCGCTGTGGTAACCGGCAGACGAGGCTTCGTTGTCGGGTTTAGATCGCCGGTGGCGGCTAGAGCTCCGCCTCCTATCCCCGGCCCCGCCTCCCTTCCTCAGAGACTGGTGCTGCTCACTGTCCGTCACGTGGCCTTAGCAACAAAAAGCATGGCAACGGATGTTTACAGCATGGCCACCACAGTATGCAACACAATGACCGAAGTAACAGAAGAAGAAGACAAATGGCAGAGCGTGATTGGCTGCACAGCAGGGTCACGTGGGGTCAACTCTCTTCATGTTTGTTCTTTAACTTTAGGATCAATACAAAGTACAAAGTTTATAACAGTTTTTTTCATCTCATAAAAAGGACGATCAAACTGAAATGAATGAATTAAAGTGATTGTTGTTTCATCAGAGAGTTGACTGATCAAACCCTGCTGTGATTGGTTAATAACATGCCAGACATCAGCTGATGGTCTGCGGCTGCTTTCATTCACATCAAACAACATCAAGAAGCTGCTGAAATCAAAGAGTGGTCTTTTAAAAAAATGTTTATCTAAAGATGAATGAACATATTTCACTTGACATAAAACTTCTGTCCTCCTGCTCTAAGGTCAGATATGGTGTTCCTCAGGGATCATTACTCCCACTCCACTCTTGTTTTGGGTTTATTTGCTGCCTTTGGGTCCTGTTATTCAAAAATACAACATAACATATCATTTCTATGCTGACGACAAACACATCTATCTTCCTGTGAAGCCAGTGATTCCTAATTAACCTCCATTTGAATGGATAAAGGACCAAAGTGCTGCTTGTTGATGCTAGAAGTAATGAAGTCCTTAAAAACAATTAGTCAATTAGACGGACGGCATAAAACTGATCAACAAGGAGTTTGATAACTGATCCTTCATTAATAATCATCTGGTTCTAACGCTCTTTCTTTGAGATTTGGAGTGTTTGTTAGACAAAGAAAGACTTAAAGATGTCACCCTGGATTCGGGGAAACATTTTTCACAAGTTATTTCACATTTTATGCATGAACAGGAGGACCTGTCCTTCCCTCAGGGCCAGCCAGCTCTTCATTAACTCAGTACTGTTCAAAGGAAAAGTCTACTCGAGTGACTCCGGTTACCCACCTATGGTATCCAGGCTGCAGAGCGAGGCGTGCAGGGGTCCGTCTGGGCGCTCGATGCAGATGACGGTTCCCTGGGAGTCGGAGGAGTAGTGACTGGCCAGGGACTCATGGTGCGAGTGGGAGGGCTGTCGGTACGAGTAGCTCTCCGTCGACGAATCGGTGCGAGTGTCACTGGAGATTGACTGCTCGCGGCCTGGCCGTGGAGGGTGGAGGGGGCGGGGTTAGTAAACAAGTCGGGGCATTAGAGGCGATGTCCATGTGCTCATATTCACATACAAATATACATCATATCAACTCACCTAAACATCACAGCTGATACACGAGCTACATTTACCGCTACAACGACAACAGCCACAACTACTTCTACTACTTGTAGCTAGCTGTTAGCTGTGTTAGTTACCTCAGTCTGGTCTGTCATAGTACTACTACGACTACTACAAGTACTACTGTTTCTGGTTTAGTTACCTGAATGTTTGCTGTTGTGCTACTACTACGACTCCTAGCTGTGTTGTAGTTACCCGAGTCTTCGCTGTCGTAACAGGCCTTGTTGAGGTGGTGGAGGTCGAAGCGTGTGGGCAGGTCCTGCACCGACACCGGCGTCCCCCGCGGGTCGGCGTACAGCAGCAGCAGAGGCTGGTAGTGGCCCTTGATGCAGCGAGAAACCACGTCCTTCCACTTGGGTCCGATCTGCAGGGGACAGACAAAAACACACAGAAGAGAGATGATTCCAAACGCTGATGGAAACACGAGAAAACACCCAACCTAGAAACCCATCGGCCCCCGTCTGACGTTGATTTAGTCTGTGGGGTGAAGCTGACCAACGTTTCACCATCTGTCACCAACAGATATAACGGATATCTGGGTCAAGACTTCCTCTTCACTTCTTTTTTGCAGTTCAATTAGCAACTTCAGATGTCAGAATGGACCAGTTTGTTTCTTAGTTATGTTTACAGATACATTAAAAAAAAAAGCTAAATCATCATCAGACATTGATGGGCTCCAAGGTTGCATTTTGGCCGAGTGCTCCTCCTCTTTTGATCTCCACGTGGACGTTTACCTGCACGCAACCAAAGCCTGATCAATGTGATCAATCAATACTACTCTGAAACTGAAACCAGAATACTTCCAATACCAAAATCTTGTCCCTTGTGTCGGTTGGAAAAAATTCACAAATTCCGACACTTTTCCAACACTGTCTAGCATCAACAGACTAATCTGCAGGCCAAAGGATGCAGTTGGATAGAACTACAACCAATCAGAACAACAAAACGTGTGACGTAGCAGTGCATGGTCCGTTTCCAAGCAGGGCACAAAATGGCAGCCGCCTGGTCACGATCTTTCTCATATTATAGCAAAAAAGCACACTAGAATATGTTTCTTAAAACATTGAGGCAGAAACAGTGAATGTAGGTACAAAACCTCGATTGATATTTGATCAGCTCTGTCTTTGACAGTTTGATCTGAGTTTCAGGAGCCCGAGGTGTTGCACTGAACAGACCTGCTGACTGGACACAATTGGATAGACCTACAACCAATCAGAGCAGAAATTCTGGACCGGTGATGCTTCTGTCGATCACCATACAGAACAAGCCTCATAATAAATAAATGGCTGTGATTGGCCAGAATGGATCCGAGGCCGGTGGAATTCTGTCTGAATAGAAGAGGGACCAAACGAATCTCTCAAAACAAGTGAAACACCAAGGTGATGATGACAGGAAGTAGACATGTCACGCACAGCTAGTTCACTCGTATGGCTGCAATTAGAAACTAAAACTAACCAAATCAAACAATGTAACTAAAACATGAATCTTGGTTTGAACTTTCAGTTGTCAAAAGACCCTCAGACTCTAAAATGTTCAAACTATACACACATTTGGATATTCTCATTTTTAAAGAAAGCTTTCCACTCAAACCATCCTGTGAAATCATGCTGGTGAATTCACTCCAGACGTCCCGTTCACCTGGAAAACGCCGCTCAGCTCAGCAGGTAAAACGGTGACAGTGGCTGAACTGTTCGAGGCCCGTACCACGCCGTCAGATCGTCAGCCGTCCTCCTGCTCCGTTTGTCTTTCTGAGCGAAACAAATCCTCCCGCTTGTTATTTCAACCTTTACTCCATTTTCCAAAAACTTCACGTCCACGTTCAGCTCAGATCGAACAGGAAGTCCCGAAATCCAAAACGCTGACCGACCTGTCCGTCAACTGTCAACCGCCCAGTGTGTGTGTGTGTGTGTGTGAGAGAGAGAAAGATGGAGAATGAAAGTCTGCAGTGTGAGCAAAAGTGTTGACCATGGTGTGGTGGGATGTGTGTGTGTGTGTGTGTGTGTGTGTGTGTGTGCGTGTGTGTGAGACCACACCCTCGGTCCTGTACAGCTGGACTGATAAACAATAGAGGGATATCCTTGTTTTCACAACCAGCAGAGACACAGAGACACACACAGAGTGAGGGAATGTGATATCTCATTCCACCAATGTTTTCACAGCACTGCACTAATAAAAACCAGAGAGAGAGAAGAGGGAAAAAATTAAATTAAAAGACGAGAGAGGAGGAGGAAGGAAAAGGAGGAGAAGGAGGAAAGGAAAGAGGAGATAGGAGAGAGGTGTGAGGATGGACAGGAAGAGAAAAAGATCCACGACAACACGATGAGGTCATTTCCTTTACCAAACCTACGCTTTTTTTCCAAGACGCACACATACATTTGTGCTTCTATACCTGTGAGGACCCTCGCTGATAAAAATACAAACTTTAAGAGGAAAAAAGAAGGAAGGACGAGTTTGACATTTTAGGGAATAAACTACAGTAATTCTCTTAAAATGGAAATGGATTCCATGTCTGTGTTTAAAGGACAGAGCTGAATTCAGGAGGCAGTTAGCCTAGCTTAGCATAAAGAATGGAAGCAGGGGGAAAACACACATAAAGAATATTATTCTATTCTACAGAATCTAGATTGATATTTGATCAGCACAGCTTTCTATTATTTCAGTTATTTATGTATTATCTATTTTTTTTTCTTTGGGAAATAATCTGTAAACACTTTAATCAACATTTTAACCTACGCTGCAAAAATTAAATCAATATTGTATGCAATGGAGTTAGTTTATTATATATTTTACTGTTGTATTTTTATACATCCATATTTTAATTTAATATTGTAAATAAACTTGCATCAACACTTCATGACCAGTCTGTGTCTGAATGTCTCTCCTCACCTGAGGAATGTCCGCTGTTTCTGGACTCGGCATCTTAAACCTCAAAACCACCAGAACAGGCCTGATTTTTCTGATCAGCGTTTATATTTCTTACAAAAACTCTATAACATATCGGCTTTAAACCAACACCTCCATATGATTCATACCATCCATCCCTGATTATACCTCCTTAACGTGTGCATCATCGAAGTACATCCATCGTCTGATCTTCGTCTGGAAGAAGAAGGTGGAGTAATGTTTCCCGTAGTAACACACCATGCCGACCAGGTAGAGCTCCGACTGACGCGCCTTCTCCTCCGTCACCCTGTAAAACAGCTGCAGAGACGAGAGGAGAAGAGTTCGATGAAGCTGAAGCAGAACTGAAATGTTTTCTGATGTCACCGTTCGCCGATGACGCTCGTGTTTATCTAAGTGTCGGTTCGTCTTACGTCGCCCAGACGCAGGCACGTCCCCAGGGTGTGAATGACATCCTCAGCGAGATCTGAGTGATCAGAGTCCCAGACCAGACCGATGGTGATGATCTCAGGACTGTTGAGGAGGACACGAGCCATCCTGAGCTGCTGACCACACTGACTCTGACGAAGAGGAGGAGGAGGAGGAAGAGGAGGACAACATTTACACCAATATGAACTGTAACCAACAAACATCTAAAAACATTTATTTAGGGCATTTAATGAGTGATGAGAGTGTCTTACGGGACAGTTTCGCAGGTCTCCC
>NC_139330.1:807500-1095000 GCF_056507025.1 Lutjanus erythropterus
AGACAGAGAGGTTAGACACAGCAATCAGTCCAGGATCAACTTCAGATTATCAGTCTGACTGATTCTCACCTTCAGAGCACAAAAAATACACGAGTCCTCCATACATTTATGAGTCGTCAGCTGACGGAAACTACGGCGGAAGATGTCAAGGTGCCACAAAACCTGAAGGACAGAGACAGAAAATATGAGTAAACACAAAGAAAAAATCTAGCAACTCATAAGTACTACAGGAGCAGACTTTGTGTCCTAAAACCTGGCTGAGCCAATAACTGACTTTCTTTATCTAAACAACAAACAGGCATTAAAATTCAAATGTTTTCAAGGATTTCCAGCACCTGTATGAACCCTGATTCTCGTATCATGTTACAAAAAAATATGCAGCCGTTCACCGCGTACTTCACAGAGGGGGTTCACAACTTCAGAATTAAACTGAAAATCAACCAGAGTGAGTTCAAGAATCAATTATCAAAATCACAATATAGCCTACTGCAAATTTCAAATCTCAGGAGGAAAAGTGTGTGGAAACTGAAAAAATTATCTTTGTTTGGAACAGATAATCACTTTGACATGTTTTTTATGATGTAACATTCATTCTAATATTGTAAATGATATAAACATGTCAGTTAAAATGATTGGAATGAGATATTTTTTAAGATCATTCAGCTGTAATTCAGGATGCAGTAAGAATCATGACAGTCAGATAGTGTGCATCAAGACGTAAACCTTATAACCTTTTCATGAAAACTGTGGATGGACCACTATTATTGGACCAAAACAAAAAGGACAAAACTATTTTTCCTTCAGGAGTCGATCACCTCGACCTGCAAAAAGCTCAGCAGACAAAGATTAGGAAATAAAGACCTTCCTCTTTGGAATAAACCTGAATTTTCTGTCTGAAAAATATCTCAAAAGAAGACTAAAGAAGACTTTTCTGTCCACAGCTGAAATCCACATGAGATCAAATCCAGATCCGATCACACCAAGAAATCTACCTGGAGAACTGAGACTAAAAGCTTTAAATTCTTCCCGTCTGCAGGATGAACTGACGAGACTAGAAGCAGAAAACTGGACTCCTTGAGATGGTTAAAAATCCAAATGAACCTCAGTGCTGCAGCGGCGGCTCCGTCTGCTGTTGTGACTCCACTAAAAAGACTCAATGTGACGGGTTTACATCAGCACAGCTACCGGCCAATCACCTGTCAGCACGGCCTCACTGCTGCCACTAACCTGCGACCGCAGCCGGACCAATCAGAGAGCGAGTTTAGACACCTGAGGCTGAGCAGAAGTGTGTGTACGAGAGCGGGAGAGAGAAAGAGACTGTCAAAAACACAAGTAGAGGTGTGTGTGTGTGTGTGTGTGTGTGTGTGTGTGTGTGTGTGTGTGTGTGTGTGTGTGTGTGTGTCAAACAGTGTTCATCACTCTCTCCATCTGCTTCAGGAAACCATCTGGACTGCGTGACGAAACCAAGATGAGTGTGTGAGAGAGATGGAGTGTGTCAAAGTGAGAGTGATGTTTAGAGGACTGTGTGTGTGTGTGTGTGTGTGTGTGTGAAGATGACAAAAAGGGACAAACAGAGAACATGATGTTGAGCGTGTCTCTGTGTGTCTGTTGAATGTTTACTTCCTGCAGGCTGCATGTGAGCCTGTTTAATAAAACCACATCACTCTAAATGGAGGCTCTGACCAAAAATACATTAGAAATTAATAATTTTCTCAAAGCCTTTAATCTTTTCTTTTATCACTGGTGTGGGACTAAAGTGACTATTAGATCCTCCAGTTATGAAAATGCAGCTTTTTGCAGTTACTGTTAATTTCAACACCCTGTTTTCCCCAAAATGAAAAATATGGAGAGAAGATATTTGTCCACATGATAAAGGATGTCTTTAGTTACCGTCTTTGTTTTTTAGGGCAGTATACACTCCATTAAAAATAATCTTCATATTTCCTTGATTAAAATGTGTGTCATGACCTTTGTGCGCAGCTCGTTTTCAGTTTTAATTTCTTTTTTGTTCACAAATGACTGCAGACCTCTGGTCAAGTGATTTTAGACATTTTACTGTGGAAATATCTGCAGTTCTTAAATTCCTAATTTCTCTCTCTCATGTCTGTCTTGCTGGTGTTTGTTTGTTGTTGACCTTGTTTGTGTTGTTGTTGTGCTGTTTGCTTCTGGTCTTTTTGAACTGTTATTTGCTGTTTCCATTGCTCTGCCTGTGTCTGATCTCTGTTTAATATCATCTGTGTTCTGCAGCCTTTAAAATCGTTGTTAGAACTTGTTTCGTTAAAACTCAATTTTTATAATGATTTCAGGTTGCCAACTTTACATCTGGCCAGAGAATTGGACGGATGAAAACACCAACATCCACTGTGGCAGGTGGACAGAAAGTTAAATTAGGACCCAGCTGTGACAGAGGGACGTGGACGCGTCCAGACGTTTCATAACAGGATCACAAACACAAACTCAGGACTGACAGTTTTAATTATCTCTGAGTGGAAACTGCAGAATTATTTAACATCACAAACACGTTACAGTCTTTGTGGTTCTCTGGATTAACTTCAGGTTATAAATCTCTCTGGATTAACTTCAGGTTATAAATCTCGTCCTCTGTCCTGCAGATCAGATCAGACTCTAGGAGTCTCGTCTCCTGCTGAGCTGCAGGAATTCAGACATGGAGGAATTTTTTCATCACTTTATTTATGAGGAGGTTTTAAACAGAGTCTGTCCTGAGGTCACAGTGACAGAAGCTGTGGTCTGAACGCAGCTTCACACGTTGCTCAGCGTCTGGAGCTGATGTCATTATTGTTTATTGACCTGAGACTGAGACTAATCCTTTATAAACCAGCAACAAGTCATTTTTAAGAAGCTGAAATCAGAGAATTCAAACTTTTTTAAATTAAAAAATAACTTAAACTGGTTAACTCATCATCAAAATGGTTGGCGATTACTTCAGTAACTGATTAATAAGGTGACATCAGTTCCCAGGATGAAGTACAAGACTGAGGTAATTAAATCAAACACAACGCTGATGGTGAACATACAAACACAAACACAAATACACAGTTTAAATAATAAAGAGCAGTTTAAACAGTGAACTGGTTTGAAAAATCTTCTCCTCAGTGTGTCTGGAGTTTAATCTCTGAGGTGTGAATCTGCTCAAACATACTGTGGTGTCAGCACTTTGGGTGTGTTTGTTTTCTCCTTCCTGTCCTCCCCCCCGCCAGGTCCAATATGTTGTTTTGTCCCTGCAGGACGGAGCAGCAGCGTCCAGCAGGTCGGTCAGGTAACAAACCTTCAATAACAACACGGATTTACACAGAAACTACAAATCCCGCAGTCTGATCCTATATATAGATTAGTTTCAGTCAGGGCTGCAGTTACAGGTTATTTTTCAGATCAAATAATCTGCACCTTATGTTTGTTGATCAGTCATTTTGTCTAAATAATGTCAAAGCAATTTTGAACTTCCGGTTTTAATTCCCCAAAATGATGTTTTCAAAAGCGATTGTGTTGCAGTAACAGTTCAGATCACAAAGAGACACAAAGAGAAGCATCAACTGTCACATCTGGAAGCATCAAATAATGTCGACAGTCATTATTCAATTATTAAAATTAGGACTGTCCCCCATCTAAGATTACAAATATCCAACAAAATGCACCACACTAAATTTGTGTATGAGCCTACATGAGTATGTTTTACCAGACAGACTCTGGTTTTAATGCTCTTCTTTGTGATTTGTGATGTGAAAATAAAAAATTCAAAGTGTGTGTCGTCCTGTAGTTCAGTTAGAAAATCAGTGGACCTGCAGAGCTTCTCTCCTGATGATTCCCTGAACGCTCCGTGCTCCTTCACACCATGAATGACGGATTTATTTGGATCAGACCAGAGTTGGTGATTGTTGGGACAGTGGAAAGACGAACCAAGATGTTTCTGGTGAGTTTTTTTAGTTTCTGTAAAGTTTATATGAAGCTCGTGATGATGCAAAATGTTTTTAGGCTTCTTTTGCAATGAAAGTGTAGGACCAAAATAAAGTTTCTAATTATTTGTATAATTCATGAAAAATCAAAGGCAACTTGTTCCAGGAAGAATAAAACCGTACTCTGCTCCGAGTGATCTAACTAACCAAACAGCCTCAGAATCACAACAATGATAGAAATCTGCTTTGAAGAAGCAGAAACTTCTTGGATTTCAAACAGCATAAAATTAGAAAATAAAAGTGCACAGAGCGTTGATAATTGTCAATAAAAAATGTCAAATATGTGGTTCTCAATACCTGTGACAAAATCAAAAAATATGAATCTAGAAAAGTAGTGAATAATAAAACAAAACATGGAATGGGTTCATTGAGACGTGCACGGATGATGTTTTCCTGGAGGACTGCTGTGGAACTCAAAGAGAGCAACAATGATTGGACAAAACTTCAAAAAAATTTCCAGAGTTTGGACAAAACTTCAATGTAGCACAGAACTGACAGGGATTGGTTCAAGCTGTGTGAACTGTTGTGATTGCAACATCAATGAATGTGAAGAGGAATAAAATACAACAGCAGACAGGCTGACCTGCAGCCTCACAGTCCTTCAGGATTTTTCAAGATTTCCGATCAGTTTTAATAATTGGTACGAACACAGCCGTCCTCCACACTGAGGAAAGTATCGGCCTCAGGTATCAGTCTGCTCTGCTGCCGTGCAGGATCTGAACCCCCTTTGAGCTCAGTGCACCGTGAACACGCTCACTTCCTCATGACTCTTCCTCACCAGCCAACTGTAAAACTTCAACAACCACCTGACCCCGTCCGCCCCCTGCAGCCCCTCACACATGCAACCCTTCAGCCCTCCGTCCCTCCATCCGTCCATCTTGATTCGTCACTGCTGCCGGACGTCAATCCGAACTGATCGGGAGGACGGTGAGGCCGCAGGCGGCTCGGCTGAGTGAAGCGGAGGCTGCGTGGCGTCCGACCAGAGGAGTCGTCAGGCTGTCGGAGGCTCAGCAGCTCCGATATGTGACAAAGACAAAGTGAAGAGGAAGAACATCGCAGTAACAAGCAGCTGAGGCCATCAGTCCAGCTGTTCACACACCTTCATCCTCATCCTGACTTCTGCTGCTGCTCAGGACATCAAACTTTCTAAGAGCAAACGTCTCATTATCTTTGATTAAATTATTTTCACTTTGATCAGAGAGCTGGATGTGATCTGATATTGATCATCTCTGACAGTGTTCACTCCGCCCTCGTCACAATCGTTCTGATGTGTTTGTAGGTTTTAACACATTAATCATGAAAACATTTAAATCTAATCTGTCCACAATCCTCCGTCAGGTTTAAGACCTTCATTCCTTTCTGGAAAAATAAATGACTTGAGGTAATCATTCTGAAAACAGTCAGTGTTGTTATTGTTGCATGATAATGCAGGTGTGAGCGGGGACAGAGTGTTAAAGACCGACTGTTCTTGAACACACCTCTTTCAGATATTCAAAGAATGAAGTCCGACCCACGCTGCAGCCTCCTCTGCTCCCCCGGGGGTCACCCCGAACACTCACACGTGTTTGAGTCACATTTACAAGTTCTTTTTTTAACAACGTTAGGATGCATGATATGGGATTTTTTCCAATAACTGATACTTTCTGACTCATTTAGGCAGATTACTGACAGCTAATGTCAGAGACAGGACCGCAACTAATGATTATTTTCATCGTTGATTTATCTGATTATTTTCTCAATTAATCAATTAGTTGGTTGGTTTATGAAATGTCAGAAAATGTTGAAAAATGTCTATCAGTGTTTCTTTAAGTCCAGGATGACGTCCTCGAATGTCTAGTTTTATCTACAACTCAAACATATTCAGTTTAAAGAAACCAGAAAATATTCACAGCTGTTCTCTGCTTTGATTTGTTGAAGTCGGGTTTTCATGCATACATCTGTAAATGAGCGGTGTGACAGGCACATGTGCAGCTGCAACACTAGAGTGTACTGTTGTCACCATGTTGGCTCACGTGGAGCATTCAGTGACTGTTACACACACAGCATCAGCACTGTCGTCCTTTTTAAATGAGCAGTGTGTAGAGTTATTTTATTTCATGTTTTTAAGTTACTACATGTACAATCAGTTCAGATGTCAAACTAAATTCTCTGGTGTTTTAAAGTTCAAATCATTCAGATATTCATGAAATCAACCCCCAGTATGATTCTGTTAACCATGTTATTGATCAGAATTCACTCAGCTCACTCTGGAGACTCTGACCTGTGAAAGGATCAGACTGTGGATTCATCTGCTTAATACGTCTGAAAACAGGGTCAGTAAGAAACTAATGCACAAATGCACAAAAATCCAGAGGTTAAAGAGATTTAACAATTAGAAGAAAGTTGCTAGTTAGATTTGAAGCAAAATGGTTGAATGATATTTTGTCAAAACCAAAATTACAAACATATTTTCAAAACAAACAATTCTGTTGTTACAGCAAACAACTGAATCACATTTCTTCTGTTTTGTCTTTTATTGACGAGATGAGAAAACTGATATTCAATGAAACGTCTGTTCAAACTCCAGAAATGTTCTGGTGCTCTGATGATGACAGGATGGAACGGTTCTTTAACTTTAATGTTATTAAGTTTGTTATCTTTGTTCCTAAAGTTTGGGGAAAAAAACATCAGGATGCTTTATTTCTTTAACATTAATTGTAATTTATGTTGCTGCTCTGGTTTCCGCTCCGTTTCTCTAAATGATGCTGTCTCATCAGCCTGTTACTACGATACTTCATTAATTAATTAATTCATTCACTCATTCACAGGTGAAGCCAAACTGCAAACATCAGGAAACACATGCTGATGTGTAAAATCACTGGAGGAAAACAACTTTAAACAGAGTTTTTCTGATGGTGTGTGTGTGTGTGTGTGTGTGTGTGTGTGTGTGTGTGTGTGTGTGTGTGTGTGTGTGTGTGTGTGTGTGTCATGTTGCTGAGCTCACAGCAGCTTCAGTTAAACGGTGTAATGAGTGTTTCCTATACAGCTCACTCTGTCATTTCAGCAGCTCCACCCTCCACAGTTAATGAGTCAGCCTCCGTTTAAACCATCTACACCAATAATTACTGCTCACACACACACACACACACACACACACACACACACACAGACACACACAGACACACACACAGTCTAAGGTCTCATTGTTGAGACAGACAATACACCACCTCCTGAAGCAGCTGATGAGTCAGAACAGCGTTCAGTCTGGAGGTGTTACAGGAGGATCAGTACAGACATGGAGGAGATCTGTCTGTCTGTCTGTCCGTCTGTGGTTCAACAGTCACATTAATGACAGACAGACTAGCTCAGAGGCTCTGTGGTGGAGCTGCAGGTCAAACAGCTCTGTGATCTTCATCCAGTCACAGCATCACAGACACTTTAACAGACAGTCAGTGTGTTTATACTCACACAGACTCTTTTACACAGAGTGTGATTTTTAGAGACATTAATGCACATGTCAGCTCAGCTAAGTCATCAAGAAGCTCCAGCTGTGTTAGCAGCTCTCTGAGGCTGTTCTGGCTCACTGATCTTTTGAGCTAAATGCTAACACACTGATGTTCAGCAGGTCTAATGTCCACCATGTCCACCATCTTAGTTTTCTTTTGATTGTCAGTTACAACACTCTAAGGTTGCAAAAATATATCACAGATCGCCGATGGCCTGAATCCATCGTTGGTTGGGGGTTTTTTTCCGCCAGTTTTTGGGGTGGTATTTATTATTTTATTTTTTTTAATGTGACAGTCTGCAGAGTGACAGTCGCTGCTCCACGCTGCACTCTGAGCTGGCTGAGGAGTGAGAAGAAAACAGCCTGCAGAGTCAGATACTCTCTTTTCACACAGTGAATTATGGGTTTAATTTGACCAAACCAGAGGTGGTGATTGCTGGAAGAGTGGACAGACTAACAAACACAGTTTAGGTGAGATTAACATGTTTTTCTGTGTGTTTTACAAGGAGTTACCTGGTAAATTAAGGTCATCTTAGTTCAGTAAAAGACAGAAACTTGAACTCAGAAGGTGTACAGTTGTATTTCTCTAGTTTAAAGGGAAAACAGGTGTGAGAATATTTAATTTATTGACACTTTGTGTGTTTATTTTGTTTATTGGGCTTAGACAGAGTGAGAGTAAGACATGATAAAAGGTGTGTGTGTGTGTGTGTGTGTGTGTGTGTGTGTGTGTGTGTGTGTGTGTGTGTGTGTGTGTGTGTGTGTACCTGCAGGGCGCTGTTCAGGAAGCAGCTGTTCTGTCCCGGCTCATTGCTCAGTCCTTTACTGGGAGCGATGGATGTCATGGTGCGAGGCGTCAAGATTCCCTGCATCTGACCACCACTTACACCCCCGCCGCTGCCTCCACCACCAACACTGCCTCCAACGCCTCCAACGCCTCCAACACCTCCAACACCTCCAACACCGGGACCTCCACCTCCTCCGCTGCCCGACGCAAAGTAGTTCCTCTTCCACGACATCCTCCGGTTCTCTCTCCTGGTTTGTCTCTCGGCCTCACGCCTCGCAGGAGTCAACTTCCTGTCGTCCGTCCTCGTATCGAAGGAGACAGAGCCATGTCCTCCGGCCAAGAGGAGGACAGAAAAAAAGGGAACTCTGCTCCAAAAGTTAAGAACAAAAATAAACACCTGGAGTAAAAAGAATTAGTTTAAACTTTAACTAATTTTCTGCATTTTTTGAATTCCAAGAACGGGAATTTTTTTATTTTAAAATCCAAGAATATCCAGGAGTTTTGTATCCAGGTTTGAGCTCCAGAAAATTCAGAAGATTGTTTAAAAAGTTGTCAGTTTTACATTCCACAGGTTCTGTGTTCAAGGATCCTCTTAGTTTCAAACATTCCAGTGAATAAAAATGATTTTTTTATTCTGTAATTCAAAGAATTCCAGAGCCTCTCCTCTTTGTATTCCAGGACTTTCCAGGCCTCATCCCTCCTCTGCAGGTGCGATGACCTTTGTCCTCCTTTCACACGTCAACACGTGCCACTGAGCCGTGACCGCTCCTCATCCTCCTCCTCTACTTCATCATCATCATCACCACCACCACAGACAGAACCAGCAGCAGAGGAACCACCGACACGAACAAGTCAGCAGGTCAGAGGTCACAGCTGAAGCCAATCAGGATTGATCTGCAGGAGAAGGAGAAGATTATATAATTAAGTAGTGCCCAGCTGCAACTAATGAGTACAGATCCCTGCAAAAATAACACACCGTAATCATTTAAATTTTTTTACAATAAAAAACCAAAAACCTCAAAACAATCAATTGACTAATTGACCCTGTTACAGTCTTGTCAATTAAAAAATAGGTCCAATCATATGAAAACAGGTAATCATATTTCAGTAGGAGTCCTGCTCCTGTTTTATTTGCTGTCACACTCTCCAGTCTGCTGTCGGAAACACAAATCCTGCTCTCCTTCACTAATGAATTACAGCAGCTTCCTGTCAGTTTTGCACATTTATTTCACATTAAAATCCCAGCAGAGACTCTGACGACAGAACCTGGATGACAGCTTCACATCGCCTTGCAAAGCGGAGTCAGAGAAGAACTGGAGAAGTTTTGTTTCTCTATGTGGGATAAAATTCTCTTTAAAGCTGCTGAATGCTCGGCCTGTTTGTTTGTGAACGCTGATGAAAGCTGTGAAACTGTAAAAAGTGGAGAGTTTCAGAACTGCAGAAAAACAGCAGCAGAAACCCAACATTACTCAGTAACCAGCAGGAGCTGTAATAACTGGATTTAAGGCCTTTAAATCTCCTCTCAGACCGTATGTTCAGATAATTTAAGGCTTCTGCAGACGGAGGAATGACTCGAGGAAACCCTCCTGTTCTTCACACTGAGACACAGAGCAGTCTGTCCCTCGCTCCGTCTCAAACTCAGCGGTTTTATTGTCCTGCCTGTCTACATGGGCTGCCAAAGCACTCAAAGAGATTTCTGTCAATTAATGCAGAACACGCAGATTAAATGTAAAAACAGACGGCTGTAGCAGGACAAACAGTCCGTCTGAGCTGCAGAGGAAGACTCTGTTCAACACAAACCAAAAGAATAAAGTCTCTGTCAGGCTCGCCAACAACTCATCAGGAGAGGACAGTGCAGTTTAAAATGGATAAAATATCTACAGCTGGTCATTTTCTTTAGTGATTACATATTTTATGATATATATTGGCTGATTACTTTCCTCAGTGTTTGGCCTTCATGCCAGTTAAATAATCACTCTCTCTGGGATGGATTTTACAGACTAAAATAAATGATTTCATGGCAGCTTCTCTAAAAAATTGTGATGCATGTTGCATGCATGTTTTTTTGCACTTTTTTTTAAAACATATAATTCATTTAAAAAAAAAAAAATCAAAGGTAACATGTTCCACGGAGAATAAAAGTGCACTCTGTTCTGCGTGTTCTCAGTAACCAAAAAGGATTACAAAACTTCTAAATTATATTTGTTAATGTTGAGCTGGGAGGTTTTACACAAAAAGTAAAATCTGTCTGAGCTCAAACTGGGCGGCACAATTATTAAAAATATTATTAAAATCACAACATGGCCAAGTGCAAATTTTTTGTGATTAATTATTTATTATTATTATTATTTATTATTTATTATTTATTTTTAAACTGTTCAACAGTTCAGAGCACAATGTGAACCGTGAAAATGAAAGCTGACACAATTGTCCTGGTTCTTTAATATTTGGCCTCCATCTTTGTTGTTTCTTTGTTCTTTAATCACCATGTTATTTACACAACAGCTCAATTCTACTTTTATTCTTTTTGTTTTGTTTTCTGGTTTTGTTTTCCTTTGTTTGCTTGTATATTCCCATTTATGATATGTGCCAAGCACAATTTTTGTTAGAGGCAATATGTGGAAAAACCAGCAGAGGGAACAAAATCAAAATGATGTCGCAGAACCCTGATGAATAACAGTAAATAAATATCTATAAGTATTACAGTGAACTGTTCTGCAAGTCTTTTTCTCCAGATGTAAGAAAACATGTTTGTTTGTCTGGTTCATCTTTCTTTTTCTTTCTCTTTTTTAAATTATACATATTTGTCAAAATAATCACAGTATGATGATTTTTTTCCCAGTGAACATTGGAGATACAGAAGAACTGTGCATTTATGGACAATTATCTGAAACTCTGGCAACACGTTTTGGTGTTTTGTTTTGTATTAATGTTTATATGAACTTGTTCCAAAAGTTTAAAATAATCAAAAAGAAAAAATAACTTTATGAATACATGCAGGATTTTAAGAAAGGTACTTTTCGTGTGCTGTAAGATGAGGGGTGTGTCACTGCAGGGACTTGTTTACAACAGCAGACACACACACACACACACACACACACACACACACACACACACACACACACACACACACACACACACACACACACACACACACACACACACAGAGTTGTCATTATGAGTGACTCAGACAGTAACAGTCGAGTTCAGAGCAGCAGATCTCATCAGGATCACTTTACAAACATGATTCTTCTTCAAATGATTCATGTTCAGTTTTCTGTCTGAACACATTGGAACAGGTCAGAGCTGAACCTCTGACCTCTGACCTCAACATTACACCTGAAAACAATTATTCCACATCTCAGAACTCCCATGATGCTCAGCAAACAGAACAAACAGTCAAACTGTCTCCAGAAGTTTTTACACTGAAACTTTTCTGGGATTTTACCTCTTTTTAAATAAATATGTTCATAAATTATTCAACAGACTCCACGAGTGAGTGAGTGACAGATAGATGAGAGTGTGAGAGTGTGAGTGTGTGTGTGTGTGTGTGTGTGTGTGTGTGTGTGTGTGTGTGTGTGTGTGTGTGTGTGTGTGTGTGTGTGTTACGTGAGAGGTAAACTGGCGGTCAGAGCAGAGGGAGGTGAGGAGGATTAGCCAGATCAGACTCTGTCTGTCTGCTCGGGATTACACTGTCTGTGTGTGTGTGTGTGTGTGTGTGTGTGTGTGTGTGTGTGTGTTGTAGGTACACACAGCTCACAGAGGTGCAGTCGTCCTCTGATCTCTGATCTCTCTGGTTCTACTCTGCACGTTTGTTGTTTGTGTTTGTTTATTCTCTCTGTGAGTCGACAACAAACAACAACAGATGAAAGAGCTTCAACAGAGAGAAGCAGTAAACACCAAACAGGAAGTGGTCGACTAAAGGAGTCAAGACCAGAGGTTAAAAAGACAGATAGACCAATATGTTGTTGGGTTTTTTTTTTCTTTTTCATGGCTTATATCAGTTTCTGTGATTGCTAGTAATCGCTAACAGATAATTTAAATTAATAAAACACTTTGTCACAAAACTTTGATGAAATACCTTTGAGGTTATGTGTAGTTAGAATATAACTTTTCAACATTAACAAATCGTCACTTGGTGATTTTATTGCAATTGTGATTAAATGTGCAGCCCTGCAGTTCCCTCTAACAGACACATTGCATACATCTCTTTCTTCATAAAATATTTGCACGTACAGCTTACAGTCTTCTTATTCACTGCCTTTGTTGCTGTATTTCTTGACTCATTACTGCCACCTGTTGATCAGTCATTTTTTTCTTACTGAAAAACCAATGCCTTCCTGCAGGTTGGGGTTTGTTGTTGGCTAGATGCCAACGTCGTCATCCCTTTCAGAAGTTAGGTCAGTATTTGATTTATTATTATGTATATATTTTACAAAAAGTAGGGCAGAATTATGGTGCCACAGTGAAGCTGACCTTTGACTGCCAAGGGACAATACATGCAAAGTAATCTTTAAACTATAATGTGGTACGATGCATCATAAGGCCTGGAAAAAGGCAACAACCTCTTGAGGAAAGTGGGAAAAGATTAGAAAGGTTATCAAACATTCATGAGAACAGGACAGACGGATAGAAAACATAACCATAAATATACCGATATCAGCTGATATATCACCTGATGATTTATTTATTTATAGTTCTGATGTAAACATCAGATTTTAAACTGACAGAAAACGTCTTTGGACTGAAATCTGCTTCAAACATCAAGATGAGAGATGAAATATGAGACCCAGGTGACATGTGGGAACCTGGACTGCAAACTAACCAATCACAGTGTCCGGATTAGTTCAGCTGGTTAGAGGTCGTTTCCTCTCCTGGCGAGAGCCGCGGCTGATTTGGTGTAAAATTGGTTATATAACAAAACGCCAGTCTGTCGCAGAGGCTTCTCACTCACACACACAGACACACACACACAGCTATAATCACCTCTAATTCGCCGGATTGGCTCTGTGCCGGCTCCATGCAGCCACTCTGCAGGGCTGCCAGGAGACTGGAGGCTACTGGGAACACTGGGAACACTGGGTTGAAGCCAACAGGGACGCAGAGACACAGATAAAGAGTCTGTCTGTCTGACAGCATACAGACAGACAGGACATTGATCTGACTCAGCCAGGTACATTCACCGTTTCTCATCAGTGAAATTAACTACACACATCGAGGTCCCTGAAGGCATCAGAGCTGCTCTGTGACTCCAGTAATAATTTTCTCACATCAGACAGATTTCACAGCAGTTTGTCACATGTTTCTGTTACAGAATCATCTTATTATTCCTGTCCTGTCAGACCTGAACCACTCTACAGTTTATTATCTGACTTCTGTCTTTGTAAAAGTCACAACGGCGCCAATCACATTCCTTCGATACTAGGGCTGCCCAAAATTTTATAAAAATCACAATACGACTTTCTGCAATTTTATAATTTCACTCCCAGGTCAAATGACTCTGCAGTGGTCACAGGCATTTATTGGCTTGAGCACCGACTGGCAGTGATAGACATGATGATTTCACCCCTTTTCAGTGGAAACAATGGTGGCTCATCGCCTCTTTTGCTCTTTTTTCCATCAACATGTGCGGTTTGACTCGGTGTAACTCAGTGCTGCAGCTCAGCTCAGCAGAGTTTGTAGCTGCTCAAAGGTGTTTATTTAGTGATGGAGCAAATTTCTTCACAATGAAAGTTATTTTCTAGTCTAAAAGCTTTTAGTTTGAAACAGCAAAATGAGTAAATGAGTGACTGATCATGACTCCTATCAGCTGAAGGACTGAAACAGTAAAACAAAGCAGAAACCTGAAAGTACAAACAGGAGAGAAACTAAACTTCAGACCACAGAGATTCAGTTAGAAGCTACAGACGTCCTGAGAGCTGAACACACACAGATGCTTTTAAAAACCTGCAGATACACACTAATTTTGGTGTAAAAACATAGTTACATAGTTTTAATTTTTCATGCAAAAATGTCGAGTGCTGTTTTTAAGCCTCTCAAATATGATTTCTTAATTTTATTATATTAAACTGAATATATTTAGATTTCAGAGAAGACAAGACGTTTAAAGACATCGACTTGGATTCTGAGATGCTGCATCTACACATCATTTGGTATCAAAATACCACTGATTAATTTTCTATCATTTCAGCTGCAAATCAATAATTCAATTGATATGAAATTGGTGATTTTAGATTGTCTGCAGGATTTCCAAAAGCGGTCATCTGTTTAATAGCATTAATATGTCAAAAAAAATGAAAAGTGTGATGAAACAGGAGAAAACACTCGATGATATGAGGTGACGGAGGAAGATTCCAGAAAGAGGAGGAGGAGGATGAAGATGGAGGAGGGGGGGGATAAAATGAGGTTAAGAGCAGACGTCATCAGAGCTTCTCTGAAGCCTGGACGTGCTCTTCCAGATAAAACTTTTTATTTAAACATGACGGGACGCAGCTTAAATTAAATCTGTGCATCTGACTTTTTTTTTCCCTGTGAAGCTCTGGAGAGAATCAGCGAGTCAGAGATTTTCTAAGATGCTTTCTGGGCGCAGGAACTGATGCTCGTCTCGCTGCTGACCTCATTGGCAGGCAGGCGGTCGGCGCTGCACGGGGAAGATTTGGGGCCTAATGACTAAAAGGAGAGCTCATGAATATACAGCCGGCCGTCCTTCTGAGCTGCAACTGCACCAAAATAACTCAGAGAATTTGGGAATGTGGAGCACTTCAATCACTTAATTCCAGCCAGTGAAAAGAGGAATTAGCTTCTCGTCGTCTCCCTCTGAGACGTCTCCAACTGCAGCGCCGTTTTTCAGTCAAGGACACTTCAGCTCCCGCTCTGAACTCGGGGCTCAGAGCGCGAGATCGAGACAGACGGGTGGAGTTTGTGGTGTTTTACACCAGCAGGACTGAAGTGAACATAGTGGAGACAGAAGGAGAAAAGCGTCTGATGCTGAAGCAGCTTCAAAATCATGTCAGCAGCGCGCTGCAGGTACAAACTGAGACTCTGATTCTCAACGTCACGCTGACTGCTGGAGTCAAACAAGCATCGGGAACAACAATTCTCTGATTAACTGTCAGAAAACAGTGAGATGCCTGATATAACTGCCCAAACTATCCAAAACAGAAAGAAATTCAGTTTACTATCATATAAACAGAGAAAAACATCGACTCCTCACATTCAACAAGCTTGAACCAGCAACTCTTTGCCATTTCTGCTTGAAAACAGTGGTGTCTATGAAATAAACCAATTATATTTTCCGAAAAATCCTCCACATTTATCCCTGCAACTGACAACAGAACTCTTATTTCATCTCAAAAGGCTCATTCCAACTAAACTGGACATCAAACTCAAGGACTTTTCAAGGACTTCCAGCAGTGCTTAGTAAAGAAACGTATTACAAATGAAATCTTTACATTTACAGGTTTGACTGAGCAATAAATCAGTATTATAATCATGTTGTGAAGTGAGACTAGCTACCATGATAGATGTTGGATATCATTGAATCATGATATGTATTAAATGAAAGTGTCTTTTCCTGGTTTTAAATGCTGCATTACAGTAAACTGATTTAATTTTCTGAACTCACCAGACTGTTCCAGCAGTTTTATTATCCGCCTTTAGCCATTATATTCACATTCTGATGATTACTGATCAAAACAATCTTATTGTGTTAATATTTTGTTAAAGTTATCCCTACTATGTTGTCACAATATTGAGGTATTTAGTCAAAAATATTATAATTTTTACTGATTTTGTCACTTTAGTCACTTCCATCCAGTCACTTTGGAGTTCACCAGAGCTGCAACGGTTAATCGACTAATAAATGAATCACCAACTATTTTGACAATGGATTCATTAAAATTTTCCCATTTTCCCAGCATTCCTCTCTCACAGCATCATTATAGTAACAGGAGCTGAGGTGTCATAAAACCATCAGTGTTCAACAGTTTGTGGTCAACATGAGAACAGTTTTGACATTTTCCGGCTCACAGTGCAGCCGCTCTTTATCCAGACTACAGCCGTCTGTCTGCTGAGACCGTCACCTCTATTATCAATTCATATGACAGTTACTTTCTTTATTAATGTTCAGAAAAATAGTCAAAATCTCTGTTACTATTTCTCAGAGCCCACAGACATGTTCAGTTGACCTCTCTGTATGAAATGACCTGTAGTGACCTCTGGGATAATAACAGCCTTATGAAGCTTCACAACAACAAACTGGAGACCTGCAGCCCTCGGAGGATGGATTTAATATGTATACTGACAGAGAGGGGAGTCTCTGAGAACAGAAGTGATCACCATCCAATCACTGAGAAACAGAAATACACACACTCTAATAAATAAAGGTTCTAACTAGAACCATAGGGTTCTTCTGCTTGTCACCATAGCAGATCCATTTCTGGTTCCCGTTACAACTTTTTATAGAAGTTCACTTGGAACCCTTTCGAACAGTTCTACCTCTAACCCAACTTAAAGGGTTTTACCTAAAACCATCTGTGAAAGGTTTCACCTACAACCCCCTGTGAGAGGTTCTATAGAGAACTCTTTTATGGTGAAATGGTTTCACATAAAATCCTCTCTGGAGGTTCTATCCAGAACCTCTGTCCTTGTCTAAGTGCGCTAACAAAGATCCAACCAGGAGGTTCTACCAAGAACCTTTTTATATTCCAAGGGTTTCATCTAACCCTTTTTTCCAAAAAGGGTTCCTCAGAAGCAAATTGTTCTGGGTAGAACCACAGCCCTTCATGAAGAACCCTTTTAGAACCCTTATTTCTAAGAGAGTAGAATATGAAACATATAAAGAGCTTCATGTTTCACATGTTTATTTGATAAGAGGATCGATTAAATTTGACATGATCAATCAAATTCTTAAACGATTAATTGATCTTCAATTAATTGTCATCATCAGTGGTCAAAAATGGTAAATTATGAACTAAATCTGTGTAATAAAAGGTATCAAATAAAAAACTTCAGCAACAACTTATGAGACATGACAGACTTTCATCTGGATAATGTTCTAAACCTTTATAGACTTTAAATGTGAATAAATAAAACTGTGATTATTTCAGATTTATGACTAGAAAGACTGGAGACACAGAGCAGAGCTACGTCATAAATTAATGTTCAGGTTCACATCTTTCAAATGATGTGTAAAACGTCTATGCGAAATGCTTGTTACTAAAGACGCCCTGTGCATCCTGAAAAAAATGACAAAAATGGCTCCATGTTTGGGAGGGGCGGGGTGGAAAGAGGTTGGATAGATTTTGCTAATTTCTCACTCATTTACACCAAATAATTAAGATAACAAGAACACATTTTTGTTAAGACTCAAATATAAGATGTCATTAGCATACTGTTAGATGGAGCAGCTCTTATTTCATTTCAAAATAAAACATTTTGAAGCCATTTTAAAAACTTTTCTCTAACAGTTTGTAAAAGCTGAGACATTCTCTGTTGTTTCCCCTCCGTCACGTCCCCTGTTGTGAATGCATTGTTCTAACTTTCTCTCTCCCACATTCCACCAGTTGAGTGAATAAACAGTAAATCATCCAGACTGGGAGGAGCTCCTCCTCCTGTTCTTTCAACACATTATTTTCCCATGAATACTGCTGAATAATGTCCCTTTAATTTAAAGCTCCGCAGCTGCCTGCACTCACACTCAGCCAACAACGCTGTGCAAATCTCCACGTTTCTGCTGCTGCACAGCATCTCTGACAGAGAAACTGATGCATCATCATCATCACCACTGTGGTGAAGGTTCATGAAGACCATCATTGCTCCAACCAGACCTGCAGGTTGTTTAAACTATAACACGAACCATCAGAACTAATAATTATTAGTAACCAAGTCTGAGTCTCACTGTGAACCACAGGAGACAGTCTGCACGCAGGAATGTCTGTGGGAAATGAGCTCAACAAGTCAGTTCATCAATGTGAAACTGTGTCTTTTTTCAAGTTAATTAACAATTAACTTCTAAATAACTTCTATAATATATAAAATGTTCGATATCTGTGATAATTAGTAAACCAATAGTGGATTCAATGGCATCTAGTCTCATTTAACATTCTCATTCTAAAACCACACCAAACTCTGTTCAAAAACTTAACAATTTAAAGTTTATTTGCTTACATGTCAATGTAGACTCACCCAAGAATATTTATGAGTTACTTTTCTAAACCCACATGCACCACTCTTCACATCAGCATGAATTAGATCCACCAAACAGAACTTATTTCATAAGAAAATATGTTATTTTAGTCCTGTAATTTCCTTCTTACTCAACAGTGATGAAGAACACCCACATGAAAAATGGCTGTTTTATAAATGGAGTTTGGTGCAGTGATGCATCATTATCATCATCACTCTGATTCATTTCAAGCCCATGAGCCCAATACTGCTCCAACCAGATCTACAGGATGTTTTAAAACTGCTTCTCTGCTGCTTCTGTCATTCAAACATTAACTAGACACTAAAACTAACAATGACCTACTAATTAACACGTAACTTCTAAAATAATTAGCATGGATAGAAAAAGTTCTTTAACTATGATAATTAGTTTAAAAACTATCAGTAACTAAAATTATCAGTAACTTTTCTAAATCCATATAAACCACTGTTCACATTGGCATGGATTACATCCACCAGACAACACTTATTTAAGAGAAAAACAGTCACTTTTACTCCCGTTATACCAAATTCCATTCACAAATTCAACAATTTAACATTTCTCTGCTTACATGGCAATATAAATTCACTCAAGAACACATATGAGTTACTTTTCTAAACTCACATGAGCCACCCTTCAAATCAGCATAAATAAGATTCACCATGCCGCATTTATTCAAAAACAAAATATGTCACTTTTAAACTCCTTGTTCTCAATTACGTCCCAAACAGTGGTGAGAAACACCAGGAGCAAATGTCAGGAGTTTCTTTATCAAAACAAATTCTGGCTGGTGTGTTAGCTGCATGACAAATTAATCAGAGCACACAAGGCAAATTACCTCTTATGTCTCCATATGACTGGTAGCTGATAAAACAGTGTTTTTTTACATGGAGTTTGGTGCAGTCAGGGCTCCCTCCACATAAAAACACACTAGGGCTACATTACATCACTTCCAGCAAAACTTCCCCTGCGAAGAAATGATGCATCATCATCTTCCTCACTGTGAAGATTCATTCATTTAAAAGCTGTGAGACCAGTACTGCTCCAACCAGAGCTACAGGTTGTTTTACTCTCTTTAAAGCAGTCACTCTGCTGTTTCTCTCATTCTAACTCTAACATTAAAACACTGGAACTAATAATTACTAGTAAACAATCTGAGACTTTGGGCTGCACACAGGAATGCCTGTGAGAAATGAGCTCAACAAGTTAGTTTACCCATTTGAAACTGAGTTTCTTCTGATCTACCAATGAAAAATTACTTCTAAAACAATTAGCATAGATATAATATGTTCTATATCTGATAAATGGTTCACTAAAAGTGGATTCCATCACGTCATGTCCCTTTAAACATCTTTATTCCAACGCTTGCCAACACCACACCAAAATCCATTCAGAAATCTGACACTTTAAAGTTTCTGTGCTTGCAGGCCAGTGTAGACTCATTGAAGAATAATTATTAGTTACTTTTCTTAATCCACATGAAGACATCTTCACATCGGCATGGATTAGATCCACCCCACAGCAATTACTTGAAAAGAAAATACGTCACATTTTTTCAGGTTATTCCAAATTCCATTTACAATTTTATCACTTTAACGATTATTTGCTTATAAGCGAATGTAGACTCACCCGAGAATATTTATGAGTTACTTTTCCAAATCCACATGAACCACTCCTCACATCGGCATACATTAGATCCACCGCCCAACGCTAGTTTAAACAGAAAATGCGTCACTTCAACTCCCGTTATCCCACTCTTCCAAAACAGTGATGAAGAGCAGCAGGAGCAAATTTCCATGACTTTCATTAAAACTGAATAATGATTGGTGTGTTAACGGCATGCCGAAATATTCAGAGCTTGCATGGATAAATTGCCTCTTAAGTTCCCATATGGCCGGCTGCTGATAAACGGCGTAGCATTAAAACGTCGTGTTTTTTGAATGGAGTTCGGCGCAGTCAGTCTTTAAACGCACCGGGGCTACATTACATCACTTCCAGCAAACTTCACGGAGAACAATGAGGACAAACAGCATCATCGACCCGTTTTAACCGAATATTCTCTGTTCCAGCTCCGTTAAACACACACACACACACTCACCGGATCCGTGTGTACATTAACAGCGTGTCGGTCACACGGAGTCTGTCCGTGTGTGTAACCGGTACCGACATCAGCGTAGTGTGAGCTAACACACCGGTGAATGAGAGCAGAGTAACGGCTGCTGCGTTCAAATCCACCGACATCATCAGAGCGACAACACGCAGACAGAAAAAACGGCGACACGGAGGTCTGAGAGCGGCTCACCTGAGAGCTGCAGCCCGGAGGAGGAACAGGAGTCCCGGTTAGTCTGCAGATGATCACCGCTGTAGAAGAAACACTAGAAGAAGAAGAAGAAGAAGAAACGCTGCTGCTTATTGTGTTTAAAGCGGCAGAATGGAGGGGGAGGAGCTACTACCTGCAGCACTGAGCAGCGCGAGCACGAGCGCGTGCGTCGGTGTGTGTGTGTGTGTGTTCAGTGTGGGAAAATCACATCTTAAATCATGAATACCCTCAAACTCCATCAAAAACAATATTAAAATTTAGATTAAATGTGTAGCGGATTGCATATAACGGGAATGTAATCAGGATACAAATAGAAAGGTAATTGAATTTCATTACTGTTACAGGGAAAGAAGTAATCACATTACAGATCAGAGTCATAAAAATGGGGATTACCGTTTTATAATACATTTTAAACTACTAATGTTAACTACACAAACCAACCGCTAACATTAGCTACACAGATGTGCAGTATGAAGAGGTCAATGATAAAGTCACATTATTATGAAATAAAACCCGTCAGAAAATGAGTGGAGTTTGGTTTGGAACATGAAGACACTCAGGAGTTAAACCTGTGAGCTGACTGTACAATGAGCTGAAGACAGGCTCTGTGTGTGTATTGATCAGGGTATTGATCGCATTAGGAACACAGGAGGACATGGTAGGATCAATATCCACCACACACACACACACACACACACACACACACACACACACACACACACACACCACAGGAGCCTCAAAATGTTCACAATCAACATGTTCATTATCATAAACACACACCGTATGACAGCTCATTATAATGTGTTTAATTATTCATGATCCGGTTTCACTAAATCACTCAAATTAATATTTTATTATGACTTATTCATACTTAATCAGCTACTGCAAACATTTAAATGCCACAGTACAAATAGTGTGACCATCAGTTAAACTGGAGCTACTGAAGAAAATACAGAACACTTGAATAATGAAACGAGCACATCATAAAACTGATTTATTGTTCTTGTGTCACCAAGACAATTAAAACTAAGAGAAAAAACACTGCAGACAAACAACAACAACAACAACAACAACAGACCTACTCCAAACACTGAAGACTTATGGGAAATATTAACTTTCTTTATGAGACTGGGATGAGGACATGGATACCACAAAGAGTTTTTCAAATTAAAAGATAGGTTTTATTAGGGACATGTAAGTTAAAAAATAAATAAATAAAAGAAGCCACGGGGGAAATATTCTGAAAGAAAAAATCGAATTTCCAAGATAAATGTGGTAAATTTACAAGAAAAAACTTTGGTTCCATGACACACACACACACACACACACACACACACACACACACACACACACACACACACACACACACAAAATTCTCATAAAGTTAAAAGTCTGATCCTGTTTTTCTCAAATAGAAGCCCCAGGCCTTTATTTGTCCCAGAATTTCCCTTAAATAGACAGAATTTCCTCAGTGGCTGAGGCCTTGAAGCTTGAGACAGTTTTTACAGTTTTTTCCTTTAAATTTGTGGAAAATTTAAATGTTGGAGAATTTAATCTTAGAGAGTATGTGTTTTTTTATTGTAAAGTTTTTTAACTTATAAATGTACTACTTTAATGTCAGAGAATAGAGTTTTTCTTTGTAAAGTTACAACTTGAATCTATGGTATTTTGTTGTTTTTGTTGGAATCTTAATAGTGGCCTGGGGCCTTTATTTATCTCAGCTGCAGAGGGAACCAGGCCTTTACTGAAGCAGATTTATGTTAGAAAAACCTCATAATATTACATTATATTACAAAATTAATTGTTAAAATAATTGAAAGGAGCAGAATTTTCACATCTGTGATGCTGAAACTATGAGATGTTTTAGATGAAAAATAAAGAATCATCAAAATTGATATTTTCATGTGTTTTGTTGCAGAAACTTTCATTTGTAAAGTAACTGAAGCCGTCAGATTAATGTAGTGAAGTAAAAATAATACTTCCCTCTGAGATGTAGTGGAGTAGAAGTAGAAAGTGACTGAAGTAAAGTACCAGTACCTCAGATCTGTACTGGGGTGCAGTACTGGACTCACACCTCATCTCATACTGCATCTAAAAACACAATATCTGTGAGAGCAAACAGAACTTCATAAGAGGATGAACTGGATAAACAAGAGTGTGAAACACGTGAGAGAGACGTCAAATAAATTCACAATGTTTTAATGAAAAACCATAAAACAGTTTGAGTTGTGTGGAGCTGAGCAGAGTTTGGGTGGAGAACAGAGAGGAACCACAGCTCAGCCCTCTGACATTCCTCTGCAGAGACTGGTTTCCATTAAACTGGGCTGAACTGGACCAAACTGGGCTGAACATGGCTGCTTTATCACTGTCATTTATATCAACTATTCTGCACAAAGCAACATTTAGCATTTAGCTTTTCTCACAAAAACACTGTTAGAAATAAAGGTTTAAAAAGAGATGCTGCAGAGCTGAACTCAGGAAGTGATGTTGATGTGAAGCTGCATCACAACAGTTTGCAGAGAGAAAACTCAGAAGGACATGAGGACATGAGGACAGAGTCTCGTGACTGTCAGGTGGATGTTTGTTTTATCGCTCACATGAGAGGAGCTGCATGTACAGAAAACATACAGGATTCTACCTGAGACACTGACTGTCATCAGGAGACAGAAAACTGCACTTAAACCTGCACAAAATCAGACAAACAGGCTCAAAAACAGCTTTTTTCAACGGATCAACAAGCATCCATCAGTCCTGAAGCCACAGTCTGCAGCAGCACCAACATGCATCTTCATCAAACAGTCAATCTCTCCTCCAAAACTCACTAAAATACTTCATACACGTCTCTAAATCAGCTGATAATAACACAATCTGATCTACAAAAATACCAACAACAGGGAGAATTTCATACATGATGAACTTTAACCTTTTAAGTTTGAATGATTTATCAAAGAAATCAGTGTTTCATTATCAAAGAATAACCTTTATAACCAAAGCATATCTAACAAAAAATCTGCAGTAATTTACTTTGGGGTTTTTTTTTCTAGATCTTTGAATCGTCAATAAGAACCTGCTCTGAATGAGCTTCCTGGTTAGATAAAGGTGAAATGACATCAGTAACATGGAAGTGATGAGCAGCAGCAGAGTTTGAGCAGGTTGTTCTGTCAGAGTTTCCAGCAGCGCAGAGGTGCGGCCTGTTTTAACCCCCCGGTGAGAAGTTCCACTGCGGAGTGACAGAACCATCACATCGTGACGTTCATCACTGTGGGAGCAGCTCTGAGAAAACACACCCAGCTTATCTGGTCAGAATCAACAGATCGCAGAGGTTCCACCCTGAAAACTCCTGGAAACATCTGTCTAAAGTTTGTCCTGAGGGTCAGGAGGTCAACAGTCACCAAAGACACACAACATGTGAAATAAATCTGACCTGTAACTGTAGATAAATCAGTCCAAGCTGCAGACTGGCTTGTTTTGTTTTTAGATTTCCCCTTGCTATATTTTTAGATTTTAGTTTTATTTCATTGATCCTTCTTTATACGTTTGCTCTCCGCTCTGCTGCTGTAAGACTGAAAACGTCCCTGCTGTGGGACTAATAAAGGAATATGTGATCTTATTTATCTTAGAACACACAGCAGCTGGTCGTCTGTGGATCAGTTTGGCGTCTTCATGTTTCATCCTCTCTGATGAGACTCAGATCTCAGCAGAAGACGACACGGCTGCACAATTTGGTAAAAAAAAAAAGTCATATTGCGATTACTTTGATTTATACTGCGTTATGCAATACAATTAGTGGACATGATCAGTTACAAAAACATCTATGAAAGTCATGATGATGTGATATTTATTAAGGTCTGAACCAAACAACCTGGAGAAGAAGATTTTCAGTTCAGCTCATCTCTGCAGCTCTGAAACAAACTTTTGATTCTGGTTGTGTGATTTGGATTTTGCACTTGTCCGTACTGTGATGGTTATAAAATGACCTCTGTGTGTGTTCAGCTTCCAGTCAGCTGCTCATCCTGCACTTTAATTCACTGTTCACTGGTCTGAAGCTGTGATCATCAAACCTGTTGTCTCTCTGAAACACCAACAAGCTGCCCGATTTAAAGGTTCCCTCTGATACATGTTTCAACAGAACTTTGATTAAAAAGTAAACTGTTGTTTTAATGTGTCAGATTGAATCAGCGTCTCAGATCATCTTCTGCTGCTGCAGCTCAGCTTCAAGTCGACAACAGGAGCAGAAATCTGAATCAAACCAGAGAGAAAACACACAACAGACGACTCTTCGTCCTCCTCTTCACACATACTTTCAGTCTGAGCTCATCGTGGTTTCTCTTCTCTTTGTTTGGTTTGACTCATAATTAATGTTCCTTCAGTTTTCTGTGTCGGGACATTCAAAGGTTGTGTTTTTGTCCAGAGACGATCAAACCGAGCGACAGGAAGGAGGTCAGAGGTCAGAGGTCGCAGCACACGGACAACAGTGATTAGAGAGACGCCACAGCAAGAAAACAGCCACCGCAGAGAGGAGAAAACATTAAAGCTGATAGAAGTGACGTTACTGTAGATAAAAAGATAAAAAGTAATGTGGTGAGACATCATGCTTTTATTTTGAAGGAGCATGATGAAGTAAATTACATGGAATTAAATGTATAGTTTAACTTCATTCTACAGTAGTTTGCTGGTAGTTTAACTATATTTATATTTGCAAAGTGATTCAAGTTATTAAATAATTATTTTTTTTAATCTTTTTTTTATGAAGTTAACAACTGAAACTACAAACAATACTGGGCCATAAAAGGTAAAGATTATTGATTTTTACATCATTTCTCTATTGACTGAATACAAAATCAAAGTTGTCACTTTCCCTTTTTTTTAATAATAAACTCAGAGTGGCATGTTTTTTGCTGATATGACTTTTGTATTAAGTTTTATTTATTATTATTTTTTACAGAACAATTTGAGCTACTTTTTCTCAGCAGCTTTAATTAATCAGACTAGATTTGTCTCTGGTGGAGTTTTGCTGTAGTTCAGGATGATCTGGATATTAAATCTCCATGGTGACGCAGGAGAGAAGAGGAGAGACATTTTCATATGACATGTATTCATAAAAACAACACTTTATTTTCAGCGTATTATGACTTTATTTCTGATAATTGTTCTCGAAAATCTTGAAAAAATCTTGAAAAATTACTGTGACAAAGGATATTATTACCTTTACTCTTTATTTTATAACGACTTTTTTTCTCAAAATATTTTGATGTTATTCTTGAATTTTCAGGGTTTTTCAGGCTGTTTTATGATCAAACAAACATTTGTTCCTTGTTAACCTGCACAGAAAGTAAAAATTCAACTTTTTACCTTTAATATTAATGTTATTTTGAGTTTATGTCAGTGTCTGTGTCAGTTTCAGTGTGATAACAGGATGATAACCACCTGATGACAGTGTGATTTTGTTTCTCAGAGGTTGTATAACGGGCGTAGACGAGCTGTCAGGACGTGTTTTGTACCAAAACACTGAGTCATTTCCATCTCCTCTGTCTGAGTGTTTGATGCTTACTGTCCCCATGTGTGTGTGTGTGAGAGAGAGAGAGTATGTGAGAGAGTGTGTGAGTGTGTATTTTGGTGTTTGTGCTGACGAACAAAGAGCTCAGTGAAGTGAGAGTGAAGACTCGTCTCTCATTCATTCAGCCTGCAGACAAAAAGCTGCTGTGATTTGAATACAAAGAGTCTGAAACTGTGAGAGCCGACCTGCTGCTCATTACTGACAGAGTGTGTGTGTGTGTGTGTGTGTGTGTGTGTCCTGTTTAAACCAGTTTACTCCTGCTGAATTTGACTGTTTCAAACATTCTTATGAGCACCAGTAACTTCTGATGTGCTGATTATTTCATATTTAACGACTTCAGTCTCGACAATTTTAAACAGACCTGCAGCTCCACTTAGACTGACTCGTGACTTGACTTGGACTTGAGCTGTTTGACTTGAAAATACCTGATTAAAATGTCTGTTATTTAAAAAAAAACAACATCAATGTTTTTAGAAAAGCTGCTGTGAAATCAGGCATGTTAGGCTGCAACAATCCCCAAAAACATCCTGGAGGGACTGGAAGATGATTAAGATCAAAGTACAGGACAGACTGACCATCATCATCATCATCATCATCATCATCATCATCATCATCACCATCATCATCATCTTCATCATCTTCATCATCATCATCATCATCTTCATCCCTGCAGATGAATCTGGTACCAGAACTTAACAAGCCGCCGTTGCTGCGGTGACGTCTCTGTACAGTCTGAGCCTGAATGAATGCAGTTTTCTACTTTGACACTTTTTTTTAAATGTGACATTACTTTTGACAACAATGTCTTCAAAGTGAAGAAGAACCTGAACAGTTCAGCTGCTCCAACAGTCAAACTTCAACTTTGGACAAAAAACAGAATTTAAAATCTACAAAGCTTCACTTGATGAAGAGAGCTGCTGAAAATCTTCAATACCGGATGAAAAATGTGAATTCATATTTATTTTTAATATATAATAAACAGAACTTCATCATTTAAACATGGTGGAGGAGGTCTGTGTTTTCTCCATATCCATCTCTGGCTGTTCTCAACGTCTAACTACTGAATAACATTTAAAGAACATTAATATCACCATCATAAAGGAACCTATTATCTAGACACAGAGTCTAGAGGGGAACCCCAGACCTGTGAGGTGAACACAACATGCCACCACAGTAATGGCAGCGCCACAAGATGGCGGAACACACAAAACCGTCGCCAGATTCGCCTACAGACAGACTGTAAGCGTGGTGAACATTACAGAAGGTCAAACTGACAAATAATCTTCAAACATATTTAAATATTGATCATATTTCTGAGCACACAGTGTTGATTCTGACGGTGAAGACAGAACCGACGTCTTCAAACACCTGTCCATCACGTGTCCCTGCATCCTGTCGTCTCCTCAGACATGACACGTCCCACAGTCACACGTTCCTCTCACGGACAGAACTGTGTGACGCGACGATCAGAGGAGCAGAAATCAATCAGAAACATTTTTCCACTCGTCTGGTCGAACCTGCTGAACTCCAAACATCATGTGACACACATCCTACACTTATCACTGTGTGTGTGTGTGTGTGCTTTCATTTCCACTTCCTGTATGACATCATCCCCACTGTTCCCTCGTGTTACACCTGCTCTGTTTACTCTCCCAGTCATATGATGGTACCACACACACACACACACACACACACACACACACACACACACTCAGCCTGCGGCTGTTCTGAGTCATTTAATACAGTGTGTGTGTGTGTGTGTGTGTGTGTGTGTGTGTGTGTGTGTGTGTGTGTGTGTACAGACAGTTAGTCACCTGTTTGCTCTTCAAACTTACAGACACACACTTCACTGACTCACAGCTGTCATTATGTTTTTATCTTTAATCAATATTTTCATGTTATCAGTGGATCAAATCAACATGTGGAGGAACAGGAAGAACATGTTAGAACGTAACACTGATATTATAATATATTTGTTTTATTTCCTGTCCTGCAGTTCTGGAGACACATGTGACTCTCACGCTGCAGACGCTCCCTGTGGCTTTGACCAAAAAATTAGATGTGAATAAATAACAGTTATTTTATTTTAACATTTTGATTTTGTAATTTATCACTGTTGGAGGTCTGCACTGTAAAATAAAATAAAAATGTTTTTTGAACCCGACACAAACTCTTAACTTTTGAAAAAAGTTTTGTTGAGATATTTTACTTTTCTTCTTTATATAAACTTCAATCTTTTCGTTTTAGAAACCACCAGAATTTGTATTTAAAAATATCCGAGTTAATGCATTGAAGTGAAAGTGAATTAAATGAAATTTTAAGTTTAAACTATTTTTTTACAGTGTAAAGTCATTCTCCAGCTGTAACTCATATTTTATTTTATTGTCTTATTGTATTGTTTCATATCGTGTAATATCTTACTTTATCTACTGATACTTTATCTACTGATACTTTATCTACTGATACTTTTACTCCATGAGGCTGAGAATACTTTGGTGATGGAGGACATTTATGAGTCGTGAATGTGGACAGGTTACAGAGAAAAGCGGACAGAGACAGACACTGGTGTCGGTGATGGAGGGAAGAATAACTTCAGTTTCCCACCAAACAGAGTTCATCCACAGAGAGAAGGATCCAGAAACCAGGAGCAGAAACAGGGAGTGACGAGCAACTGAAGCCAAAACTCACCACGAAAACCAAAGTGCAGCTGCAGAAATTACAGGCTGAGCTCTGAATCAGTCAGTTTAACTGTCTCCTGCTCCTCCTCCTCCTCCTCCTCCTCACCACCGCACCTGCCAACACGCCTGATTCTCAGTTTCCACTGATAAACATCACAAGTTACACAAAATATCCTCCATCAGTCGTTTTCCAGGAAAATGAAAATGAGAAGAAGCCACTCCTTCATCCACTGAAGCAGCTTCATCTGATATCAAAGTAAAAACTCAGATATCTGATGTTTGACTCACTGTAATCATCTTCTGCCAAAATCAACACTGAATACAATCTGCTGCTTCTCTCAGTTCATTATTTATCTGTCTGGACACGACTTCACTGTTCTGCTTCTCTCTGACAGAGAACCCAGAGAACCCAGAGAACCCAGAGAACACAGAGAACACAGAGAACACAGTTCAGCATGTAGCAGCTATAGAGACAGAGATTTCCATCAGGAGGTGGTGGAGACCAAAAACAGAGCTAAGATTAACTGTCATACATGTAAGTGCAAATACTGATTTAATGTTTGGCCACATCCTGATCACCCACAAATATGAAGCATGAATTTTAAACAAGTTCTGCAGAAATAATGCAAAGTAATGTGCATTTGTTTTATTATCTATTTTTACTAATCCCCATGAATTCTGTGCAACCTTTCAATCTTGTCCAAACTTTTCTGCAAATTTGACCGATCATCACTGATTCCTGTGAGTTCCACCAATCACAGCAGACCCCACAGACATCATGCATCGATGAACCGACTCAATGTTTGTTTTATTGTTCACTATTTTAAATTTTGTCACAGGTACTGAAAAGAATGTGTCATTGTCATTGATTGTTACTGACATGTATCAGCGCTCTGTTCACTTTTATTTTATCATTTTGTGCTGTTTTTGAGTTGAGCTCCAAAGGTTAGTTAGAACAGAGTTCCATTTTGTTCTCCCTGGAACAAACTACCTTTGATTTTTAATGAATTATACAAAAAAGTATAACTTTCTTTTGGAGTTTTCACTTGTTCCTGAATTTCATAGAAAAATGCCTAAAAACTTTGCAACATCCATTGCAGTTTTTTAGAAAAGCTTTTAGAAAAGCTGCAGTAAAATCAAGCAACAATCCCAAAAGAGGCCCATGAAATCCTGGAGGGACTCATTAGTCAGTTGTTTTTCCCAAAACTGTCAGAAAATTGTGAAGCGTCCATTACAATCTGCTGCAGCAACATTAAAATAACTGATAATAAATGAAATAAATGTTTCTTTTACAATAATATAAAACAGAAAAACACAGCAAATCCTCACAATTCAGAGGCAAGAAACAGCTTGAAAAAATGACCATCATAATCTGACTCATAAATATGAGCCTTAAATCTTGTGGCATGAAGAAAGAGCCGAGACCAAACCAGGAAAACAGATCAAAAGTACACAGAAGTGTGAGGCCAGGAGTGTCCACATACTTATGGCCATGTAGTGTAAACACAGATGGGATCATTTGGACAAAGAAGAACAGGAAGGCTGGTCTGAAGCATGTAAAAACACCAGCCTGGCCCTTTAAAGAGTTGAGGTTCCATATTAAGTTGTGCAGTGAGAAGCTGAGCTAAAATCAGCAGTTTTTTGAATGGAGTTTGGTTTGAGATGATTCAGACTCAGAAAACAACAAATGTGACTTAGTGCTCGTTATCTCTGCCTCACCTTCATCAGCAGCAGCATTCAAATCATCTCCTCCTCCTCTTCCTCCTCCTGCTGGGCCTCCTTCTTCACAGCAACGCCTCCTCAGTCAGGGAGGACAAACAGGAGTGATGATGGCAGCCTCCTCCTCCTCCTCCTCCTCCTCCTCTTCCTCTTTATGTCCCTCAGTGTGTCCACGCTCCACGCTCTGCAGCGTCTCCCAGGTGACTCACACACAGAATGACATCATCCTGTCAACAGGCACACCTGTTTCCTTCAATAAAAGCGCCTCCCCTGAACCAAGAAGCCCCGCCTCCCTCCACCCCTCCCCCTGCTGCAGAGCACTTCCTGGTTCTCTTAAAGGGGAAGTGTCACTTAGTGCTGCAGGGCACAAACAGCAGGTGGAATCATGGGAGATAAAGAGCTCAGTGTTACAGCCCACATGTTGGTTTTATTAACATGATTATCAATAATATGATCTGTAATATTTGAATATTTTCATTCATTATTGTTTGAGGCCTGAAGTGATTCTTCATTTGTTCTCAAACTGCCTTCACTTGATTTTTGAGTTTTTCATCAAACACAAACTTCTTTTTTAACTACACTCTAAAAAATGATGACAACTGAAAATTTCAAGGAAAAGGCACTGCAAAAGATTTTTGATGTTTCAGCCCAATAAAATAAACTTTAAAAAGTTTTGATAACCTTTAATCTTTACTTGAGATAATTCACTTTTCTTCTTTAGATAAACTTCAATCTTGAAAAAATTGTATTTTAAATTTGGTGACAGTGAGCTGTGAACCTGATTTGTTTTTATTCTGGTGCCTGAAAATTAAATAGTTTTAACTGATATATGAAATATTAAAATGTGAACATTTACTTACTCTTTTTTTAATACAGTGTTTTGAGTTTCTAAAAACTAAACTCAGCTAAAGATCAGTAGTTGGTAAAACTTGAGAGTTGAGTTTGAGTTGGGCTCAAAATCTAAAAAATCTTTGTTGCCTTGAAATTTTAAGTTGTATCAACTTTTTGTTTTTACAGTGTAGTGAAGCGTTTTGACGCCTGTTTCACTCCTGATGCTGGTTGTCTGGTCTGATATCAGGCTCGTATTTTATGGTCTGACCCCTGCAGCACAGGAAGTTAATTAAAACCTCAACTTTAAAATAAAATTAAATTAAGAATGAAGTTTGTTGACTTGAAATTCAAGTTTTTTCAACTGTTTTGTTTTTCCAGTGTATAAGTAAACTGAACTTGATGTAAAATCAGCGAAGTGCTCCTTTAATAAGTTTGTAAAAAATTGATCATCTTGAATTCATTTTTAAACTAATGAAGTATATTTCCCCGTTTGTTTTAACGTGATCATTTCATATATTCCTGTTTTAAAAGCATGCATTAAAGTCACTTTAATTTAAACGAATTAGTGATGAATTTGACTTTTATTTGTATTTTTATTTAACTAATATTTCTCCTGTGATGATCTGTGTAACACTTTGTGAAGTCCTGAATGTTCTAAATGAATCATTGATGATGTTTCTGATGTTTCACAATGATGATTAAGATGTGATGATGCTTTATTATTGATGAGGAATCTATAAATATCCACAGATGTGTTCAATGCTCTGCTGCTGATCTGCAGACAAAGTTTTCATACATGTGAGCCTGCTGAGTCACAGCGTGAGGGCGAGAGAATAACAAGGAGAGGAACATTTTTATTTTTCATTTTGAGAATGAAGCCAAATGTTTCAGTATTAGTGCCAGGCATAAGAAAAAATAAATCAGAGGAGGAAGATATTTTTTCTCTTTTGCATTTTGAGAAGTCAAAGTAACATTTTAACACTTTATTCTCAACATTATGACTAAATTATCAACATGATTCACAACAGCTCAACTTAATTCTCATAATTTTACTTTATTCTCAACATTCCAACTTTATAGTCAACATGATGACTAAATTATCATTTGAACATTATATTATTTAGATTATCTGACCTCTGACCTCTGACCTCTGACCTGTACTTCCTCCCTGCAGAGATGAAATTTAATTTTCTTGTGCATTTTGCAGAATTTCTGTTTCTAATGAGGCTGAGAGTTTCCTCCTGCAGCTGAATATGAAACATGGTGTTATTATTACAGAAACCCTGCTGGGCTGTCAACACACACACACACACACACACACACACACACACACACACACACACACACACACACACACACACAGTGACTGGATGAACCATCCAATTACTGTAATATGCAAATGCAGACAGCAGATATGGATCATATTCTTGTTAATTGTTTGTTGGAGATGAAACGCCGGCAGGAGAAACAGCTGCAGTCAGACTGAATGTCTGCCGGCGCCTCCTGCAGGCTGAAGCCTTCATTACAGCCACAGTCTGAACAAACAGCATCCTGAAGGTTTAAATGTTCTCTCAGTCTCACCCAGCCTGAAATCAGAAGACTTAATTAGTGAATTTTTTTTTAGTCAGAACTAATAAAGACATGAAATCTGCAGATGTAAAGGGTTCATCCTCGGAGGAGCAGGAGTCAGATCACATTTCATCACAATCTGACTGTTACTGTGTTTGATGCAGGAGAGTCAGGACGTCACTGACATCACACTCAGCAAAATGTGGTGGAAAAGACGTAGAAAAAACAGGTTTGCCGGTCGTCTAAGAAATGTTTGATTTTGGTTGAAAGTGAAAAGGTGAAAAGACGTCTGTCTCTTGTCAATGAAAATCCAACTTTTAAAGAACATCTGTGTGCATCTGGATTTAGGCGGAAGTGAAAAATGAAAAGTCGTTGTTGAAAATGCAGACGGACTGAACACAACCCAATTATTAACATCTATTTTTGGGGCTACATGTGGACCAGATGGGACAGAGCACACAAGACACAAACGTCTAATTTTAAGCTAGGTTTCAAAAACAGGACGGACGAAACATGGTCCAAATTTTTAATGCCTATTTTTTGGCAAAATTTGTACAAAATCAGATGCTGGGCGCTCGGTCTGATTAGATTGAACTAATTCATAAAAACAATCAGATTTTTTTCTGAGTTTTTTTTACCACTTGTTGATTGATGAGTATGGAAACCTGTTCCTGCCGGTGAAAGAAAGAAATATCCCCATAATTAATAGTTCATAATTATAAGATTAAAAGTCATAATCTCATAACTCCAACTTTTTCATATCATAATTATTACTTACATTAAGATTTTTTTTTCTGACAGAAATGGGTAAGTGAGGTGCTGGATCGACTCGCCTGATGTTTTACTTGCCCCAGTGATCGGTCAGTTCTTCTAGTTGAGCACTGAGTCAACTCATTTAACCTGTGGTTCTCAACCTGGGGGTCAGGCCCCTCCAAAGGGTGACCAGATAAATCTGAGGGGTCATCAGATGATTAATGTTATAGGAAAGAAGAAAATACAAGTTTCTGATCAACAAATAAAGTCTGATGAACTTTTTAAACGTTTCTTTTGTTTTTCTTTTTTGTGAAATATTTGATCATTTCACCTCTTTGGGCCTCAAACAGTTAATTATTGAAGTGCAGTAAAAGCATAATATTTCTCTCTGAATTGTAATGAAGTAGTATCAAATGGCATACAGTGGAAATACTCAAGTAAAGTATGAGTACCTCAAAACTGTATTGATTGATAGTACTTGAGTAAATGTACTCAGTTACATTGTATCAGCGTCTGTGATGCTGCAGAAGACATTCCTGAATCAGCTGCTTTTCTCACCTGTGTAACATCCTATTACTAAAACCACAGTAAAACTAATACGGCAGTAATACTGCAGTAATACTGCAGTATTACTGTCCTCTGCAGTACTGTGATTCTGCTCCTCCTCTCAGCAGAATCCAGGGGTCTGTGAAGAAAACTAAAAACAATCACATCATGATGATGGTCTAGACAGCGTCACACACACACACACACACACACACACACACACACACACACACGTGTCTAATGACAGCTTATTTCTGGCCCGTCTCCCATAGCGACCGGACTGTGCTCTGTCGCCACGGCGATAGAGCTGCTGCAGCTCAGGACCAAAACTGATGGAAACCAGACAGACAGAGAGAGAGACACAGAGACACAGAGAGAGAGAGGCAGACAGAGAGATTTTTGTGTGATATTTCTTTGTGTACCACTACGACCCGATTGGAATGTGTCCCTCTGAGAAAATAAGTCCCACTATAATTAAATGAATTCTTATCCCTTTATTTTATTTATTCTTATTAACATGTTTTTGTTCCTATTTATTTGTATACTTACATGTTTTCTTGTCTTATTTTTTTTTTTTACTATATTTTAGTGTAAACTTCAGTTTTAGATTCTGTTTGTCCTCAAAGTATTTTGTAAACTCTGTTTTTAAAAGGTTGTTACATAAATAAAGTTATTATTATTATAAAAGGGGTCTAGAACTGCCAGTGTGCTCATTTCCTGTTACAGGTCAAGAATAAATGCATGAATATATATATATATGTACACACACATAAGAGCAAAATAAAAAAAAATCAAACTGCAGTTTGTAGAAATCTGAATGAAGAGGACTACACAGGCGGCTCACTCTGTTTTTCCCACACAGGATTTTTCCCAACAAAATGTCTCTGTACACCAACAACAAGGGAGCAACACACACACACACACACACACACATAAACACACACACACACACACACACACACACACACACACACACACACACGACCGTGTGAAAGAATTCCTGGGAACTGAGTGTCAGTATGTGACGTTTATTCATTTGCTAATTTTACACAACAATGCAACAATACACACTCTCATTAAGAATGCAGAGAGAGAGCACACACACACACACACACACACACACACACACACACACACACAGAGAGAGAGAGAGAGAGAGAGAGAGAGTTTGTGTTTTGTTCTGAAGCTGCTGATATTTTCATCTCAACATTTAACTTCCTCAAATTCATTCAAACTTTATAATTAAAAAAAAAAAAACACTACTATAATAATACTATGACTATTACATACAGCTATGAGTGTGTGTGTGTGTGTGTGTGTGTGTGTGTGTGTGTGTGTGTGTGTGTGTGAATTGGACACAACAATGTATCATTTATTGCATTTATTAATATCACATGATTAATTATCTAATGTTATAATTTTTATGTGACTTTATAAAAGGATTGTTGTATTATTTTTGTTTTGTAGTTGTACATAATTCGAACTTTTATTGTCAAACACAGTTCATGACATGACTCAGCACATTCTCATGGCTTCCCTCCAGGAAGCTGTGACTTCAATAACTCACACAAATTTAACTGATCTCTGCACAACCTTACAATTTCATCCAATCACTGCAACTTTTCTGACCATTTGACGAATCATAGCAGGCGACTGCACCGATGACAAACAAGTCCGTCTCAATGAACCAACTCACCGTTTTATTATTCACTTTTTTCTTCTTTTTTTTTTGATGTTGTGTTTGATTTTGTCACAGGTGAAGTTTTGTTCTCCCTGAAACAAGGAGCCTTTGATTTTTGATGCCTCTTACAAAAAAGAAAATTACAAAACTTTTTGCAAATATCCCAGCATGCATCACAAGTTTGAAGAAAAGCTGCTGTGAAATCAGACATTTCAGAGCACAACAATCCCAACAAAAGCCTTCAAAATGTTGGTTCCCAGCTGGAACCAAAGAAAAAACATGTTTTCCTCAGGAACCAAAGCAGACTTGTCATATTCTACAGGTTGTTGTGCAGCGTCCTCTGCTGGTGACGTTCTTCATTACAAAGGTTCTGCTCAGAACTGGTGGAGGAGCGCCGTCTGAGAACTGGAGGAGGATTAGAAAATGAGGAGAAAAAACAGGTGATGTTCTTCTGTTGTTTTTTTATTGAGTTAAAACATGTAAAAACCAACAGACTGGTCCTTTAATAAACACACGGAGCCGTACACTGAGAGAAATAAACACCAAATCAGATCATGTCAGGCTGATCTGCGTCAAATAAAGTCCCTGAACAAATGTCAAACATTTCACCTGTTGACACATTTATTTTAAAAAAAATCTATCGATCATAAATGTTCATTCAAATTCAATCTTCTCTTCATGATCTCACTACAGACGTTTGTGTTTTTATCAGTTTAACCCTTTAAATCGGCGTCAGTCCATCTGTGCAGCAGCTCTGCAGCTTCTTCCTGTCCTGCTCTGACAGGACTCTGGTTCAGGTCCTGGTTAAGTCCCTGCAGGCGGCTCTGATCTGGGCTTTTAATCCTGGTTCAGGTTCAGGTCCAGGTTCCCGTCCCGTCCTACTCGAAGCTCTCCAGGACGGGCTCATGTCCCGTCTCCTTCAGGAATCGCAGCAGGTCGTCCGGGCGGAGCCCCATGGTGGCGGCATTGGTCATGGGGTGGAAGTAGACCCTCTCGTGTCCCCCCTCCACCAGGTCCCGGTCCAGGACGAACTTCACACTGTGGTCCCGATCGAAGAGCAGAGCGAGAGCCGTCGCACAGCCCTGACCCACCTGAGACAGGACGGAGGGACAGACAGAGGACAAATCAGAGACTGTTGGCTCAGACTAAACCTGAGAACCATCTCAAACATTTTCACTGTCATTATTTTAAAGTTCATTTTTCATTCATTGATTCTCTGACAGACTTTATGTTTGACCGCGAGGACACTCAGCAGCTTCCTCCTGTCTCTTCTCACCTTCAGTTTCTCCAACATGGCCGCCTCGTCTGCAAAGCGCAGGTTGCCGCTGCCGACCCCGAGCTTCTTGGCGAGGTCGTTGAGGTTCACCTGCAGAGGAGCAGAGAGGATTATGGGTCATGATGAGAGGGACATGATGAGGTCAGATGAACGGAGGACGTTGTGAGCTGACCTGGCGGTCGTGGCGAGCTGACACCAGCCACAGGCCTTTCTTCTTCTTGTCCTTCAGGAAGAGGTTCTTAGTGACGGCGCCGCTCACCTCCTGCAGGTGAGGCATCATCTCCTCCACCGTGAACACCTGCAGGGGGCGGAGACAGAGAGAGGACCAGTTCTAAACAGTCTGATCCATCAGAATCAGTTCCTTTTATTGATGCAATGTGTTTTTCTGACACTCACAAAATAAGACTCATGTTTTCATTATATTTGAAAACTACATCAGCAGAAAGAAAAAGGTAGAAACATGAAAAAAAAAAACAAGGTGAGCTTCATAACTCCGTCCTCTGCTGCAGTTCAGTCAGTTCACACACGTTCATGTTTCTGTGTGAAAGGTTTCAGTATGAAGCTGAATATGAAGGTGCAGAACACACTATAATTATCTTTTGGCGCCTCCTGCAGGTCACAGCAGGTCAGTGCAGCAGAAACTGGTTATAAAACAAGTTTCATGTCTGTAGACATGAACTTTAAAATTATTTACTGCTCAAAACCTGAAAAAAAAGAACACTATGTTCCATCAGAGAGGTTTCTCAATAATTTACTGTTCAATCAGAGGTAATAAATCACTATCAATCAATTAAGATAAATCAATAAATTAAAAACCGTGCATTTTAAAAAGGTGTGGACATTGTGCATAAATACAGTTTGCATTTCAGTACAAAGTCTTCAGTTTACTGTTGGTGTTTGTTGATGTTTTAAGTTTGGAGAGACTTTCATCCCAGACTCCGTTTAAAAACTTATCACTTTTTCGGTTTCCTTAATCATATGCTCAGAAACATGAATGGAGGAAAACATCTTCACACTATTTCAGCTTCGACTGACCTGATGGTGAATTCGGCATACAGTGATAAACAATGCACCTCTCCTCTACTTCAAATAACAGCTATATAATGTGTCCACGTGTCCATTAAAACTGTACTGTGGAGAAAACACACCGAATCTATTCAATGCCAAAACTCTACGACAGTAAGTGACACTCAGAGTGATGAATAACGCCGAATAAAACGGTGAATTTTAAAGATTTATTCTTTGTCCTCAAATCTGATTAAAGGTGTTTATAAGACTTACAACAAGAAAATAAACCTAAAAATGACTGATATTCTAATGGGATTCAATCGCGCTTTCCTGTCGTTAGAAAATACGTTTTATTCCTTTCACAGCTGCAATAATAACTCGTGATAAATGCTGTTTTTCTTTAAAACCACCACAGTAAAATGATGTCTCTGATTCTAAAGTTTGGACACTGTGTCCTGGTAGACTCTCAGGTAACCGGAGGTGTTTTTTACCGGCGGGTGATCCACGCAGGTGGTCTGGATGTTTAACGTCTCCAGATATTTCTCCAACTCTGCCCGCAGATCCTCTGACATCTTCAATAAATATGATTTTCAATAATCAATGAAGTGAAACAGAAACAGAGGCGGACTGACTGCACGTCAACAGACAGAAACAGCTGCTGCACGCAGAAGAAGAAGAAGAAGAAGAAGAAACGCGCTTCTTCTTCTTCTTTGCTGAAGTTTACAGCAGCTGATGATGCTTTACTGCCACCTGCTGGACTGAGTTTATTCTCACAGTTCAGTTCAGAAATACTTTATTTACTTTTTATTGATTTTATTTACTTTTATTTTATTACTTTCTTCCCCAGATTATTTTCATCAGCCTTAGAAACAAACTGAAATAAACTGCTTGTTATGGATGGATATGATTATGATATCATTATGATTATGTTGAGAAAATTACAACAAAACACAAAGCCACGCTGAAAAACACAATGAATGGCCACACACACACACACACACACACACACACACACACACACACACACACACACACACACACACACACAGACGGTCTCTTTATATTCATTACACTGAGAACCCTGATGTGTTTCATTAAGTCAAATGTTCTTTATGTATTCAGAGTTAATAACGTCTGTCACTCAGCTGAGACGAGACGAGTGAAGACACACTGAAGGACATGTTGTCAGCGTCCTACTTCCACCTGAATGATGTGTGTTACAAAACAAAACACAGCCGCCATCGTCCATAATAGATGAAGCATTAATTCAGCAGAATGACCCAGTTTAATGCAGAACACAGGGTCGCTGTCTCTGCTCAGCCCACAGCTCTTTAACAAAATGAACATTACAAAACACACGCACACACACACACACACACACACACACACACACACACACACACACACACACACACACACACACACACACACACACACACAGATTTGGGTCGAAGCTGCAGCACAGCAGGGCTAAAAGTGCAGAAAGACTGATCATCATAATAAAACTATAAATCTCATAAAAAAAACTTGACTTGTATATTTAGGTTAAGTTAACGAGAAAAGACGAGTCAGTTCCACATTTTTTGCATGATTTTTTTTACAGTGTACAGAAAAGATGGTGTGTTGATGGAAACTTTGAAGAACTGCAGACCTGCAGGTTTAAAGCTCCTCTAGAGGAGGACAGACTTTCTTTTGTTTGAAATCTGTGGAAATTAAATAATTTTTTTGTTTATCTGTCGTGACTTAGAGAACAAAAGGAAGGAACTTTTTAGAGAAACATCCTCAGTTTCCATCGATCTCTTTTGACTGGATGTTTGTGAAGATTATGAGTCTTTTGTGTCACAGACTTGCAGCCTGAGCTGTGGAACAAGCTGTCATTTACAAATGAAAAGAGATTTAATGAAACTGTAGTTTTGTTGTCTGGTAAACTCATGAAGGTCGAACACTTTGTGTTGATGAAATGAAAATCAAAGAAATCATCACAGCCTCACAGAACTGCACAGAAACGTCTGAAGGGAAACTCACACTGATGATGATCCTCAGGTTCATTAAACTGACACACAGATCTGTCTCAGCCAATCACTGCACAAGGTTTTCTTCAGCAGAGAGACGCTGCAGAGACGAGAACAATACAAGACAATAAGAAAAGATCCTTCAGAGGAAAACGCCGACAGAGAGACGGACAGACGGACAGAAACTGCAGAGGTGAGAAAACAGCATCATGATGAGGTGAAGCTGAAAATTTTCTTCTTCAGGTGTAGAAATATCACACATTTTAATATTTTTTGGTGAAACTTTTAATGCAAAACTGATCATCTCCACTAATCATGTCACAAACACAACTTCAGTCAAAATAATCACAATATTTTTTATATATTTTGTTTGTTTCCTTTGATCTGAAGATGGAGTCATTTTGCAGCAGCACACAAAGTTCACATGGACTGTTTCTGTTACACACAGCTGAACTTTTCTACTTTTCTACTGACTGGGTTTGATTTTCTTCAGAGATATCATGAGATTAAATGAACAAACACAACACAAAATGATCCAAATAATTATTTCTCTCCTCAATATAAAACCAGCCAATAAATCCAGGTTGCATTTTACTTTGAAAAGAAGAATATATTCTGAATTGAATCAAACTTTATGGAGACAAAAAGTAAACATGAATTACAAAAGCATCATCTCTTTACCTATAGCTTTTTTTTTGACCAATCAAAATACATGTAAAGTGTCACAGGACAGCGTGCAGGACGTTGCAGAAAGTCAAAAATGAGAATGTTGGTGCGTAAAGCTGTGTTCAACTGGTTATTATATACTTGGTATTCTGACAGTTAGATTTCTGTGTCTAATGTAAAAGTGAGTTTAGTGTTTTGCAGAAAGTGTGCGGCTGAGAACCGGTTCATAGTCGTGCAGATCTGGATTGAGGTTTTGCTCCTTCAGTGTCACGTTTCGTTGTCTGCAAGATAATGTAAAAACAGAAAACTGTCTGAGAGGGTCTCCTCGTCCTGCGTCGGCTGCTGATCAGGCAGAAATCCTGAGAGACGACAGATCATCAAATCTGTGGAAATGATTCTTTATTAAGAGCTCAGTGAGCAGCACTGACGTGTTTACTCTCATTTTAACAACCTCACATGTTGTTTAATGTAACTGAATCATATAAATAAATGATACGTTACACTGAAAAATATGAAACGTTTTCAAACATCAGTTTCCCAGGATTCCTCTCTGACATGTAGCAGAGTAGAAGTGAAAAATAATTAAGGTAAAAAAAAGTATTAAAATTACAGTAAACTGAAATCTTCAAATCTCTCAGACAGACTGGTGTTTATCCTCAGGTTTGTCCTGATGGTGGCGCTACAGGAGATTTCACAGGTCAGTCAATTCTAAAGGGTTCATCCTCTGGAGAGCAGAACTGTGATCAGAACATTTCAATAAATATGGACCTTTAAAATCAGCAGCTGTAACAATTAATCTATGATGGATTAATCAGCTGTTAAGACTTTGATCGAGTGAGAGTTTGGAGCTTCAAACTGAAGGTCAGGTTGTTTGTCCTGAAACAGACGGATGTCAGCAGAGTTTGGTTTTTATATTTGGGTTAAGAGCTGATAAAAGTCAAAGAAAGAGGCTGAACAAAGATTATCTGCTCTGTGGATTAAATATACTTTATATTACTTCACTAAATACCATCAGACACTCTGACCTCAAACCACCACGCTGATGTTTTTTAACACGTACACCAACGTTTCTGCCTCACAAGGACAAACTTTACATCTTCACTGCTGCTGACTTCTTTTGTTTCCTCACACACTGAATTTTTCATTGTTTTCTCATTTCTAATTTTTGTTACACTCACAGTCTTCAGCCTGCATTTGGTTTTGGAGATGATTCTACTTCAGTGTTGTTGTTGTTGTTTTTTTAAAGCAAATATCCATCTTGGTGTTGGTTTGGGTTTTAGTTTGGTACGACTACAAACATGCAAACTACATACCTAATATACATACTACATCAATAGATGCATACCACGTACATACTACACGCATACTACATAAAACTATACATATTATGTGCATACTAAATGTGCATAGTACATGCAAACTTCATGAATATTATACAAACTAAATGCATACTACATGTATACTATGCATATTACATGCATATTACATCCATACTGCATACTTAGTATGCACACTCCCTGCTTACTACATGCATACTACACTCTTACTATATAGATACTACATACATACTGCAGTCATTCTACATAAGTAGTAAGCATACTGCATGCATACTACTTACATAGTATGCAAAGTACATTTTAGATTCACAGAAGTCTCACTAGAACACAAACAAACTATCAGTAGTCGACCAACAACTCCTGTGTTCTGTGAGGTAAAATTACTGATAATTACTGTTAATGGAGTTTGGTTGATTTGTAGAGAGTAATATTTGTCTAATATGATGTTGGTTACCTGTCAGAAAAGTCTGACAGAAAGGCAAAGGTGTGAAAATATTCTAAATATAGTGTATACTTAACCTGATATTGATTTTTTTAGGTGTTGCTGCTGAACACAAACGTTCTCTCTGCACAATCTAATCTGCAACATTTCATTAACTCTCTTCTTTCTGCACCTCTTTGTCTTTCAGTCATTTTCTCCTCTGATTAAGAAAATCTTAAACCTCCTAAAACTTCTTCCTCCACACTTCCGGCAGTTTTCAGAGTTCAGATGCTTTGTGAATAACTTTTTCTGTAACCAGGATCTCATGTTAACCTTCTTAACCTTTCTGAGAAAACCTCATAATTCTGAGAAAGTCTGATTATCTCCACGAGCAACGACCTTCAAGTGTGTGTCCTCATCTCTCTGAACTCTGTGTGTGTGTGTGTGTGTGTGTGTGTGTGTGTGTGTGTGTGTGTGTGTGTGTGTGTGTGTGTGTGTGTTTATCTGTCAGTCAGTCCATGTCCTACATTCCTCTCAGCTTCCATCAGTTTAACTGCTGATTAAATGGATGCAGGGTTTCTGTCATTATGCATGTGGTTGTCAACGGCAACCTCACACACACACACACACACACACACACACACACACACACACACACACACACACACACACACACACACTATAAACAGCAGCTGAGAACGTCTCTTCACTGATTTTTAAATTTTAAAGCTTTTTTGTTGCTTTTTCCCCCAAAATTGTTCTTCAAGACTCAGAAAAAGAAGAAACCTCCACCTGTGTGACGTGTTTGTTTGTGTTTGTGTTTTGTGATTTGTGTATAAAATCCTGAATTCAAATGTTGGAAATAAAAAAAAGACAAGCTGGAAACCACTAACAGAGAGGTACATGTGTGTCTGTGTCGACATGTTTGTCTCTGCAGAGCTGTGAACCTCCTGCAGCTCTCAGCTGACACCTCGTTTCTCCTCATTAACGGGTTAAAAACAGCTCCACCTGCTGGGAGGTTTAATTAAACAGAAGACATTTAACAATGTGTGAAACTCCATGATCTCCCCTCGTCACCAAAGAAGAAGAGGAGCACTTTGTACAAACTACATGAATAAGAAACAATACTAAATCTATACTACAAAGATGTTACATGTATGCTACTGTATGTGAACTTGCACAATCCTCGTTATTCGTTAGTTTAGTGCAGCCAACATGATTTGATTTGCTTTGTCCTCTACAAGCTGAATTAAAGCTGCAGTAGGTAGAAAGCCTAAAAACAGTGGATTGTTGAGTCTCATCTGAGTTAGGTTTCATTTTCTCCGCCCTGAGACCCTCCTACCAAAGACAAATGTGCACATGCAACACTCTACTGACATCAGCTGTGTGTAATAAAGTGAATACCTGAGAGTACAAACAGCAACAGAGGAGAGAAACTACATTTAAAAACATAAAGATTCAGTGTGAAGCTACAGAAGTACTGAGGCTGCAGCTGGAGGAAGAGACAGAGTCTGGTCTCACACTTGATTGTTTTTAAAGATGATTTTAAATGTATTTTAAATGAATGATCTGTGTCTCGGTCTCAGATGAGTGTTGGCAGACTGTTCCACGTCAGAGCTGCTCCCTCGTCCTTCTGTCCCCTGTGTTTGTCCACTACAGCAGCCATGAAGGACCAAAACACACAAATGGACACAAGACGACTGTGTTGGTGTCAGATTTAGTTTGTGTAACAGCAGCATGTTAGCAGTTAGTTCAGCAGACACACCCACATGTCTCAGTCATGTTTGTGTCAAACTGTTCAGCCTGTTTCTCTACATTCCAACAGCTGCTTTAGTTTAAAGTGAAACTGATTCCAGTGAAGTTTTGTCAGAGCGTCCGTCCGATCAGGAGGCTGTGAACTGACGTCCTCAGAGCGTCCGTCCGATCAGGAGGCTGTGAACTGACGTCCTCAGAGCGTCTGTCCGATCGGGAGGCCGTGAACTGACGTCCTCAGAGCGTCCGTCCGATCAGGAGGCCGTGAACTGACGTCCTCAGAGCGTCCGTCCGATCAGGAGGCCGTGAACTGACGTCCTCAGAGCGTCTGTCAGTGTTTGTTCAGAGACTCTGTGGTTGTTGTAGTTTTTACAGGAAGATGAAGATGTTGCTGGTGTCTGTGATCCTCCTGCACGGTAAGATGACCTTCCTCCCTCTGATCTGATCATCACCTCAGTCCATCATCATGTCTTTAATCTGTATTTCTGTCTTCTTAACTCCACCAGTCTGTTGAAGCTCCATCACCATGTTTTCTTCACATACAAACATGAAGAACATATTTTCAATCTTTCTGTAAATCATGATGAATGTAGACGACTGTCCAGTCAGACTGTCCTCAGTTCTGCTCTTCAGGGGACGTATTACACACATTTATCATCTCAAGTCTTACAGATACAATATGGAACATTTACACTTTCAAATGCTTCAAAATGTCTCACCTGTTATTTACACTCTACAAAAATATCAACTCTTTTATTTTTTCTTCCATTTTTCATGAGTTAAAGTCAAAGATCTCAGACTTCTTCTGTTTATTTCTGTCAAATGTCTTCAAATCTGTGTTAGTGAGCACTTCTCCTTTGCCAAGATGCTCCGCCCACCTGACAGGTGTGGCCTATAGAGACGCTGATTGAACAGCAGGATTATTGATCAGGTGTGTTTGGACTGATCACAATAAAAGGACCTTTGATGTGGAAAAAAGACATTTATGTCTTTATGTGTCACATTTCTGACTGTATGCTGGACGAGCTCTCATGGTTGATTCACAGTTTAAAAAGAAAAATCCTTGAGAACCTGTTTTATCTCCTGCTGTGTTTTAGAGCGACTCCTCGCTCCTCTTAACCGGCCGCTCGGAGCCACAAGTCCTCAACAACTGCTAGGCTAAAAACAAGGAGCAGCTCAGCTGTTGAAGGACACATTTTGGTCTTTGTTGTGGCTCAAAAACTGACATCCATAGAAAAGTTTGTCCTCATCTTAAAGCGGAGCATCTGCAGATTAATTCCACAGCTGATATGTTGTGATCCACTAAAGTTGGACACCAGAGCAGATCAATAAATCCCTGTTTTGTTCTCTTCACCACGATCTCTATGTGTCTGTGCAGTCGCCATATTCGAGCCTTCAGGGTAGTAAACTAATGAGAGACGCAGACGTCTCTACAAAATCAATTTGAACTTTGGTCAGTTTATCTAAAAATGTACATTTATATATTAATTATATTGTTTTGAAACTGTGTGACTGAATGTAAACATCTAAATAAATAAAAATAAAATAATAAAATTTCTAAAATAAATATGAAATGTTGTACATAAATAGAATATTTAAATTAAAATGTTCTAAATAACAAAAATGTTTTAAATAACAAAATGTTCCAATTTAATAACAAAACATTCCAGAAAAAAAGACAAAATGTTTTTTTTTTGTTTGTTTGTTTTTTTTTTTTTTTTATAATTTTCTGATCTAAAGTCATGAAATAAAGCTGCTGTGACTGAACCCCTCTGTCTGTGTGACCTCACAGTTTCCCATCATGCCTCAGCTGTGGAGCTGTATGAGGGGGAGGAGTTTGTCCTGCTGCCCTGTGAGTTTCACACCTTTGAACTGTACGACCCCACAGTGGTGTGGAGACGAGACGATCTCCGTCCTTCAACCGTCCACCAGCGTCAGCAGGAAGGTGATGAACTTAAAGACCAAAACCAGCTTTACAGCGGCCGAACATCCATGATGACTGACGCTCTGGAAACTGGAGACCTCAGCCTCAATCTGACGAAACTCCGCCTCTCTGACAGCGGCACCTACACCTGCACCATCAGAACGTTTAGAGAACAACGGAGAGTGAGAGACGTCCAGCTGCAGGTCAAAGGTCAGAAACAAACACTCAAACCTACTGTAGATACAGGTCAGAGGTCAGAGGTCAGAGGTCATGTTCTTTATGTTTCTGTTCCCACAGAACGATTTCCATCCTGGGCCAAAGTTCTCCTGGTTATCCTGGTTCTCCTGGTTGTTGTTCTTGTTGTTTCTGGGGCTCTTTTGTTTCATTTCCGTCAGTATTTCATGTCAGGTATGTCACTACTACTACACTACCCATCATGCCAATGGTTATCATCTTTAATCAGGACAGTGAGGTCTGGGATTATAAGAGAAGGACAGTGAGGTCTGTGATTATAAGTGAAGGACAGTGAGGTCTGGGATTATAAGAGGACAGTGAGGTCTGGGATTATAAGAGAAGGACAGTGAGGTCTGGGATTATAAGAGAAGGACAGTGAGGTCTGGGATTATAAGAGAAGGACAGTGAGGTCTGGGATTATAAAAGGACAGTGAGGTCTGGGATTATAAGAGAAGGACAGTGAGGTCTGGGATTATAAGTGAAGGACAGTGAGGTCTGGGATTATAAGTGAAGGACAGTGAGGTCTGGGATTATAAGTGAAGGACAGTGAGGTCTGGGATTATAAGTGAAGGACAGTGAGGTCTGGGACTATAAAAGGACAGACAGTGAGGTCTGGGATTATAAGAGAAGGACAGTGAGGTCTGGGATTATAAGAGAAGGACAGTGAGGTCTGGGATTATAAGAGAAGGACATTGAGGTCTGGGATTATAAAAGGACAGTGAGGTCTGTGATTATAAGAGAAGGACAGTGAGGTCTGGGATTATAAAAGGACAGTGAGGTCTGGGATTATAAGAGAAGGACAGTGAGGTCTGTGATTATAAGAGAAGGACAGTGAGGTCTGGGATTATAAGAGAAGGACATTGAGGTCTGGGATTATAAAAGGACAGTGAGGTCTGGGATTATAAAAGAAGGACAGTGAGGTCTGGGATTATAAGAGAAGGACAGTGAGGTCTGGGATTATAAGAGAAGGACATTGAGGTCTGGGATTATAAAAGAAGGACAGTGAGGTCTGGGATTATAAAAGAAGGACAGTGAGGTCTGGGATTATAAGTGAAGGACAGTGAGGTCTGGGATTATAAAAGAAGGACAGTGAGGTCTGTGATTATAAGAGAAGGACATTGAGGTCTGGGACTATAAGAGAAGGACAGTGAGGTCTGGGACTATAAGAGAAGGACAGTGAGGTCTTGTTTCCATCAGAGTTGCTGCTGTCTGTCCATCTGATGTTGTGGTTTGTTGTCCTCTCAGTCTACAAGGTGGAGGTGGATTCAGGGGTGGAGTCTGTCCAGCTGCCCTGCAAAACCAGAGTTCACCTGCCTGAGGACGTCTCAGTGAAGTGGGCGGACAGAAACAACAGGACGGTCCACGTGTATCAGAACAGTTCTGACCAGCCTGCAGAAGACAACAAATATTACAAAGGTCGAACAGAGATGAAGATAAACCTGAGAACTGGAGACGTCAGTCTGACCCTGAAATACCCCACACACTTTGACAGAGGGACCTTCACCTGCACCGTCTGCAGCAGGGAGGGACGGACACTGATGGAGAAACACGTGATCCTCTGGGTCAAAGGTCAGTGCTGTAGATGAACAGATGAACTTTATTTGTCCAACAGATCAACGTTGACAGAAATGTAGAAGTGAGCGAAGTGAATCCTGTGGATTCAGTGACGTTGATACAGAAACAATGAGACATTTGTTTGATGAATGTTTGTGTGTCCAAGTGTTGAGGACTGATGTTGGACATGTGTTTGAAATGCTGTGTGGAGCTGAGATTCATTTACAGAACAGACATGAAAACAAACATGTTTTCACTCTGATCATGTCCAACACCTGGACAACCTGCTTTACTTCCTGTAGTTCTGTCCCCTGTTACCTGCTGCTCTCATCTGCTTCTGTCCTTCAACTTTCTCTACAACTTTGGAACAATTCAATAAAGTTATTCAAAACTGCTGCTGCTGTCTGTCCAGCTGATGGTTTGTTGTCCTCTCAGCCTGTCAGGTGGAGGTGGACGAGGGGGAGGAGTCTGTCCTGCTGCCCTTCAAGACTGTAGGTGACCTGCCTGAGGACGCTAGAGTGGAGTGGAAATGTTTGGACACTGAACACATGAACGTCCACATGTATAAGAACGGCTCTGACAGACCTGAAGAACAGGACAAGTTTTTCAGAGACCGAACAGAGATGAAGGACGACCTGCTGAAGACTGGAGACGTCAGTCTGACCCTGAAATCCCCCAAACACACAGACGCAGGACGATACAGCTGCTCCGTTTACAACAGTGAGAGAAACTTCTGGAGAGGGAAAAGACTGACGCTCAAAGTAAAAGGTCAGTTTGAGGATACAGGTCTCTGTGTTTGTCTCTGATTGGTGTCTCGTCTCTGATTGGTCTCTTGTCTCTGATTGGCTGGTCTCTTGTCTCTGATTAATTGGTCTCGTCTCTGATTGGTTGTCTCTGTCTGTCCTCTGTCTCCTCTGCAGAGAGAACTCAGATCAAAGATGAAACAGTGGACATCAGGAACAGAAGCAGCTCCACTGATCCAACTCCTCTGATGGCTGATCAATCAGTCTGATCGGTCTGTTGCTCAGTCTTTGATTATTGATCTGAGAGAAAATGGAGGTGATGTCCATGCAACCCAACCTGTCATCAACATTACATACTGAAACCACAGGACACTCTGTTGGTAAATGTACATTGTGGGGTTTAACCCTGAAAACTTCATGGGACATTATTTTGTTATTTTGACCTTTTCTCTGAATTAGACTTGAATTATTTTTGAGGGATCCAGGATTTGGGACCTCACAAAAAATTTTGGACCCTACTCTGTGACTGCTGTCAGACTGTGGACCCCATGATGTGATAAAGACAAACACACACACACACACACACAGTGTGTAATTCATCAGTGGCAGCGTTTGTTTGTGTCATAATTTTCTCTGATGTGACTGAAGTGAAGCAGCAGCAGGTCAGCAGATAATCAACGTAATGACTTTTCATCAGAGAGCTGACCTAAAGACCCACATACAGTCTGTGTGTGTGTGTGTGTGTGTGAGAGAGAGAGAAAGAGAGAGAGAGAGAGAGTGTGTGTGGTTCTCTGTCCCTTATAAACATGTCTACCTGTGTTAATCTGTCCTTTCTCACCTGCTCCGTCTGCAGTCACTCAGTGGATGTTGTCTCTGTCCTTCAGGACGGTCCAGAGCTGCAGGTCTTGTTGCTTTGATTTTTCTCAGCGTGTCTCTGACACACCCAGGTGAAGGTACCTGAACAGGACACGGTTTCTCTCAGTGGATCTGAACTTTTTAACACAGACGTCAGGAGCTGAATTACCCATCAGCCCCCGGTGAGTCACCAGAGTTTGACGACAGGTTGTTTCTCGTCCTTCTTGTCCGTTGTCGGACCTGACTGCGTCTCTGCTGCTGGATTCGTCTTCTCAACAGTCGTTCAGGTACGAATGAAATCCAGACCTATTTTTCAACCAGTGATCAATCTGGCAATAATTTTACCACTAATCAATCAGTTGTTGGTCCATTAAATGTCAGAAAATGTTGTTATAAAACTTGACGATGTAAGTTCTTTTTCTCCAGAAACTTTCTACATTAAAAAACTAATGTAAACAAAACTGAACTTAACTTCATGAATTAAAATGAAAAGTTGTGTTTTATTATCAGTCAGCTCTTTTATGTTTGTCACCCTCATTATTGTGAGGTGAGAGTCTCTGTGAAGCCCCTCAGGCTTTATTTCATCCACCTACACAGTCTGCTGATGCTTTTTAATATTCTCTCATCATGCAATAAAAAATATTAGATAAAAGCTTTTCTCCCTGCAGTCGGCTCTGTTAGAGTGTAAACTGACGCTGGACTCTTTCTTCTTTAATTGCTTCCAAATCTTTTTTTTTTTTTTCCTGTTTGACTGACATCATGTTATATCATGTTTACATTGTTTGAAGTGACTCAGAGAATGAATCTGTGCTGCAGGTTTGGATTCAGAGATGTGAGAAGAAAAACATGAGCAGTTTGCAATAAGAGCAGGTGTCTCAACCTTTATGACCAAAAGAGACATTTTTGGACCAAAAAATTAAAAGACGAACCAGACTGGAGCTGCAACTATTAAATACTCTCATTTCCCTGAAGACTTTTGTTGTGATTTGTCATCCACAGATTAAACATCAGGTGTCTTTAGCTTCTCTCCAGTGGCTCTCTGTGACTTTGATGAAACAAAATTAGATGGAAATGAATAACTGTTATTTTTGTTAAGACATTTTAGTCTTCATTTATCATTCTTGGAGGTCTGTGCTGTAAAAAAGTTGAGAAAACTCTAAAACTTCAAGACAATACACTGCAGTGTTTTCTGAGTTTTGAGCCCAACTTAAATTCTTAGGTTTTGAGAAAGTTTTGTTGAGATAATTTACTTTTCTTCTTTATAGAAACTTAAAGGTTTGACTTTAAAAATAATTTAGTAAATGCATTGAAGTGAAAGTGAATAATGTTTTAAATGTTTATATTTTTAATTAAAACCCATTGAATCAAATCAGGTTCACAGCTCACTTTTTCTAGTTTCTAAAACTCAAATATTCAAGTTTATCTAAAGAGGAAAAGTAAACCACCTCAACTTAAGATTAAAGGTCGGCAAAATCTTTTTAAGTTCATTTAAAAAGTCAAAAATTTTGAGTTGTCTCAACTTTTTTTTACTGTGTAAAGTCATTCTCCAACTGTGAAAATACGTCGCCTATACAGTGTCAATTAATGTCGATTTAAAAGTGTATCGTAGTTTACATCTGTGGCTCGGAGCCTTTTGCTCTGAATTTTGACGGTGGCTCATAAAGAATTTAATCGTTGTGGCTCCAGACTAATTAAAAAAAAAAAATTTGGCTAAAAATGTCCCTTTGATCATAAATGTTGCAAACTAAAGAAAATGATCCATCATCAAAATTTAGAGGAAAAGGCACTGAACCACAGATGTTAGACATTTTAGTATAGAATATTACAGTTCATAAAGAATTTAGTTTATAGGCTACACATTTTTACAGTTGGCAAATGTAAGACTCTAGAGGGATGAGATGGTTTGACAGCTGACACCCTTAAAAGTGACAGTATGAAAAGTTGTGGCTGGATGAAAAACCTGCAAGACTGAAAGTCCAAACTTGAAGTGCACGTGAATGCAGCAAGAAATGACACTCGATATGAGACACATGGTTCAGTGATCTGTTCTGGACACGTTTTATAGGCAATGAAATGATTTGAAAATAAAACTACTACAAAACTATGGATACTTTTCTTAGCAAATATTGATATACATGATTAACACACACACACACACACACACACACACACACAGTCTCAGCTGAAACTGGCTGAGCTGGTCGAGTGTGTGAAGGTGCAGGAAGTAACAACGACAGAAGTAAAAGACGATGAACAAAGAGTGATTGGTCCATGTAGGGAAGAGGCGGGACTGTGGGTTAAAGACAGGATGTTCACGCCACAGTTCAGCTTCAGAGTTTTGTGGTCACTGTAGGTCACATGTGTCAACGTGAGACGCGAGCTTCTGTCAAACGACAATGTAAACTCTGTCTCTCCTCTTCGTCTCCTCAGTGTGTGTCAGTGTGCAGTTTAACCTTTTCCTAAAACACTGCTGGTTCTGTGGTGTTACATTTTAAATCTGAAGCCTGCAGTGAACCACAGAAGCTACAGTTGACTTTTCTGTTGAAGTTCTCAGTGCGTTTTGGCCTTAATGTTAAATTGAGCAGGTCAATATGTTCATCTGTACCTGACAGGCTGATGGGTTTGTAATATTATTATATGAACATATTTTTATGCCAAATGCAGAGTCTTTGAGGGTTTGCATGATTAAAGTGTGCGATATCTTGTGTCCAGACAAAAAGCAAGCATTTTCAAATGTAACCCCCACCTGGATATGTGAGCTGAAATATTCTTTTGTTATTGTTGAAGAAAAAAAAAAAAATTTAATCTTATTTATTTTATTGAGGAAAAAGTTGTTGCAGTCTGGCTGTTCAAATTCATATTTCTGAATAAAACATAGTCAGTTTTAGACAGTTTAATAAATGTTAATCCTGTTTGGCCCGTGACTTAGACTGTGTTTTAAATTTTGGCCCTTTCTGTGTTTGAGTTTGATTGACACCCCTGCTGTAGGTGCTCAAGGGGAGAGTGAGACAAGGTGTCTGCAGTCTGCAAGCTCACCACCAGATGCCACTAAATTCTACACACTGGTTCTTTAAATGGCAACCAATCTGCATTGTTTTACATATTTTTCAAATAGTAACTCAGGTGTAAAATAGGTGTAAAAAAAGGTGTTTATATGTAACAACGTCATCATGCAGAAATACATGGAGGCCCAGAAAAACAGAAAAATACTTTGACCAACACTGGAAGGTTTGAATAATAAAGTACAGAATGACATGGACCTGCTCTTTAAAGAACCAAGTGTAAAAATACTCTTTATGCAGAAAGAGTCATTTCAGAACACTATATATTATATTACTGCATTATAAAAATGAATATTAATGTGTTCATTACTTTAATGTTGCAGCAGGTTAAAGGTGGAGCTCATTTTATAGGAAATAAATGCAATAATAGACTTAATAGAATTGTTTATTTGTTGATTATATTATTAAATAATAATTATTATTATAGATTATATTATTATTATTTCCCTCTGAAAACTGGTGGAGTGTAAAATGGTGCAGTACTTAAGTAAATGTACTTAGTTACTGTCCAAATGTGTCAGAAGTCAGTTTAGGGTCACCTTTTATAATTCAGATGTGTTTAATTCAACACGCTTCCTCCACCTGCTACACCTCCTCCTCTCACCTGTGCGCCTCTCTCTCTCTCTCTCTCTCGTGCAGACAGAGTGCCTGAGGAGGAGGAGGAGTGAGGAAGAGGAGGAAGATGAACGGCGGGAAAAGCGCGCTGCAGCCGCCCGCGCGGCACAGCATCATCTCGTGCAGAGAGCACGAGGCGAACTGCACGGCGGAGAGCCTCGCGCTGTCAGCAGCAGCAGCAGCAGCATCCGCGTGGAGCAGCAGCAGTAACGGCTCTTCGGTGGATGCGATCCGGCTGGTGGAGCTCCAGAGTCCTGGCTCGGCCGCCCCCACGGTCAGTAACCTCCGTAACCTCCGGCTTTATATTCTGCTCCTGGACAAAGGTCTGGAAACTCTGCGCTTTAACCGAACTCCATAGGAAAAAATATCGATTTAATATTTAAATTCATATTGACAAGAAAATATCAAAGTAGACCGTGAAGTGACGCCTAAAATCCACCGAGAGAAGTCTGTTCTTATATTCGGCTTTAGTTAATTCATCAAACAGAGGAATTTAATGAACGTGTCTCCTTTTAGATCCCGTTTCCACTGTTGGCAGCAACAGTTGTAGTGACATAATTCCAGTTAGTAAAACAAGCCTTTATGGTCATTTAAATAACGCCGAATTGGTCAGTCGTTCATATTGATTGGAAACAAGATGATTTCACATTTTATAAGATACATAATACAGCCAGTAAGAAAATAACTATTTAATTCATTTTTTTTCTATAGAGTTCGGTGCGTCTCCGACATCCAGATTATTTTTTCATCTTCTTATCAGTTTTGGCACCAAGCCAAGCTGTACATGACATGACATGTATTATTGACACATATTAGTATTGACATTATGATTAGGTCACATGGTGCTGGCTGCTTATCGATCACTATTGATCAGATGAAGTGACCTAATTCACTTTGGCTGCAGAGGAGAATTAAAACAAGGGATCACATCACAACAAAAAAATATATTTTACATACATAATCTCTACAACTAATGATAATTTTCATCTACTGAAAACAAATGTGAAAACATCTGTTTTTAGTCGATTTCAGTAGATACACCTGACAAGATTAATTACTCAGTTACTCCTATGTCAGCCTCTTAAATGGGAATATTTTCTGGTTTCTTTCCTCCCCTCTGACAGTAAAGTGAATATCAGTTTGTTTGCAAAAAAACAAAAAACAAAAAACAACTAAAACATTTCAGTTAGCATCACAGAGTTTTTAGAAAAGCTGTCATGAAATCAGACATTCTGGTCCTGGTGTTTTTGCACACAGTTTGCCCTTTTTTTAAAAAAAGAAAACCCAACTGTGATTAGGTTGTGAATCTGTGATTTGGATGTTGCACTTCTGTCTTGTGAGGCAGCTGGATTTGTGAGACCTGAAGGTAACGTGAGAATCCAAGTTACCAGACTACTGGCAGCTCCAGGTGTAGTTTTAGGTGAGAAGTGTCCATGGAAATGACTTATCTGGAACAAACATGGTGGCTCCTGAAGAGATTAGCGTAGCTACTGTGATAGCATCAGTTCTATCAGAACTGGAGAGTATTTCTTCATTGAAAGAGAAAAGAGAGAGAAGAGTAAAGAAGGACACTGAAGGATTTTATTGATGGAAAAGATGTGTTTTCTCTTCTTCTGGCTTTGGTTCGGTGAGTTGATCTGATTGGTTGAAGTTAGATGTGACGGTTCATCCAATCACCTGTCATCACAGTTTTTCTGTGTAACAATCTATCTGGTGTGTCAGGTGAATTGCATTTGGCCATAATGTGATTTTGATCATTTTGTGATTAACTGTGCAGCCATAATTAGTCGTGTAAATAATCAGCAGATTAATCAGGAATGAAAATAATCATTAGTTGCAGCCCTGAAGATTTCAGCTGTGTGATTTGATAAAAAAAAAGTCATATTGTGATTATTTCAAGGAAATGATCAGTTTTTCATGACAATTTTCATGTTCACTGTTTAAAAAAACTATTGAAATCATGATGCTGTGATATTTATTGGTGTCTGGAGAAGAAGAAGACCTTTTCTCTGCAGCTCTACAGCACCTCATTACAATGTTTGCTCACATTTTCCTTTGTCAAAGAATTGCAGTTTGGATATTGCAGAATTGCAGTTTTATTGTGATTAATTGTGCAGCCCTGAACTGAACCTTCGTTTGCAGTTTTGTGTGATTATCTGAGATGAGAGCGGAGACGTGAGATGGAGACATGAGGACAGACAGAGAGGGACAGGAACAGAGGGATGTGCTGACAGCACAATGTGTCTCTTGGATTCATCAGCATGAAATGCATGAACGCAACTTTTCTGCTCTGAGGGCTTTGCTTGGTTCATCACACACACTGTTCTGTGTGTGTGTGTGTGTGTGTGTGTGTGTGTGTGTGTGTGTGTGTGTGTGTGTGTTAGAGTGTTGTTTGTGTGTCTGAGCTGTGCATGACTTTGACTGTACACTCGGCTGCATTATTTAAAAAAAAGGATGATAAATTGTGTCTGAAGCTGGTTTGATGCTGCTCTGTGAGAAAACACACACACACACACACACACACACACACACACACACATGCACACACACACACGTGTTATCTGAGAGCTGCTCACACGTCACACTTCACAGCTGAAAGGTGGACTGTAATTCTCCTGCAGAGCGGCTGCAGGATGTTCAGGTGGTCGGCTGATAACAGCTCAGGATCACGGTGACGTGTGTGTGTCCATCATCGATTGTGTATTCTCTGCACGGCTGCTGTATGCTGTTGAACAAACACATATTGACGTCTGTGTCCAGAACGCTCGTCCGTGCGTCTGCGGATGTTGCATTGATCGGACACCGGTGCATGTGTTGTTGTGTTATAAAGCTGTCGAGCTGCCAGCTCTGCTGCGCTCTGAGGCCAACTTTCCACTCACCGTTTGGTCCGCTCAGGTCTGAACTCACTCAGAAACCATCAGCATGATTTTATGCAGCTATTAGAGGCTTGATGTCGGTCCAGGCTTGTGAGAATTAGAGGGAAAATGTCTTTTTTTTAAATGCACACTGAATATTTCTCTTTTAACTCTCATTTTTAACTCTTAAATGTGAATATTTTCTCATTTCTTTACTCGTCGCTGACAAAAAATATCTTTGAGTTGTGGACAAAACAAGACATTTGAGGATGTCATCTTGGACTTTGAGCAACATTTTATGGGCCAAACAACTGATGGATTAGTGGAAAAATTATTGCCAGATTGATCACTAGTTGTCAAGCTTTAATTCTAATAACATTCTTCATAAAAGTCACCTTCACTGACAGAGAGAGCAGGTTTCAGTGAACGTTGCAGCGGTGTGGATCTGCACTGATCTGTATCCTGATGCGTTTGTTGACAGGTTGGTATTTACCCAGCAGCAGGCTGAGGTTCAAACCTGTTTTCATCCTGACAGAAAAGTCACAGCTCAGCTGCTTCCATCTGTCACACAGACAGACAACACACAGTTAAGATGGAGGCAGTCACCGTCCTCTCCATCTCTGTCTGTCTCCTCCATCTCTCCATCTCTGTCTGTCTCCTCCATCTCTCCATCTCTGTCTGTCTCCTCCATCTCTCCATCTCTGTCTGTCTCCTCCAGCTCTCCATCTCTGTCTGTCTCCTCCATCTCTCCATCTCTGTCTGTCTCCTCCATCTCTCCATCTCTGTCTGTCTCCTCCATCTCTCCATCTCTGTCTGTCTCCGTTCAGAGTTGAAGGGTCAGTTGTTTGCTCAGTTCAGTCTGTTCTCTTGATGGGATCATCCTGATATGTGGCCTGTTTGTGTCTGTTCAGGGGAATGTTCTATCACTGTGGGAAATCTCAATTAAGAGATGCAGTAAAGGGCTGTGTGTGTGTGTGTGTGTGTGTGTGTGTGTGTGTGTGTGTGCACATCTGTGTGTGGTACATGAAGTACATCCATCCCATATGGATGTGAAATTGCTTATGTGTACAATTTAACAATCTTTCAGGTACTTTCTTATAGAAATGATGAGATGATAATAAACAAACAGGCATCCTTATCATATTATTTCAAGGTGTGGTGATTTGTTTTGGAGTTTTAGAGTTGATATTTGAACAGACAAACAAACACATCACTTCCTGCTTCTCAACTTGTCTGCAGCAGCAACCTGTTTATGAGCTGAGTCTGTTTTTTAAACTTTTGGGATTAAAAAGCGTATTTATCTTCGCCCCTGCTTCTCTTCCTGTCTGCAGCACCAACCCACGTACGAGTTGACCACGCTCAGCTGTTTACTGTAGGCTAATCTGTTGGAGCCACTTTGTTTATATCCTATTTACAGAGGCAGGGCTGAGGAGGGTGCGACTTGTTTCAGGACCGTGTGTGTACATGCAATAAATCATTTTATTCCAAATATGGAAGTGTATTTATAGATATAAGAATGTAATTTTCATGATAAATACTGTAGGAACTGTAGGAGTTTGAGGTTCCTGCAGGAGGTTGATGGATGTGAACACACATCAGTTCTGCCAGAGGACAAACGCTGAAAAGTTTTTCCTTGAACCACCAGTCAGTCAGTCAGTCAGTCAGTCAGTCAGTCAGTCAGTCAGTCAGTCACATGTAGGTTAATGTGACTTGTTAATGTCACCCTCAGACTGTGTGTTCATGGCATTTAGATGACATTTCACTGCTGCCTCCTTCTTCTCAACACACTGAAAGAGCACAACTCAAATCATCCTAATGACATCATTAACTGTCGTCATGGTGATTAACACGCTGATGGAGATTTTAGCCGATATAAAAGTGTGACATTAACGACGTACATCAGGCTTTTTTCAGATTTTTGTGAAATAGTCGATAATTTCACCTTTTAAAAATCTTCAAATGAAACAATCAGAGCGAGAAATATCTCATAACATGTCATGATGATTGTTTCGTTCTCATTATTACTTCTTCTTTGTTTGTTTCTTTGATGAAAGTGTTTGTGCAGGCGTACGAAAAAGCCTCAGGGAGTCATAACCTAAACCCAACAGGAAGTCAGCCATTTTGAATTTACTGTGCACTTTTAGTCTGTTCTTACAATTTCCAGGTTTTCTTTAACAAACTCCTCCTAGAAAATTAATCAGATTGATATTTGCGATGAAAAGTTATTAAAAGCTTTTTGTTGAACAGCATGTCAGTGGCATGTTTTTGAATTCTGACGTTTTTCCAAGAACCAGGAAGTAGCTGGAAGTTGAGTGTGCACGGTCAGATCCAACTCAAATGTGGTCAGAAAGGATTTAAGACCTTGATGATGTTTTATCATGAAGATTGTGAGGTTTCATCCAACGGCGTTGCCCTCGTCGCCTGGTGAATTTTGATGTTTTACCATCAAACAGAAAGTTTGACATCATTATAATGAGGTTCTATAGACCGAAAAAACGGTTCAGACCTCAATAAATATCACATCATCATGATTTTAAAACATTTTTTTAATATGAAAATTGTGCTGCAAAATTGATCATTTCCACAAATTCTATTGAATATTGTAATTTCAGTCAAAATAATTGCAATATGACTTTATTACTAAATCGTGCAGCCCTGGTCTGAACACATCTTCATGAGGAGTCACAGTCATGGCGCCACCTACTGGCAACAGGAAATAAACCATGTAACATGTAACAATCATCACTGGATTATCAGGAGATTCTCATGGTGTGGTATATACTGGATATACTGAAAAAAAAAAACAACGTATAATTAGTTGTTGTTGTTCTGTGGCGCCCCTGGTGGAGACAGGAAGTGACAGTGATCTTTGTGATCTGTGATCTGTGGAAGATCTGTGTCCAGTAACGATGAACGGGGTCTCACACCTCAGCGCTCTGATGTCGCTGCTTGCAGCTGTAATTAGAATAATTTTGGATTCCAGAGAGATGACGTGTTACGAACAGATGCTGAACAGTTGTGGCAGCTCCAGAGAAAACAAGCTAATCTGCACACAGCAGCTTCACTTCTCTCTGTTCATTTACCACAACTTATATCATCACTGAAATACTGAACAGAATGTAAACGCACATCGCAGACTGTCTTCATATTGTGCAGGTCTACAGTCACACTCAGACGCTGCCTCGTCTCAGAGTCAGCAGGTTCAGCTCCTCTGACACTTTCTGTCCACACAGTTTGAGTTTTCAGATTTCTGTCTCTGTAGATTTCATCCTGGTGACTCTGGTGCTGCTGGCAGTCAGATGCTTTTTCACTTAAATCTGCAGATGGTCGACTTTTTGTTGGAAAATAAAGTGTATCTCAGTGTAACTGTAGTGTATCTGCTCCTCATTGTGTCAGGGACCCCAGACGTCCCCTGAGGGGCCCCTGGAGTCTGTCTGCAGCTCATATTAGTGACGGACTGATCCTGCAGCAGGTTCTGGATCCTCCTGTCAGTGTGTGTGACACAGTAACTGATTCTCCTCTTGTGTTTTGGTTCTTGTTGTTATTTTACATGGCAACCAGCTGGAAAGACCTCGGCAGCTTTTACACCGCTGATAACAGCTGATGGGAATTTCACAAATGTAATGAGACAAAGTATTTAAATAGTTTCTACAGTTCACATGTAACAACAGAGAGTCAGCAGAGGATTAAAGGTGGAAGAAAACTGACCTGAAAACAGTGAGACACACACAGTTAGAGAGGAAACACAGACGGACTGAAGTCTGGGTTCGACTACACGACCTCTCCGTCTGTCCAGAGGGTCATATAGACTCAGAAAGTCTTACTGATGCTGTTAAAGTCACAGACGTTCCTGTATGGATCCGTGAAAGAAGGACGTCAAACTACAAACTTCATTAATGAACACTTCCTGATGTATGGGACAGGAAGTGCTGCCTTATTTGTATTATTTGGGTGTTAATTATGCTAATTCACAAGTCTCACGTACACACACACGGATCATTTACACAGTTATCTGATGTTACGAGTGTTTGCTGACTCTGACATATGAACAGAAGTCAGAGAAATTTAAGATGAGAATATGAAAATATTCTTCTGCGAGGCCCAGAGTTGAGATGTGAGAATGGAGCTGAAGGATAATCTTTGATGCAGACATGTTTTTAAAAAGCTAATAAGTTAAATCATCATGAGATGACAGCTGATGGATGCATTTTGGCAAATGCTTTCCACCTCTTTTGCTCCACATGTTTACTGTTTACCTGCATGCAACCGAAGCTGGCTTGAATGTAACTGGCCAAAACTACTCAGATTACAAAATTTATTTTGTTCTTTACCTGCAGATCCTCAGATTCTGCAGCTGTCTGCAGATATCTGTTTGTTTCTGCGTCTTCTTGCTCTTCATAAGGTCGACATCTTGTTTGCACATGTTGAAGCTGTTTGTACTGAAGCTTGATCAATCTTTTATTCTTTGAGGTTCAACAGAGGTCAACAAAACAATCTCAGTTATTCTGGTGCTTTCTGTCATCTGCAGCTTTTTTCACATCCATCCATGTCACTTTGCATAATTCTGATCACGTCTTCCTCTTTCATCCGGGGACCATGACGACGATGTTTGACGTCACAGTTACTAAATACACCTGGAGGAGAGAGATTTTATTCATATTTTCACTTCCACTCTTCAATTATCAACCAGTCACAGATTTATTACAAATCTGTCATTAATTCCTGCCTCTAAAGTGGATAAAGGAGTGACTGGTCACGACCGTCACAGCTGATAACACCCCATCCTTAATGTATGATAATGTATTCTTTCAAATGCCACATCCGAGATGCATATCTGGCTGCAAAAATATCAAAAGTGCAGCGGCGTGCCCTCAGTGCACCTGACTGTGGTTGTCATCCTGCAGCGTGATGCATAAAAATACAGACAGAAAGAGAAGATTTGACAGATTTCACTCGATTTAAACATCAACAGCCGGTCGTCATACATCTGCTGCAGAACGACGGGATCCTCCTACGTTTCCTTCATGTCAGAAGTAATTTCATGTCTGTGAAGGAATTTCATCCTCAGAAATCAGAATCAGGAGCAGGTTTCTGTTGAACTGAGGCTGAACCTGGAGACACTGACAGAGTCCCAGCCGGGAACACGAAATAACTTCCTGGTATCAAAACTGAGAAATGAAGACATCATTAACATGTCCATCTGCAGGGAGTGTGTGTGTGTGTGTGTGTGTGTGTGTGTGTGTGTGTGTGTGTGTGTGTGTGTGTGTGTGTGTGTGTGTGTGTGTGTGTGTGTGTGCATGCTTTGCATACCTGCACGAATGCAGATTGGAGGAGTGCATCTGTATCTTCCTATCTGATATTTTTCCAGAAAACAAGACTTTTTTTTTTTATCCAGCAACAGAAGCACATTTTTCTGGGAATCCTGGGAAAAACACGTTTTTAAACTGAGCCGTGTTAATAAGTATGTACTTCTTCTTCTTGTGTCTTCTTGCGTAAAAAAGTCTTTTATACATACAGTGGTGTGTTCTTTACTATGAAATCTTTCCTAAAGATTGCAGTACGTCACCTACAGTATCACAGTCTATCATGTTACATTAAATCTTAACCAGTGTTCCATGATACTTATTATATCACCAGATTCTTGCCAACACGCAGCTTTAGTTTCTCTTATAATTGCAGATTTCCTGCACATTCGTCAGCAGACTCAGATTTGTCTGTCAGTGCACATTTTATGAATCCCACGTAGGATTTTCTTTTTTTCTTCTGTCTGCTTTGTTTAAGAAGAAATATAAGAAGGAAAATAAAAACCGGTTCATGCATGAGGTCCATTGTTGTCCAATAATAAATCAAGTTTGTCAGAGTTTCTTTTAAACCTGTCTGGTCCTTTTAAACCTCGTCAAGCTGCAGAAGAGAAGAGAAAGATTTGGTCCATGAAGAGTTAAAGCTCAGATCCTCTGACTATAAATCCAAAGACCTCAGCTTCACCTGCAGGGATTCATCTCATACATATAGGACACAGCGTTCACCTCAGCTTCCTCTGTGATATATATTAGCTGCACATATTTCCTGCTATCAGTTGATCTTTTGATCCCTGCGTTCTGTTTTCATTCATTTCATGTTCTTTGCCTTATATAGGTCTGTTTGTGTTCAGACATGATTTCCTGAGCTCAGCGTTGTTTCCACGTCTATCAGCAGCAACACTGTGTTTCATTAACACTGACTCTTCATGTGAGTTGACGTTTGTGATCGCTGTTAATATAAATCAATATTTGTGTTTATTTTGCGTGATTTTTATCCTTTATTTATCCAGGAAGGTCCCACTGAGATACCGTTTCACCACAGGTCAGGGATTATGTAAAGCAGCAGCAGGTTTCCTTCAGGCAGCTTGTAAAAAGGTTCTCAAAGATACGAGAGCATCTAAAGAAATGATGTTCTGCAGTTTGTTTCAGGTCCAGAGAACATTCAAAGAAAATCAGATGTTGTCGTGTGAATTCTGCAGGTTATTAAATATCTTAAAAAGTTTAAAATAAATACATTTTAATCCTTAAATGTCCAAAAATGCCTTAGATAGTCCAATGATTTTGACATGTCTGAGCTGCAACTAACTAATTATTTTCTCAATCAATCGATTAATTGATCCTGTCAGAATCTTGTCTGTTGAAAAATAGGTCCAAACATGTGAGGATAGTCACATGTTTAGACCTATTTTTCAACTAGTGATCAATCTGGCAGTAATTATTCCAATAATTGATTATTTGTTTGTTCCATGAAATGACCAACCCTCTCAGAATCCAGATACTGATGATCTGACTGAAATGAGCTTTAATACTGAGGTTTCATAACACTTTTTATCAGTTTGCGAACATCAAGAACTGGAGGTTTTGAATGTTTTTGTTGAACAAAGTATATAAACTTTGTGTCCCAGTTGATCATTTTCCAAATAAAATCTTAGTTGGATGTTTTTCTTTCCAGGCAGACATTATTTTACTTTCTCTAAAATCAACTTTCTGAGGTTTGAAACTTTCTGCAGATACCTAAGATAATCCATTTACTGCCTTAATTTAGTGGGTGTCATGTGCTAATTCAGTTATAGACTGAGGCTGTTTTTTTAAGCGTCCCTGCTGATGCGTTCAAGAGCATGTTGACGTCCAGAATTTGAGAGTTGGCTGCCAGAAAACATTTCACTGCCGAGTCCTGTCATCAGAAAGTCAAACCGAGGCGACAAACAAAAAGCAAACACAGATGCAGCGAACAGGCTGATGTGGATTTTTATGAAAAAAGGTTGATTTTGGAGGTTAAAGTGTGAACATTGGTATAAACATGTTAAATAATCAGGCTGGTGTTGTCTTTGTTTGGAGCCGCTGGTCCACAGAGGACGTGGGAACGAGTCAGAACTGCATGTTGAACCTGACTTCAGTCTGTAATCTGTAAATAATCCTCCTCAGGTCTAAACTTGTGTCTCTCACACACCAAAGGATCCTGGTGTCATAAAGCTGGTAATTATAATAAAGTTCACAGATGGGTCAGCTTCAAAAGAGCAGCTCATAATCCAGATAACTGAAGGATAAACCAGATACACGTTTACAGGTTTGATCCCAGGAAAAAAGAATTTTAATGCACAGCTGTGAAGTCCAGAGGTTTCTGCTGAAAACTCTTCTGAAAATGTCCAGTTGGGAAAACTTATACAGAATATCTGCAGAGGCAACAGTTCATTTATGTCACAGGCCAAATTTCACAGATAGTTTGTGTGATCAACAAATACTGAATGTAAAAAGCACCCACTCTGGATGAAGGGAAGGTAGAGAGGACGAGGGTGTCCAGACGTCCTGAACAATTCAGGACAGTCACAAACTTTTTTATCAATATTTTATTCATGTACAGTGTCAGTCAACTGTTGCCTCTAACTTGTTATGCAGACTGGTGGTGGACAGACAGCAGCTCCTCTTGTCCCGATGGTTTACACGCTGAGCAAAATGAGTCCTCAGGAACATCCCTAAATTTCAATGAGTACCATCGATTTATTGTTCAAGAGCTGAAGTTGTGACATTTTGCAGCTCTTGGTATTGAGAAGAAAAACAAAATGTGCAGCGCTCCGTGCAGAATAGATGCACACGGAGAGAAAAATCACACTGATTTGTGGATCCAACTGTTTTTGCTCTTTGCAACTTCTGCACACTCAGTGTATGAAGACGGGCAGCAGCTCTGTCTGTGGAGACACAACAAGTCTGCACACTTCACTTGTCTGTCCCTCTGCTCTGAATCTGCCCCGCCCCTCAGCGAAGAACGCGAGAGAAACTGAACCACCTGGGCCGCCTCCACGAGAGGAGGAAAGACTGCGGTGATTTCTGAATGAACTGATATTTGTGCATTAAACAAGAAACTTTTTTGGCCTTGCTTATTGAATTTTAAGAGAAACACTAAGATTTTTTGTGTCTTTGGCACATGGACATGATGTCTCCGTTTCTGATTGGCTCAGTTGCTTCTCCAACCAGTGAAGAATCAGAACAAATGAGCGACGTGTTGTGGAACCAGAGAGGGTCTAAGAATAGAAAAATGATCAGTACATTTTTCTGTTTCCTGTTGTGTAATGAGCGATGCAGCACAAACACGACCTGTAATCTTGTTTGACAAGTAAATTAAAAGTATTTATGTGACTGCAGAGCTCCGCGTCCGTCCATATGAAACATGTAAATACAGTGTTTCCTCTGGAGTCTGAGTCTGTGTGAGATCAGTCAAGCTGCTGCAAACACAACTGATAACTCTAATCTCACGGGAAATTCACCCGTTTTCATTTCAATTCTAAAATAAAATACGTTTTCTGTCAGTTCTGTGTGAGAGGAGACAGACTGAGGCTGGACCTTACAGCTCACTGAAAGATTTTTTATCACATAAATCCACATTTCCATCATATTTTTTCAGCAGTGTTAACATTCTGTGTGTGTCTGTGTTGTGTGTCTGTGTGCGTCTCCTCACAGAAGGAGACGTACTGAACGTGACGTGAAGACAAAAGCTGCTGCATGAACACTTTACACATCAAACTCAATCTGGTGTTTTTCTCACTGCTGCAGCTCAAATCCTGTTTTCTTCTGGAGCACCATTATTATCCTGTGCAACCCCCCCCCCAAACACACACACACACACACACACACACACACACACCATCATATCAGCCCCCGACTGTGACTGTTTGTCTCCAGATTTTTTTTCTAACATGCAGAACATGCTGCTCAGATTAATGAACAAATGATGCGATCGATCAATCAGCTCCTGAGCTGAATCACACACATCCTCCTGCATCTCATTTTATTATCAGTGTAGCTGATGACAAAAATAGTGTAATAATTAATAAACCTGGAGTCATTTCTTCAACAGTATTTGAGGTGAAGCTATAAAACACCGTGGTTAACCCTGTAACTGATCCACAGCAGCCAGCAACAGTTAATGTCATTTTTATGCAGGTACCCAGAGGACGAGTCTTTTTTTTTAAATTTATTAATACATATAAATACATGCAAACACATAAAACACACTGCAATATGATGACATGACGACTAGTTTGTCTGTTTCATGTTAATCAGAGTTCAAATTAATACTGAATGTTCTCTGAATGAGTTAGTGTCTGTTTATGAGTCATAAGAAATTACTCTAATATTTCAGAAGGAGTCGATGTTTATGACTGTTAAATTGATTAAAATGTGAATGGAGTTTGGCAGCAGTGAGTCAGATAGTCAGAGTGTATTTTCAGAGCAGTGGGTTTTTGTTTTCAGGATAACAGGCTGAACTTTACATCAACAGTCAACTGACAGAGATAAACAGCTGATCAACTGACAGCAGAGGACTTGTCCTCACTTGTTTTTGTCGAGTTACAACATTTAGCATGTCCTGCGTTCCTGCAGTGTTCCTGCAGTGTTCCTGCAGTGTTCCTGCAGCCTGCAGAGGTCAGTCTGATGAGGAAACAACTCACTTGAACTGCTGATCGGATATTAAAAAGGATTTCAGCCTATTTTATTTACAGTCTGCAGCTCCAACTCTCTATTTGGACTGCAGGACTAATTTCTGTACAAATGTTACGTATCACTCCTTTAAGATCTGCTCAGACAGGTGGTTGAAGATTAAATCTTCTTCTGTGGTTTTTATTAAACCATCAGTAGGAGGCTGGAGGTGTCAGCTGCTTTATTCCACTCAGTGTTGGTGAAGTTATTGATCTGTGTGAGGATCAAACACTGACCTAAATCACTGCTCTAACACACACACACACACACACACACACACACACACACACACACATTATGTCGATGGTTGTTGTCATGTGATGCAGCAGTTCAGTCGGCTGTGGCGTGGGAAGCTTTCAAGGCCGACTGATGAAAAGAGGACACGCGCACACACACACACACACACACACACACACACACACACACACACACACACACACACACACACTTCTCTCTGTTGTTCTTAATAGTCATTTTTGTTTCATTATCTCAAACTCACAGCTGCAGCAAATGACTTTTTCAGGCAATTTAATGATTATTTTTTATATTTTCTTGGCAAAAGTTGAATAACTCTAATAATTATTCTGTTTGAGCCAAAATGAATAAAAAGAGTGAAAAAGAAACATTCTTTTACTTTTATAGTTGGCTGTAGAAATAAAGACATATTTTCAGTTATTTTCTCGTGTAGAAGAATTTATTCTGCAGGTCCGTTTGACCTTTTGTTAAATCAGACACACACAGAGTGAAGTATCTCGTATCTGCCTGCAGTATTTTGTGATAATAATTGCTGAACATTTTTGTTTAGATGTTTTAAATCAACTTGGCAAAAGGACAAAAATGCTTTTAGAGGGATTTTTGTGTATTTATTTATCTGAATCATTTTCCTCCGTACAGTCTGCTGCTGTTTGACACGTTCACAGGTGTCTGTACTTTCTGCTCCGTCTGTCAGAAAAAAACAGGTTTAGAAATGTAGAAAACTCTGTTGTGTGAAAACAAGTTGTGTCCTGGTGGTTTCATCAGACATGTCTGTCCACTGCAAAACAGCTGAAAACCAACTCGTCTTCTTTGTCCTCTTTTCACTTAACAAGCAACAAACACACAACAACCCATTTCAGGGATGAGAGGGACAGATTCAGACCTGATGTGTCCTCAGTTTGTAGACATGTCTTCAGTTTGCAGATGTGTCCTCAGTGGACAGATGAGATGTGTCCTCACCTCTGAGGTTAAACACACATGATTTCAGGTGAATCAGGCCTGTGATGTGATTTTTCTGCACAGATTTTCTTCACAGTTTGACTTCGTCTGATCCTGTTAAAATACATCGTGTGTGTGTGTTCAGGTGGAACATATTGCCCTTGTGTGTGTGTGTGTGTGTGTGTGTGTGTGTGTGTGTGTGTGTGTGTGTGTGTGTTTGTTTCCACCTCTTTATCTTTCTGTCAGACAGACTTTTCTGATGGGAAACCACAGATACATCAGACAAATATCACTCTGTACAAACCAACCAAACTAAACTAATAAAATCAGTGATTTTATCTCACAGAACACAGGAGTTGTTGGTCTGCTGCTGCCTAGGTTGTTTGTGTTATTGTGAATCTGAACTAACTTTTTAAAACACAGAAGTCACAAAAAACACAAAGTAAAGACTGAGAATTTGAATGGTTTGTTTTGTTGATTTACTGTGAATCAGAGGCAAAAGAAAAAAGGCTGTTTTGTCAGTGGAGTCTGGTGGACTTGAAGAAAGTGATATATAGCTTCAGTTCTTTGTAGATATCTTATTGTTTTAAGAACTGTTGGTACATTTTCCTGATGATACTTAAATACTTCTACTTCAGAAACATTTTTAATTTAAGACTTCTACCTCTAGTTTGACTTTTCACAATGTGACCTCAGTATTTTTACTGAAATAAAGGATCTGAATGGTGAAAATTGCCTGAAGTGACTCAGTGTGAATGGTGAGTCAGGTGTCACCTACATGGTTATTATTGGATGTGAGGTGACACACACACTTGTGAATGAGCCGGTGATTATGAAGTGAAACAGCTGATGCCAGTCAGCCAATCAAGCGTGACTTCAGTAGCAGAAGTAGTTGTACTGTAGTAGTACTGCATGTACTCTGCTGTGTTTCAGTGTCTCTGTAGTTCTGTCTTTATAAACTTCTTCTGATCTCAAGGACACAACCAGGACTAAACCATGTCTCCTGTGTTGTTCTGTTGGTTAAATTTATTCTCAATCACCAGACGAACAAACTGAAGCTTCATCACAGCAGGTGTGACAGCAGGAGAACGTTCTGTCTGTCATGTGATCTGCAGTCAGCAGCAGACAGTTTCACCTGCAGGAAGGTTGAGAACAACTTCTGTTCACAGTTGCACGAGTCTGAAATTTGTCCCTGAAAGCAGCCTTAGGCCGGAGATGTTCTGTCTCGAGTGTCCTGCGTCCGTCCTGCGATGGTTGTGCACGTCCTCTGATAAAGATGGTTAAAAATCAAATATATCTCTGCTCGTTAAGTCACAGCCACACACACAAAATAAATACATAAACAACAGAATATATACTGCATATAAACGTATAAAATATTAAAAATAAATGGAAAATAAAGGTATATACTGTTCCTCCTCCTCCTCCTCCTCTTCCTCACACTGAGGGCTGATGGGAACTTGAATTGACATGTCGGCTGTTGTTTTTTTTTTCTCCTTGTTCTTTTTCTCCCATCATGCTCCTGTCGCCTCAGTCGCTTCATCTCCGCTGGTTTTTTGACCCGACGTCACATCAGAGCTGCTCAGACCAGCAAGACACACACACACACACACACACACACACACACACACACACACACACACACACACACACACACACACACCAGTGTGTGGCTGTGGTGAGGCAGAGACGTCTCGTCCTACACATCAGATTCTACAGACTTAAAAAAAAACCTTCATCTGTTTCAGATTCCTGCAAAAAAAAAATCACAATGTTATGTGATACCATCAGTGGAAGTGATCATCTTTGTATTCAAATTTTCATATTTACTGAAAAAAAAAAAATTCAAATGTTTTCTCACATTTTTCCTTTTTCAAAAAATGATGATTTGGTTCTGGTTCTGCAGTTTGGATATTGTCCTTGATATTGATTTAGATAATTTTGTGATTAATTGTGCAGCTCTGCTCGATTGCATCCTTTCAAGACAAGAGCCAGGTGTTGGTGTGTGTTGGTGTGTGTTGGTGTTGATGTGTGTTGGTGTGTGTTGGTGTTGGTGTGTGTTGGTGTGTGTTGGTGTGTGTTGGTGTTGGTGTGTGTTGGTGTGTGTTGGTGTGTGTTGGTGTTGGTGTGTGTTGGTGTGTGTTGGTGTTGGTGTGTGTTGGTGTGTGTTGGTGTGTGTTGGTGTTGGTGTGTGTTGGTGTTGGTGTGTGTTGGTGTGTGTTGGTGTTGGTGTGTGTTGGTGTGTGTTGGTGTGTGTTGGTGTTGGTGTGTGTTGGTGTGTGTTGGTGTGTGTTGGTGTTGGTGTGTGTTGGTGTGTGTTGGTGTTGGTGTGTGTTGGTGTGTGTTGGTGTGTGTTGGTGTGTGTTGGTGTGTGTTGATGTGTGTTGGTGTTGGTGTGTGTTGGTGTGTGTTGGTGTGTGTTGGTGTTGGTGTGTGTTGGTGTGTGTTGGTGTTGGTGTGTGTTGGTGTGTGTTGGTGTTGGTGTGTGTTGGTGTGTGTTGGTGTTGGTGTGTGTTGGTGTGTGTTGGTGTGTGTTGGTGTGTGTTGGTGTTGGTGTGTGTTGGTGTGTGTTGGTGTGTGTTGGTGTTGGTGTGTGTTGGTGTGTGTTGGTGTGTGTTGGTGTTGGTGTGTGTAGGGCTGGGCGATATGGACCAAAAGTCATATCCCGATATATTTAGGCCGAATATCGATATACGATATATATCCCGATATTTTTTCCGCAAAGTGAGAGCAAATGTTCAGTCAAGGTCAAAGCTAAATATGACATGTCACAAGTAGTTTTATTGAAACTGGCTATTTCAGTGAACAGTGGCAAAATCAAATGAATAAATAATAAACAGGTTTCTTCACCTGGTTCATGAAAAAAATGCTCAGTTGTTCAAATAATAAAATTTAAACATAAATACTGTACCTTTTTTGAAATTAAAGCTCTGTGCACATTTAAATAAAAATATATCTTAAATAAAAATAGCCTATAAAATAAAATAGGCCAATCTTTTTCTGAAATAAATCTATTCATGAGAAAAGTACAATAAACATTTTTTTTAGTTTGACAACAATAAATGGCTTATTGAAATTGAATCCGACTTGTTCCACAGTTGCAACAGGGACCATATCTTTTGCAATGTGATAGGACACCGCTTTCGTTATAGTACACCACTTGTCACTTTTCTTTTCATAAGGCACACTGCGGGAAATGAGGCTTGCAGTGGGCTTTGTTTCGGGGCTGGAGCTTTTTCGGGTTGTGGATGGCTTGCAGCTGGGGCTTCTGCAGCGCGCAGCTTCACACACTCTTCGTACTGCAGTTTTGCCACTGTTTTAGGTGGTGAAAAAGATTTGTAGTGCTTCCACCCCTGGCTGTAACTTGTTTAGCGCATTCCCTACATATAACGTGATTTTGTTGCTCATCTGATACTTTAAAACCAAACCATCTCCAAATTACTGAGCCACTGCTTATTCGTGTACTAACCAATTCCTCCGTCGCGCGCTCTGCAGCCGTTGTTGCTTCCTCCGTGCTTGTTGAAGAGTGCCGGAGTGTCTCTCCCTGCCCCTCTCCCCTCTGTGCACGAAAGAGGAGGGGCGCGCGGAGCAGTGCAGAGAGCTCCGGGTTATCAGCGCAGCAGAGCAAGGATCACAGCGCAAATTTGAACTATATCGATATATACGATATAGTCTAATTCCATATCACATTTAAAAATATATCGATATAATTTTTATATCGATATATCGCCCAGCCCTAGGTGTGTGTTGGTGTGTGTTGGTGTGTGTTGGTGTTGGTGTGTGTTGGTGTGTGTTGGTGTGTGTTGGTGTGTGTTGGTGTTGGTGTGTGTTGGTGTGTGTTGGTGTGTGTTGGTGTTGGTGTGTGTTGGTGTGTGTTGGTGTGTGTTGGTGTGTGTTGGTGTTGGTGTGTGTTGGTGTTGGTGTGTGTTGGTGTGTGTTGGTGTGTGTTGGTGTGTGTTGGTGTGTGTTGGTGTTGGTGTGTGTTGGTGTGTGTTGGTGTGTGTTGGTGTGTGTTGGTGTTGGTGTGTGTTGGTGTTGGTGTGTGTTGGTGTGTGTTGGTGTTGGTGTGTGTTGGTGTGTGTTGGTGTGTGTTGGTGTGTGTTGGTGTGTGTTGGTGTTGGTGTGTGTTGGTGTGTGTTGGTGTGTGTTGGTGTTGGTGTGTGTTGGTGTGTGTTGGTGTGTGTTGGTGTTGGTGTGTGTTGGTGTGTGTTGGTGTGTGTTGGTGTGTGTTGGTGTGTGTTGGTGTTGGTGTGTGTTGGTGTGTGTTGGTGTGTGTTGGTGTGTGTTGGTGTTGGTGTGTGTTGGTGTGTGTTGGTGTGTGTTGGTGTTGGTGTGTGTTGGTGTGTGTTGGTGTGTGTTGGTGTTGGTGTGTGTTGGTGTGTGTTGGTGTGTGTTGGTGTGTGTTGGTGTGTGTTGGTGTGTGTTGGTGTTGGTGTGTGTTGGTGTTGGTGTGTGTTGGTGTGTGTTGGTGTGTGTTGGTTTTGGTTCTAAGGGTTCTGTTCATACATCACTTAGTAAGACCAGGCTGGTGTTTCTTCCGTCTCGCACAGCTGTGCTGCATTCATTGTCACCGTGTTTTTATAGCGTTTGGTTCGGAGGCTCAGCTGACCTTCTGGTAAATGTGTTGTCCAAACTCTGGTCCACAAGCCTCAGTTTGAGCTCCTGCCTGTAGGACGAGTGGATGAGCAGGAGCTCGACTGTAATGAGAAAAGTGAGTTAGAGAGCAGATATATGATGATAATGTACATGAACTGTGGAGAGTTTAATCACATCTGCAGTGATTCACACACGACTGTAATTACAGTGTGACAGTAATGTGGGTCAGCTGCACACACACACACACACACACACACACACACACACACACACACACACACACAACGTACACACTGTCATTTTGTTACATAATTATAGAAAGGAGGAAAACCAGCACTCTTCCACTTTACATCCATACATTTAAACAAGACTTTCTGTTTCTGCTGCAAACACTTTAAATAATGCTGCATTCACAGCCTGTCAGGATGAGTGGGAAAAATGAGAAAATCTCCTGTTTTTATGAGTCCTTTGTTTTTGCAGCGATCTGAACCAAACAATGTAGAACTGTTTTTTTTAGAAAATTATCAAAATTCTCTGATTTCAGCTTTTAAAATGTGAATGATTGAGACAGAGACAAAATACACAAGGACACAAAAACAAACAAAAAAACATAACTCTAAATATGAATAAATGAATAATAAATAATGTACAAAACTCTTCATGGCTCATAAATATTCTTAATAAATTTAACAATGATATTGACTTTATTTTTATATCACGTGTGTCCTGAATGATAAAAAGGTAAAATCTAATAATATTAATAACAAATTCAACCTCAGTGTGATTCCTGCGACAAATTTTAATGATGAATACATAAGAACACACACACACACACACACACACACACACACACACACACACACACACACACACACACTCCTCAGTTAATAGGAGTTCATTAAATCATGTCATGAGACCGTCGGATGTGTGATGAAAACGTCTGTAATGAGAAAAACGACCTTTAACTAAAGTCACAGAGATAATTCACACGAGTAATTAGTTCATGTTAACGTCCAGCTGAACGTTCAGAGACCTGCAGACTGTGAACAGGAAAATAATTTACAGGCGAGGAAAACGTCTTTAATTTCACACTTTGGAAATGAAACTTTTCAAAGATAATAAATAAGAATAATAAATCAGGATTTTGCCTCAGTTTTCATCTGCAGCTGCAGTTACGTCCCCTCCAAACAATATTTCATGTTCTTCATCAGTCGTCTGTCTCTCGGAGGTCACATGTCGTCCACCTCGTCGTCCTGACGCGGTGAAGTGAACCAGTTCATCCCAGTGACAGCAGACGTGCATCCATCAGCATCAATCTGTTTCTGTCAGCGCTCAAATGTCCTTGAACATGTGAACGCCTCGCTGTGAGTCTGCAGACAGACAGACAGACAGACAGACAGACAGACAGACAGAATACATCACAGCAGGTCAGGGAGGTCAAGAGGATGCGACCAGAGGACCCGTCTGTCCCACAGAACTCAACATTATCACAGAGTAACGGTGCATTCAGGAGCACTCGCCAGCACGTTCAGTCCAGCTCTGCTGATAAGTAACTAAATACATTTACCTGACAGTTTTAGTTACTTTACCGCCTCCTTCTTGAGATGTTTGCTTGAATGTTGAATTAATTGTGTGAGTTCTGGGATCGTGAAGTAAATAAGTTGAAGGAACAGGAGCGAGTGAGCGAGGTCTAACATTCCTGTCACGTTTTGTCTGATTTGATTTAAAGTACAGTTTGTTGGCTCTTATCAGGCTGAAGTCGTGATTGTTTACTGTTGAAAACATATTTTATTTCTAGTTTTTGTCCAACAAACGTAGAAACTAAAATCACAGCCTGTTACGTCTTCTTAGTGTTCTGTGAAATAAAGTGTGGCCATGTTTGTATCAAGATCATGATTTTTATTTTCTGATGAATCGTGCAGCCCTGCTCCTCATGAAAACACCTGCAGTCTGTTATCTCTCTGATGAACGGTGTTGGATGGAGTCTGTGAGGAGCAGCAGAGGAGAGGAGACAGACATGGAGGAGTGTGTTTGGATGTGAGGATGGAGACACACTGGTCCTCCTCCTCCTCCTCCTCCTCCTCCTCCTCGTCGGTGGGCGAAGCTGAAGTCCTGAATGTTTTGTGACAGGCGGCGAATCAGCCGTCAGTGAATCTGCTGACACGTCTGTGAGCTCACAGCTAAAAACAAAGTAAAAACACTGACGAGATGGAAAACATTTGGATAATGACGCTCTGCAGGAACATTTGGATTTATGTGTAAATTTGCATTTATACGTCTGTTTATAATGAATATGATTATTCCTCCTGGCACTCTCCTTTCAATCCTCCCACACTTTATGTCCTACTTTATTCTCAAACAGATTAAACTTTATTTATTGGATATAAAATTAAAGGCTGAAGTGTCCACATCACAGAGGAGACAACATGTGCTTCCCATTAAAGGGACAGTACACACTATATTTATTTTCACCACCTTACCTTCCTGTCAAACAGACTTTTCTGAGAGGAAACCACTGATAAATCACACAGATTTCACAAACCAACCAACTCCACTGACAAAAAAATCACAAAAAAATCTGTCAAAATAATCACGAGTGGATATTTTTTGAGACTGTTCAGGCCTGTTAGAAATGGTGCATGTCCCTCATGTCTCATGTGCATGTCTTTTCCGTGGGTTGTGTCAGCGTCTCTTGGACAAACTTTGACTGTTAACACTCTTCAGATGCTTCAAGAAATTCTCACTGAGTCACATTGTGAGTTTTCCTGCTGCAGTCAGATGGACGTGTGTGTCCTTGATGTTTGTTTGTTTGTTTGTTTGTTTTCCTGCTGCATTACCTCCACCGTCTGTCTGTCACAACATGTCCGTCTCCATCACCATCACCGTCACGGCGTCCTTCACAGGTTGGGCGTCTTTCTGCTGACTTGCTGTTTGGAGCTGCGAGCGTTAACAACTTAATGCACATTTAGAGCGACGCGGCCTGGATGTGACTCGTCGTTTCACGGGTCACTGCAGGAGACCAGAAGCATCAGCGTCAGGCTCCAGAATCTGCACGGATACTGATTTCTGATTGGCTGGACGCCACGTTAAAACTGTTTGATGCACAAGGGGTTTGGCTCGACTTTAACCGCATTTGTCACGAACGCTTCTTCCCAAACTCTGTAACCATGGCAACATGCTGAAACCACCCAGAAACGTTTAACTTATAGTTGAAGTGAAGGTAGAGCTGAAAGTATGTGGACGGCTGGTGGAGCATGAAGGAATGAGCCTGTAAGAGGAGGGAGGAGGTCTGAGGCTGAGTTTAAGTTTAAACTTCAGTCTGAGTCTCAGCTGCTCTCACTGACCTCCATCATCTTTAACTGTCTCTTCAAAGACTAGAAGTTTGGGACGCATGATGCTGGATTTTTGATCTTTGACATATTTTCAAACTCATCTTGTCTGATACAAATATCTGCACATATTTTTCCACTCCTGCAGTGGATGATGTGTAATATAATCTTCATCAGTGAGTTTTCATTAGTTTATAATCACCTGAAAATAAGATTTTTTTTTTTTTTTTAAACCTTAGAATGAGTCTTTAAATCCACAGACAGAATCCACCATGTTGCACCGCCATGTTTTTACAGAACCAACCAAACACTGACTGTAGACACAGTCTTTAGTATTTTATGTCTGCAGTTGATTCTCCTGCACACTGGGTTGAGTTAGATGAGGTGTTTGTAATCTGCAAGCTCACCACTAGGCGTCACTAAATCCTGGTCCTTTAGGATTGGTTTGAACCATCAAAGATTAAAATCAAGGTTTGACTTTAATTTATGTTGCACCAAAAGTTTTGGAGCTTAAAATTAAGAAACATTAAAGAGATATTTGTACTGCTGGGGTTTCAGGTGAGCAGGCAGGTTGGCAGCAGGACTGATGAGAGCCACACCCAGACACAGAGAGAGAGAGAGAGAGAGAGAGAGAGGGACGAACAAGGAACCACAAGAAACACAGGGGAGGGGAACCAGCCGACACACGAGGAACTGACTGTGACACTAGGAGACTTGGATTACACCAGACGAGCACAGAGACATTTTATGTTTTTATTCTTGCTGCTATTTTTTATTATTGCTGTTTTTTTATGTTTGTGTTATGTTTTTATGTTTTTTGTCTGATGTCTGACGGGGCTGCAGCCCCAACTAGTGGCGAGTGTCTGCATAACATCTTGGAGACAACACTTAACTGTTATTATGCGTGAATAAAATATTGATAAATAGTTTAATCGACTAGTATTTCCGGTGCTGAGGGTGGCAACATTTAATGTTGTAGTCGTGCACGTTCCTACTCTGCACACTTTACTCTTTGCTCTCTGTTTGGATGGTTCCGTTGCTCAGTGCTACATCACACATTTCATTCCTCTGATTGGTTGCAGGTCTTTCCGATTGCATCCAGAGGCGTGTTGGTCTGCACACGTTAGTACAGCTGTGAGAAAAAATGACCTGAGAGGTTTGACGCCAGGCTAATGTCAGGTTATAACAGCTGTGCTGCACACTGTATGAACACAGTCAGTCACCAGACAGGAGGTGAATCAGCCAGTGATGGTGAAGAACTTCATCATGTTTCTATTAAGACTCCAGTCAGTCAGATAAAAAGTCTGCAACTCTGAAAACACACAGCCTGCTCAGTCTGCACATCACTGCTACTGTCAGAGAATATTTCAACACCATCCTGATAAAAATTACGTAACCAAATGCTTTATCACACTGGAATCACTCTAGTTAGGAAAGTCGGAGTTGAATCATTATGTAATAACTCATAAAATGTAAAAGTATTTGTCCTGCTAACAGTTTAATCATTCTACATAATGAGGTGAAAATATTTTATCTGCAGGTAAACGTGTGATTCATGATGCTCTGCAGGATGTTTGTGTGGATGTATGAGGCAGAGCTGAAGTGTGCTGGTACACCAGGGTCCATTGAGTTTTTCTATATTTTTATCAAAACTGCAGTTTGGCTTCGAGTCAAATAAAACAGGCTGCTCCTCTGACTGACCTCCGTCTCTGATTAGCTGTTCCTGATATTTCTGCTGGCTGCTGGAGTAATTTTATGCCATTAAAAACGTGGCAGCAGTGAGACGGGATGAAGCGATGTGAGCCATGACAGAGATGAGGCCGCTCACAGCTCGGTAATTAGAAGCAGTGATGTACAGGACGTGTGGAGATATTAAGTCTTTCTAAAGGAATTAAGGCTGGTAGCTGGTGATTAATGAGGGAAGGTTTTTCACCGCAGTGAAGGATGATCAGTGTCATCAGTATGAAGGAGTTTTTAATCTCTGCTTATGCTGTCATGTCACCTCAGGTTTACGATCAGTCTCTCAGGCTGCAGGTTTAAAGGTTTAAAACTGAGGGTTTTACTCTGAAAGACACAAAAAAAATCAAGAAAACTGACTGAACTGCTGTTAATTCTCTCCATTATAAGACAACGCTCCAACATCTGCTGTGTGTGTGATAAATATGTAATTAATACATCAGTGTCCTGCTGGAACTAGTTTTGGACACTTTGTAGCTCCAGCAGTGGGAGAAAACACAGTTTTCCAGAGAGATTTTCTCCACAACTGCTGTCAAGATTTCCACGTAGTTTTCAGGTCTCCGTCCTGCTCCTCAGAGGATGAACTCTGCAGATTTTAATGACTTCATCAGCCGTCCTCTGGCCTCATGGCTCATCTGTTTCCTCCCACTCTGGGTAATGAATTATACAGCAATGATTCACAAAACAAGAGAAAGCAAAGGGACGACATCGACAATAAAACAGCAGGGAAATGGAAATTTATACCATGTGCAAATGTGTAAATCTGTCAGGGTGGTTTAAGGAATGCAGTCAGAGTGTTAAGTGATGTTAAGTGTGTCAGTAGCTTCCTGTCAGTGTTTATCCTCCCTGCAGGTTAAAGCTCCAGTTCTGGTAAATCATCTGGATGTTGTTGTCTAACACGTTCAGACTGTAGCTGTAATGAACTGTGCTGCTCTGTGACTGTGGGCTGCACTAACAAAGATTCATTTAATCTAAGACTAGTTCTAATCACAGGTGAGCAAAACCAGTTTTAAAATGACTAAATCCAGATTTAAAATTAAGCAGTTAAAAAATTCAGTTAATAACTAATCTGTGCTCAGTAAATCCAAGTTAACTGATGAAGGCCTAAAAGAAAATGAGTTAAATCAGTGTGTAGATGCTTGTTTATTAAATATACATAAAAATAATCCAGTGCTGTTGAGACCTAGTCAGTATAAACCAGGGAGGAAACTGCTTTGATTCTTTAACAAAACACTACATTGTTAGCAAACAAAAAAAATGTTACAAAAGGTTACACTGTTTCCTAAAAAGTGAACTAAGTTTACATTGTTACTATCAAGTAGAAAAGATGTTTGCTTGATATCTAAAACAAAACAAAATGTTACTTTGTGTACTATCTAGATAAAAAGTGAAGGCGTGTTGTTCAGTAACACCAGGGGGTCCAGGAGGTGGAAAGTCAGGACTGTGACCTGGACGACCCACCTGCAGCATCGTCTCATGTCATTTCCTGTTTTATCCTCCAGGTGGCGATGGTGCCCGAGGCCCCGCACCCTTTCCCCACAGTGGACGTGCCCGACCACGCTCACTACACCATCGGCTCCGTCATCCTCGCCATCGGCATCACCGGCATGGTCGGAAACTTCCTGGTCATCTACGCCTTCTGCAGGTGGGACGGCGTCCTCGTCCACCTCAGTAACAATGGAGTCCTGCAGGGGAAAATATCAGTATTTTAGATTTTTGGATGAACCGTCCCTTTAAAGACACATTATAAAACAATTTTAATCTCATCCAGGGTTTGTAACGATTTCACCATGAATGCATCAGAACTGTCTGCGTGCTGCAGCCCTTTTTAATGTTCATTTTGCCCCTCAGACAGCCTGATTCTGCCTCTCAGGGTTGTTTTTCTGAGCAGTTCTGTTTATTTCATGCACATGAGGACACACACACATGAATTAAAATGTGTTCAACATGTTTTTAGAGCTCAGGGACACAGACGCTGAGTTTTTATGAAACACTGACTGTAAACACAACTTTAGTTTGTTTGTAAGAAACCTCCAGAGGGCAGATTTAACCTGCCTCTGCTCCCCCTGTCACTCCTGGGTTAAATTATTCTGTTTGGACCACAACTTTTATATTTATTATACTTTTATATTTTTCAGTGTATGTGAGGTATTTGTTCAGTTTCAGTCCCACCATCTCTACAAAGTTTCAACATTAGCTCACTGTTGGCTGCAGACTCAAATATTTTATCTTCAAACTGACAGTTGGTCTGCAGGACGACGTGCAGCAGCTGTATAATACTGCTCTTTATTTTCAGGTGTAACGTCACTTCATACTCTGCAGGTCAATGTTTGGTCTTTTTTCTTTTTCTCTTTTCTTTTCTCTTATTTTTCTTTTCTTTTCTTTTCTTTTCTTGATCGTGATTTTCCCCACAGTATGAAAACATTTGAATTATATATTTTATTTTACTGCCTATAATGACGGTAAATCTCACAATCTTGTATAATATTGTTTAAGTATATCTGCAGGCAGAAAACTTTGGTCTGAGTGATTAGCAGACTTTTATTGTGAAGTGAAGAGTGTTTTTCTCATGTTTCCAGCTGCACGTTGGACCGACTGCAGATTATTTACAGCTGAACATAAAGATTTAATTCAGAAAGGATGAAATAAAGACAGAAACAGTCTCAATTTTACAGATTGTTCTCACGCACTTGATGGAAAAAGATAATTACTGCAAGATAGATAAATACAGAGAATCAGCAGAGAGCATCTTCCTGACTAATCCTGTGAAATGATTGTGAAAAATGTTGTTTTGGTTTAGTGTGATCCCCTCCTGGTGGTAAAGATAAGATGATCCCTCATCGTGTTTCTGTCTCAGCTGTGGATTTTAGGTGGACATAATTGGACGGAGGTTTAGTGTCTCACCTGTAAAGACTCTGTTCAAGCTCTCAGACGGAGGTTTAATCTCCTGCTGTGATGGAGCAGGACTTTAATGACTCACAGCTTCATCGACCCCACGCTCACTCCGTCTTTTATTCTCCATCACCGCACACACACACACACAGGACGTCTGTCTGTGAAGGAGGGACGTCTCCTGGACTCTGGACGGAGCTGCAGCACTTAAGACATATCGATCGGAGCATTTATGGGACACGTATTGATCTGTCATTAAAATCAGAGCAGCTCTGTGATGGAGGTTAAATTTAGACCTGAATTAGCTCTGAGTGATTTTTCCATGTCTGCTTGTCTTCGTCCTCTCAGACAGACCTCATGTCTCTCATGTGTCCTGCAGACACCTGAAGAGGACTTCAGCTCTGAGTGAAAATCTGCAGCTTTAAAACAAACAGACTTTACAGCTTTATAAGAATTACATTTTATTGACATTTGAACAAAAATGTTTCAAAAATGTCCCATCAGACCCAAACTTAAAGGGATAGTTCAGATTATTTGAAGCTGGTGAGGACAAGTCAGCAGTACAGGTTATAATCAGCTTTAGGAAGTAACAGATTACATGTAACAGGATTACAAATATGTCAACTGTCTCCCATCAGGTCCAAACACTGAAGTCATCAGTGATGTTTCAGACATTCACTGTCCTGTCTGTCAAATCACATCAGACTCTTCTCGTGTGTGTGTGTGTGTGTGTGTGTGTGTGTGTGCGTGTGTGTGTGTTGCAGGAGTCGCAGCCTGCGGACGCCGGCCAACATGTTCATCATCAACTTGGCGATCACAGACCTGCTGATGTGTGTCACGCAGACGCCCATCTTCTTCACCACCAGCATGCACAAGAGGTGGATCTTTGGAGAGAAAGGTGCAGACGGACAAATGTGTCTCTTGATTTATCATCATTAGACTAGAAAACAAAATGTGCAAAATGTAGCTTTTATAAACTACTGTTACATTACTAAACTGTTACTCAAGTAAAAGTACTGGTGTTAGTTACTTTAAACCTTCAGTCTCAGTTACTTCTGATTACTTAACCAACTTTTCCAGACTTTTTTAACGGGCTAATAATTGATTAATGAACTAATTTCTAATCATTTGTATGATACAGAATGCACTTTTTTCAGTTTGTTATTTTTTGTTTTAAGTTTCCTTTTTCAACAAACGGCTCCTGCAGACAAAATGATGTCAAATGATGAAAGGTTCTCAGCTATGATTTTAAAAGTAACTAAGTAGATTACATGGTGTAATGAATACTTAAAGTACAGACTCAGAAAAGTACAAATACGCCCCCACTGTAAATAAATATAACTGTACCGTTTTCCCTCTCTGTGCGTTTAGGTTGCGAGCTGTACGCATTCTGCGGTGCTCTCTTTGGGATCTGCTCCATGATCACGCTGACGGTGATCGCCGTCGATCGTTACTTCGTCATCACGCGGCCGCTGACCTCCATCGGCGTGTTGTCGAGGAAACGGGCCCTCCTCATCCTCATGGCGGCCTGGGCCTACTCACTGGGCTGGAGCCTGCCGCCGTTCTTCGGCTGGAGTGAGAACACACACACGTACACAAACACCAATATACACACACGCAGATGTCATCATTTTAAATGTCGCTCCAATCTGTTTCCTGTTTCCTGTTTCCTGTTTCCTGTCCTCAGATCTGCTCTGTGTTGGTCCATAAAATATCAGAAAATGTTGAAAAATTAATCCTGTCATTGAAAAATAGATCAACTGTTTGGACCTATTTTTCAACTAGTGATCAATCTGGCAATAATTTTTCCAATAATCGATAAGTTGTCTGATCCATAAAATGTCAGAAAATATTCACATTTAAGAAGCTGAAATCAGAGAATTTCAGTCGAGTTGAGCGCAGAGCAGATCTGAGGAAACAGGAGAGGTTAGCCGGGTCCTTCACTTACTCAACTGTTATTGGAGCGCAGAGGGGAAAGGGGGCGGAGCTTATGAAGGGTCAATCAATCATGATATTGACTTGAGATGATATCACCTACACAAATCTGTACTGTACTGAACAATCTGCTCTGTGTTTACCCTCCAAATCTCATTTATTATCAGTTCAGTTCAAGTTCACTCCCTCACACACACACACACACACACACACACACACACACACACACACACCTGGTTTTGATTCTCCTCAGCAGATCGTATCTCCCCTCAACATTTTTATATAAATTATAATGTATGGAAACAGAATCGCTCCATAAATCTCTGGTGGATAATCTTTGCTCTGATATCAATAATCAATCATCGTGTGCATGTTGTTCTCTGTGATGTATGTGTCTGTGTTCTCTGGTTTTCATCAGAACATCATGTTCTCATGAGGATGAAGTGAATGAAAATATTTATTCAGGAGTGTGTGAGTTAAAGTGTTCAGGTCTGATGAAGGATAAAGTCTCATAAACAGACTTTAATTTGAATAAAGTTTTATTAATATTCAGGATCTTTGAATTTTAATTTCCTCTGGACGACTTTCTTTTTGTCCAAACAGACAAATCAGATTTGTTTTTTTTTTTTAAATCCGCTCTGTTTTTGTGTGAAGTGATCAGATCAGGTCAGTGCGTGCAGACATCACCAGCCGATGTGCAGCGTGGGTCGCCATGGTAACGCTGTAAGCATCAGTAACCGTGCACCGGTGACCCGACTCTCTAATGGAGATCCATCATCTCATCCTCCAACCAGTCACACAGTCCAGTCTGCAGGAATCTGACGACGTGAAGAAGCACGATGGGACGTTAAAACTCTCTCTGTCTCTGTCTGTCTCTCGTCCATCAGGCGCCTACGTCCCGGAGGGTCTGCTGACTTCCTGTACGTGGGACTACATGACCTTCACCCCGTCGGTGCGAGCGTACACCATGCTGCTCTTCATCTTCGTCTTCTTCCTGCCGCTCTTCATCATCATCTACTGCTACGTCTTTATCTTCCGCGCCATCCGCTCCACCAACCAGTCAGTCTGAGTGTGTGTGTGTGTGTGTGTGTGTCCGTGTGTGTGTTATTTCTGTTCTGGTGCTCTGTGTGAGGCTGCAAAGTTTCAACAAAACAATAGCTGGATTCATAAAAGTTTATTTTATTAATTTTTTTATGTTAAAGCTGCTACAAAGAGCTCTAATATTGTGTTGACTGTGGAGCCCCCTGTGGAGAATAGCGGTACTGTTTCCACCAAAATAACCTCAAAATATAACGGCAAAAACAAAATGACCCAAATAAAAAACAAAGTAACTTTGCCTGAGAAAATGTAACACAGACTCTTCTGCTCAAAGTAAAACAAAAGTAAAATTTAAAAATAAAGGGATAAAAATAAAGAAATTACATTATTTAAAAAAAAATTATTGATATTGAAGTAATTTACATGCAATATATATATATATGTATATACATAAATAAATACATATAAATAAATGAAACAATTAAATGTGAAAGCAAATGAAAATTTTGATAATTATTTTTATATTTTATTTGTCATAATATTTCCATATTGCGTATCACAGATTAATTCTTTTTATGACTGTACAGTGTTAAACCCCAAAGTCTCCAATAACATAAATACAGGTCAAAGCAATGTCCTCACAGGTAAAGTTCTGTATTACAGGTGTGTGTGTGTGTTACAGGACTACAGGTGTGTGTGTGTGTGTGTTTGCAGGGCGGTGGGGAAGGTAAACGGCAGCGTCCACAGTCACGGCAGCGGTCGGGACTCGATGAAGAACTTCCACCGGCTGCAGAACGAGTGGAAGATGGCGAAGATCGCTCTGATCGTCATCCTGCTCTACGTCATCTCCTGGTCGCCATATTCCAGCGTCGCCCTCACCGCCTTCGCAGGGTAAAACAAACCACCGTCACCTGTAACAGAAACAAAACCAAACCTACAAACACCAAATTCAAATACTGAGGCCTCAGCTGCAGTTCCTCTAACGACCACTAGATGCTCCAGAGGAACTCTTTACTGAAGTGGACAGAAAAGTCCCAAACATGAAAATGTGTAGATATTAAGGGTTTAAAAGGAGGATGTTTCACAGAGTCACTCTGTCAGTCACCTGTCAGGGTTTTGGGGTATTTTAATATTTGTTATTTGTTAGTTTTATTCAGTTTGTTTCCAGCCTAAAGGTCGGGCTCCTTACTAAGGATCACCAGATCTTGAGATCGCTCACTGTTCATTATCCTTTTCATATTGGAGTAACAAAGTACAATATGTTCTTATATTTTATAACTTTTCTCTCGATAATTCTTACTAGATGACACCTGCTGTTCACTCTGCAGCAGAGAATCATGGGAGTTTGACCTCGTCGCTCTGTGCTGCAGCTGCCGAAGTGTTTTCTGTCTCCTCATTCTGTGTTTGTCCGTTTTTACTGCTGCAGGTACGCTGACATGTTGACTCCCTACATGAACTCTGTTCCTGCCGTCATCGCCAAAGCTTCAGCCATCCACAACCCCATCATCTACGCCATCACACACCCCAAATACAGGTAACACACACACACGCACACACACACACCTTTTTAAAGGTGTTACTGCAGGATAGAATGTGTGTTAGTCTGAGTCTGTATGAAACGTTAGTCTGAAGTGAAGCTGCCTCCTGTTTTCATCCTGCTGACGTGACAGCAGCTCAGTGAACCGTCACACTGTCTGATTGATCCAATCAGAGAAAGCACCGCCGCCGCCGCCACAGCCGCAGCAAGTCAGCTGAACAAACCGTCGCTCAATTAACCTGAATGTGAACTGGACTGAACGGAATCAAACACACACACGATGGTTTGATGCAGGACACCTGACCTCCACTGTTCAGACATTTTAAATCTGCAGGATGAAAGAACTCGTCTTACGTAACAGTTTTTATACAACACCGTCACGTAACATCAAGACGGAGGAAAAATAGAGATCTGACCGTGAAAATACAGACCGAGAGTTTCCAACTCTCCAGCCATAAACTCACCACAGATACTCAGACTCGTCCCCAAACTCACCTCTTCTGTTGAGTCGTGACCTTTAACCAGTGAAGGCCAAGGGCTTGTGGGAAATCGTGTTTGTTGAAAGCCTCTGAAAAAGCAAAACACTGAATAAAAATGCAATTTTTTTTTAGCTCAGAACCTTTTCAACTTTTCAAGAGGCTGCAGCAAAGTTAGAGTGAAGATCCTGAATGGACTGAATTAAGCTCTAAAGTTAAGTAAGTAAATTTTGGCAAATGAAAAATTAGCACAGTGTGAATAAAATGCACTGTGTTCTCAGTAAACTCACCAAAAAGGCTCAGAATTACAAAAACTAACAAAAAAAAATCTGCACCAAAGAAGCAGAATGCTTTTAGACCGGTGAAGTTCTGGTTAATGTTTCACACCAGCTGGAGTCAAACTGTCTCTGTGTCTCTGTCTCCGTCTCTGTCCAGGTTAGCATTAGCTAAGTACATCCCGTGTCTCGGCGTCCTGCTCTGCGTCCATCAGCGCGACCTGCGCTCATCCAGCAGCAGCTTCGTATCGACGCGTCGCTCCACCGTGACCAGCCAGACCTCTGACATCAGCAGCCAGTTCAGACGGCACAGCAACGGGAAGTCCCGCCTCTCCTCCGCCTCCGACAGCGAATCGGTAAGCTCCGATCCTGTAGAGCTGTGATGTCATGTCCAGAGATGTAAAACGCTAAAGCGGGCATGTGCACGTGCGTGTCTGCAGGGTCTGACGGACACCGAGGCCGATCTGTCCAGTATGGGCTCCAAACCCGCCAGCCGCCAGGTCTCCTGTGACATCAGCAGAGACACCGCCGAGCTGCCCGACTTCAAACCATCGTCCAGCTTCAAGTCCAAGATGAAGAGTCACGACTCAGGAATCTTTGAAAAGGTGAGCAGCTCACCTGTCCATCCAATCATTCAGCACAGGCCTGGACTGTCCAGGTGTTAATGTTTACAGAATTTGAAGCTCTGTGATTGGATGTTTTATACTGAAATGCACCTTGGGAGTTGTAGTTGACTTATTTCCTTCAGTTTGGACGTCCACCAGTCCACTAATGACACCAGTTGGCAGCTGAGTCCAGTTAGCTTAGCTTAAGTTACGGTCAGGTAGTTGGTCTTCTGCACCTTAATCACCGTTTGTCTTGATCCATGAGATCACATCGAGGTTTTAAAATGGTCGACCTTCAGACAGCAGGAGGAGCAGCTGGAGACGGATTAAACAGCACAGAGAGATGCCTGCTCGCTTTCTACCCTTCGTGCAGATTATTAACGTTACTTTCAGGAGTCAGAGGGATTGTGGGTCGTTTCAGAGGTCGGCTGTGAAGCTGTTTGGTGGAAGCAGATCTAAAAACAGAAACATCGTTTTTCATGTTAATCTGCAGCTCCGTGTCTTTTGTGCTCTTTAATCGGCTCAGTGCTCCTCTCAGAAAATCCTCCTTTTCATCTGAATCATTGACTCAAACCTGTAGAATATTTTTTTTAATTCAGGGTAATTGATTAGAGATAAGTTGGTTTCCTGCCTGATGCTGAAGTCGGTTAAAATCTAATTTAACAGTACTGACGTGGAGGACTCCATCATGGCTGCTGCTGCAGGTTCATCAGGATGCTTTTCACAGGGTGACATTTATTCATTGGTTTTTCTTACAGACCTCTTATGACACTGATGTCTCCACAACTGGAGTCAGTGAACGCAACAGCATCCCAAATGTGAGTACAGTCCAACTGTTCCAGCTCCGAATGTTGAATGACCCAATATTTTTTGGTTCACTCTGCAAAGGCAGAATACAGGAACTTCTACATAAGGTCAAAGGTCAGGTCAGAGGTCAGGATTAATGTGTAGAAACAATAACCTGATATGAAGATACGAAACTGACATATATCCAATTATCTGCCTCGACAACAAGAAAACTTTAAAGTTCTCAGCTCTGCTCTCTGAGAAGTTCCTGCCTTTTTCCTTTTCGTGGTGCAGAATTGATGACACATTAGAGAGTGTAAGAATCGCTTCAAGTCCAATAATAATACTAATAAATGAAAATTAAAATATAAGAAAAAAAAGAAAAGCTATTAATTTCAATATAATTGTTTTGTAAAATCCACAGGGAGAAACTGGGAGGGGCTAAAGAGCCGCATGTGGCGCATGTTTAATGCTCCCGATCTGCAAAAATACATACAATCTCAAATCAAAATAATTAAGTTAATTATGTAAATAAAATGATGCGATGATAATAATACTGAATTTTCGTGTCTGACAGGATGTTGCAGACGGACACGTGACGAGAGGCGCGCTGGGTCGAATCCCGAGCATCGTCATCACCTCTGAGTCCAGCCCCTTTCTTCCTGTCGGACGGAAAGGTTCAGGCACCTCCCGCTCCAAGACGGGAAACAACAACAACAACAACAACAACAACAACACGAGGGCGGGGTCTGGATAAAGAGCCCCGCCCCTCCTCTCACTGCCGATCACCTGCAGACACCTGACTGAGCGGCTTCGCGCCCAGTCATGTATTTTTTTTTTAGAGATGTAGAGTTCAAACACACAGACGAGAGCTCACCTGATGCTCACCTGATGCTGATGTTGCCATGGAAACCACAGACTGGGACCAGAGTCAGGTGATTTATTATATAACAGTACAGTTATGTATCATACTGACTCAAACAGAGTATTTAGTGACATTTTTCTCTTTTAAAATGCTGTGAAAAATTGGTTAGGGCAAAAAAAAAAAATCCACTTAAACACTTTTATTGGTTTATTTAACCTTTAAATTAGTGTTTCCCAAAACAATTAATTGATTATTAAATTAAATGACAATGACTTTGACTCATTTTTAAATAAGAAAAAGCCAAAATTCTCTAGAGCACATGGACGTATGTCGGTGCGCTTCATCTGTTTTCACATGTTTGGACCTATTTTCATTATTTTTCATTATTTCATTTCATCACGGACCAAACAATTAATCGATTAGTGGAAAAATTATTGCCAGATTGGTCCCTAGTTGAAAAATAGGTCCAAACATGTGAGGAGAGCTGCGATCATGCAAAGTGAAAACACCAGACATTTAATACATAAATGTTCTTTATTAGAACCAAACAAGTTTTGATGAACCTGATGTCTAGATGGATGCAAACCGAGGTGTTAAAGGTTTTTAAAAAACGCCTCTTCTTCTTGTATTTTTCCTCTGACGGGTGAACGTCCCTGAGCCCTTTTAATATTAATATTAATAAACGATGACCGTGCGGACACTTTTGTTTTGCAGCGTGACATGTTGTGTGATTTTTCTACAGACCCCGTGGTTTCCTGTTTGTGTTCTCGCTGTCTGTTGCTTTAGATTTATATTTAGATTTTTTTTTCTGTGTTTTTCTGGCTCAGTCATCTGCAGAGTCATGTGACAGGCGATGGAAGGTTTTCTGGTTGTAAACTGAGATATTAAACTCCCAAACTCAAAGCCTGACTTTTAATTTGAAAAACTAAACGTCCTCCAATTGACCGTTAGCTAAAGCCCTCTACAAAACTAAAAATACATGCGCTAACATACACAAAAGAAGAAAAAATGACTTATAAAATGTTTATCGCACATTAAAAAGTTAGCATATCTGACTGACTAGCTCACTACCTACAGTTGTGTCGTTGACATTAGCTAAGAAGCAAAATGATTCATCTTTAATTAATATTAATATATTAATATTTAATCCTTTTTCTCTTTAAACTTCACTCATTCTTAAGAATTAGCCAATGCTAATGGTGTTAACTTCTGTTTTAACAGCAGTGTTAGTTAGCTAACAGTACCATTAGCTACCGTTAGCTAGTTAGTAAGTAAACCACTGTTAGAGATGGAAAACTGAATATTAGCACATTCTGATGGATATTTCTTTCAGAAAATGAATGCTAAAAAAGTAATTAGAGTGTTGGTATTAATAATTTTTTAATTTTTATTTTATTTATTTTTATTTTTTTGGTAAGACATGATTTGTCCTAATTCTCAAGAATGGGTGATTTTTTTTTTATTTTTCAGATTTAATTCTCTCAAATTCTCTTTCAAATCATAAAACCAAATTTGCCTCCATGTATACCAAACTATAACTAAATATTACTGACAATATACTAAATAATACCTGAATATTACAGCAAAAATATGGAATCCATCCACCTGTCTGCTCACCTGTTCGCTCTGCAGTGAAAAACAGAAACAGTTAACAGACAGGAAACTTTGTCTACTAAATTTTGCTTTTCTAGAAGTTAACTACCAGATTCAAGAACTGACATAAAATTCTTAAAGAAACTGCAATATTTTGGAAAATCCTGTTTTGATGCACTTTCGATGGAGCTATGCTGGCAGTTCCATCTACTTATGCGATATGAATTTTGGATAATATCTGGGTATGATGACGATCAGTAGGATTTTCCAAAATGACTAAAATGTTTCTTTGAATGAATTCCTCTTCATCTCAGTGAATTATGAAGCCCTGAGGCCTGCGAAAGCACTTTTATTATTAAGAAACAAGATATTTTAAATGTTTTTAAAGGTTTCCCTGCGTTCTGGTGTTGTTCAGTTTGTGTTTTTCTTTCTGTTCATGTTTCTTTCTTTGTTTTTCATGACTGAATATTTAACGTGTATATTTTGTTGAAGGGCAGTGTTGTGGTAAATGTGATTGTGATGTTGGTGCTGTTAGTACGGGTCGTGAAAAGGGACATAATTGTTGATTGTAACGCAGCGCTGAATAAGCTGATCTTATTTGTACATTCCCCGAAAGCTGATTTGAATGTTTCTGTAAAATAACACAAATGTTTTCTGCTGAGGGTTTTCATCAATTCAACCACGTCAACAGACCTGAAAGCAACTGAACTGTTCAATAACCCCAATTAACTGACAGCTAACCACCACCGTTAGCTAAACGAAACCAAAAGCTAGCTGTCAGCTGTCAGACTGAACAATTAGCCAGCTAACCTTTATCAAAATGTTTTAGGAGCTGAACTTGGTTGCTAATAAACCTGAAACAAACTGTTTAAGGAGATAAACAGAACCATTAGCTAACTGCTAAATGATGTCTCCAGTGGCTAAATTTGATTGCTAGCTGGTTTCAATCTGTTGTAGACAAAAAAACACATAACTAAACAACACCAAAAACATTTTAAGTGATTAAACTGGAACTATTAGCCCAGTGGAACTAAGCTAACATTAAAACATTAGCTTTATCAAAATGTTTCAAGCTAAACTAGGCTGTCAGGTGTTGTTAGCTGCTGTTAGCAGTACAAATTATTTAATGTTAATAGATAAATTAAAACATTACCGTAGCTAATTAAGATTAGCTGTTAAATGGAACCATTAGCTAACTAAGCTGTTTATAGTGGCTACATTGAGCTGCTAGCTAGTGTCAGTCTGTTGATATTTTGTGAACTGGGCTGTTAGTGGGACAATTTATTTAATGTTAAAGGTTAAATTAAAGCATTACCTTGGCTAATTAAGATTGTTTGTAGTTGGTGAATGAAACAATTAGCCAAACAAAACCAAATCTGTTTAGGTGTTAAACCGAATCATTAGCCAAATGGAACTAAGCTAAAGCATTAGCTAACCTTATGCTAAACCAAGCCTGCCATCACCAGACAAATTCACAAACTGAATATCTGCCAGAAAAGCTAAATTATACCATCACCTAATGCCAATTAAGATAACTTTGCTAAATGAAGCTGAACCAAAACATTTTAGCCGCTAAACTCAGAGCTAAATCTAAACTTAAACAAAGTTGAAGTTTTAAATAGTTGTTAATATTCACTCCCAGGTCTTCAAACTTTTACACCCTCATTTCCATAAACCTCTACTGTATGTCAGTAGTTCAACTAGTGTCCTAAACTTTCCTTCTTGAGTCAAAATACATCAAGTCCAGTGTGATGCAGTAAATAATAACATGTTGAATATCCAGTAATGATACTGAATATAAATGCAGATGGTTGTTATATTAGTTCTTGTGTATTAAAGTTTCTGTTCTGAAAGACTGATGTTTTGAAAATGGGATGATGGTTTATTGTACATTTATTACTCCTGTTTACTTTACTGTTTCTTGTTTATTTATTTTTCTAAATAAATATATATTATTCACTGTATTCATTCATTCATGTCAGTGCTAACCTCTGTGACAAAGACAGTGTTTCCTGTGACTGCTACAAAATAAAATCCATTCTGGGTTTAAAGTCTTTTAATGTGAAGCAGCAGGAAACTCTTGTGTTAGCGTTAGCAGTAACTTAATCCAGCTGTGGTCAACTCAAACTATAAACAGTAACACTGGATTATGGCGGACCCCGCCTCTAAAAGTTAAATGCTGGTCAAAGATGATCTAAACTAATAAAAGTGAGCTGTCAAATTAATCTGATTGAAATGTGAATGCATTATATTCTGGTTATTTCATCATCGTCTTTCATCGTTTTCTGTTTTCTGACTGTGCTTCAAAACAGGATTATTTATCCTAATAATGTATTTCGTAACTTTGATTAAGTAACATTTATGAACAAAAAAAATATCTTATATATTGTTTGCTAGCCAGTGAAAAAGCTTTTAAAATGTTACACTGTTTGCTTGTTAACTTCTTTCTAGCTAAGTTTTTTTCCTAAAAGTTTTATTATTTCTTAACCAGCAAAAAAAAACAAAACAAACAAACAAAAAAAAACAGTTCACTGTTACAGTAAGTAAAAAACAGTTGTTTAGTCGATTCATGAAGAATTGATCCATGAGAACTTTTTTGTTCAATCCATTTTTAAAGTCAAACTTCCTGGTCTGGACCACATTTTAATTTGGACTTTAAAGTTCTGGTGCAAATTTTAACCGAGTTCAAAAGTTTGGAGCAACATAATAAAATTGAAGTCAAATGAAATTAAAGTTAAAGAATAATTTGCTCCTGTTTTAAACTGACTCCTTGTTGGTGCAGCACAGCTTTAGTTCAGTTTCTGTAGTTTTTCACCTGTTTGACTCTTCAGTCAGACTGTCAGGCTGCTGCCTCTTTAAATGAAAACCCTGCTAATGAAAATCCACCGTTAACACCTCCTCTTCCTCCTCCTCCTCTTCCTCCTCCTCCTCCTCCTCCTCCTCCTCTCCCCGGCCCCCCTCCTGCTCTCTGCCCGGGCCGGGCACCGGAGCCTGATCCCCGGATCACCGCCGGCTGTCCGCTCGGTGTTTGTCGGTTCACGGAGCCGCAGGAGACAAACGGCGGCAGGTATTCATTCACCTTCCAGACTGTTTGACACCTGTTCCTGTCCTCCTCCCCTGGCTGCTCTCTCCTGTCTAATCCCTCCTTCATCTTCATCATCTTCATCAGCAGCAACAAGTGTCCCGGCCGGCTCTCAGCTCCGTCTGCCGGGTCACTCCGCCAACTTTGACCCGCTGCAGCTGCAGGTTTTCAGTTTTCAGGCCTGAAATGATCCTGCAGGTTAAATTATCAGAAACGTTATTGTGTTTGTTCTCAGGGTGGACGCTCGGTTCTGTGCACGGAGCGGCCCTGCTGGGCGGAGCAGAGCTGAGCAGCAGGAGCAGGTGGGCGGTGTCTGTCTGCAGATCACCTGAGAGACACACTGAGGTGAACACGTTCATTTATCACAGACTAACGTGTTACTGTGTAAAGGAACAGTACAACCAAAAAACAAAGCACTCCAGCATTCAGAACCAGTTTAAAGGTTTATTTTAACTTTTATTGTCTATTGGCCTGGCAGTATTAAAGGGACAGTTCGGCTTTTTTCAAGTGTAATTTGAATTACATGTAAATTTTTGTAATTAACAATGTAATTCACTGGATTACAAAAAATGTCATTTAATCTTATTAATTTTTGATGACTTCAAATCACTGTATACTAAAAAAAAAATGGGTGCTGCCATTAAATTTGAGTCCCACAAATGTTCTTTTTTTCTCTTTAAACATCTCAAAACATTTTCAATGCAAATAAAATGCATTTTGTATACTTGGCATGAACCCCTGCAGAGAGTTTTTAAAACATTGCATTGTTTGCCTTCTAAATGTAAAGTTATATTGTTTACTAGCTAGATAAAAAGTAATGCAAAGGTTTTGTTTGTCAGCTACCTACAAAGTAAAAAAGAAAAGTTAAATTGTTTGCAAGCTAGCTAGAAAGTTTTTAAAATATTGTTTGCTAGCTGTGTAAAAAGTAAAATAAACTGATTAGCTCAGTGACTCACCAGAGAATTATTACAGGAACAAAAAACAGACTAAAGTGAAGACAGTGTGTGTCTTAGACTGTGTGTGTGTGTGTGTGTGTGTGTGTGTGTGTGTGTGTGTATTATTTACTGAAGTGACCTTTAACTTAACAAGCAGCTCAATTAAGAAGCTGTTTAAAATGACAAACTATTCACAAGTGCTCTGAGGTCAGTGATGTGTCGCTAATGCTGAGAGAGATCCACTATCACACACACACACACACACACACACACACACACACACACACACACACACACACACACACACCCTGCTCATGTAGCTGAGTGGTTTTTTATCCTGTGAAGGGCAGCGACTGACTCACGTCGTTCCATCCTGTTGACTCAGTTTGTTTTTTAGACTTGAATCTCTGAAATGTCGTGAGCTGAAAACAACACTGACAGTCTAAACCTGCACAGCGTCCCCCGGAGGCCGCAGAGGTCGTTACAGACACACCACGAACACACAGACGTCCTGATGATTTATCTATTCTTAGAGGCAGTGTGTCCTGAGGAGAGGTCAGTCATCCTCTGAGGAGCAGGAATAAGATCAGAGGACTACATGGAAATCTGAGACGTCCATGTCTCTTTGTCTTGTTTATAACTCAGTGAAATGGTTCACCTGGAGAGGTTAGCATAGCCGCTGTGTTAGCATCAGTTATATCAGAACTGGAGAGCAAAGAACAACACTGGAAAAAATGTTTTCACTCTTCTTCCGACCAGCTTCGACTTCGGTTTGGTGAGTTGATCTGATTGTATAAAAATACAACAAAATATTAAATAATAAAACATTAAGTCGCTTCGTTGAGATGATGTATGATTTTAGTGTGAGGGACTGCTGTGATTGGTCGAACTTGCAGGAAACTACGATTATTGGTCAAATTTGCAGAAACATTGTGCAGAATTAATAGGGATTGGCTGAATTTGCATTAATTGTTGCGATCGCAGCTTCCTGGAGGGACTGATTAAAAAATACTTTACAGTCATTTTTATTTTTGAGATATTTTTTGCATTTCACTCGTGTTTAGCCAGTCCTGTGAATTTATTCTTACAAACTGCTCAGAGCAAAAACAAGAACATTGTTAGAAGAAGGTAAAAATCTGAGCTGGAAAATTTCATAAAGTTGATAAATGAGCCCCTTTTTTTATTAGTGCACAACAAAAAACACGTGTTCACATTTTTTTAGAGAAATAAAATAAAGTTGTAATTTGGACATAAAAGTCAAAATGAACCAAACACCACAGGAAGGTTTCGAATCCCTGTGCAGGAACAGGAGGGATTGTGGGTCATGTAGTTGAATGTGACAATGAAACAATTCATTACATAAAACCTCACACACGCTGACAGCTCAGCAGAGTGTGTGTGTGTGTGTGTGTGTGTGTGTGTGTGTGTGTGTTTATGTCAGGGAATTCTCACCTGTTGTTAACACCCGCCAAAATAAAAGACCATCATCTTAACATACATCTGTTCTAGTTTGACTGCTGTCATCAGCGCTGTATGGTGTAAAACTTTATCCATTTATCAAATTAATACGAATTTATTGCCAGTTTTTCACAATTAAAGGGACAGTTCTGTAATTTTTTGATGAACAGTCTGTACGCAGTGCTGGTACAGTCTGGAACCTCGTCTGGTTTAGAGACTTAACTGATCTGAGGTCTTGATGAGATCAAATGTTTGTACTGTTTTATTTTTAAACCTGTGGTATTGAAAAAGTATTAATAAGAGTTTGGTCTTTATTTTCCTGCCTGAAATTTGCAGGTTATTGAAGGTGTGACCGCAGCACCCTCCTAAAACAAACAGACAAAAAAAATAGAATTACAGTAGTTTCAACGTTGTCTCCCAGATGTTATCGTGTATGAAAACAACCTAAATGAATACTAGAAATGGACGACTTAATTATCAGGATTGTTTGAACCCGTGTCCTCGCCGTAACGAGCCGCCTGCTGCGTCTGACCTTTCAGCTATCGGAGCCACTTAACTCGTGGCCTTTCTGTTTATCACCACAAAGATAATGAGACGCTTCCTGGCGACGCCCCTGATTGGGTCCGAGGGAGACCCTGGGCGTGACGGGACGTGACGGGGGAGGGGGTGATGGCGAGGGGAGGTGGGGGTCTAGAAGAATCTGCTGGGTCTATATTAGCCCTGGTGAATCACAGCGAGCCTGGCATACCGGGTGTCCCCTTTCACACCATATAAGTCCACCCCCCCTCCCCCCCGCCCTGCCTCACCCTGCCTCACCCCACCTCACCCCTCCACCCCCCCCACAATGCACCAGCTCTATCTCTGTCTATTCTTAGGCTGTCACTTCAGCTCCTGTGAGCAGGCGAGTCCTCCTCTTTCTCCTCTCTCAGATTCTTCTTCTTCTTCTTTTCTCTCTCAGTTTTGCTTTGTTTCTTTTTCGCACATTTTCCTGTCAGGTGTGTTTCTTCCTCTTTCACCTGTTTGAATCTCCTCTCCTCCATCTCCTTTTCAGAGGCTACTTGGCGCCGGCCTTCCTGTCCCGTCCCGTCCCGTCCCCGTCCAGCAGCTGTGGGCTTAAAAAAAAAAAAAGAAAAAAAAGAAGAAGTTTGGTTTCATCGCCAAAGGATCTTTGATTTTTGTCTGGAAGAATGAGCGCCTACACCGTGTCGCTGCCCGGCCCCGGCCCCTGGGGCTTCAGGCTGCAGGGCGGGAAGGACTTCAACATGCCGCTGACCATCTCCAGGGTAAGAAACGCATCAGAAACACATTTTATTTTAGTTTTGGTTTGCTGTGTTCTCTTGTTTGGCCTCAGTTTGGTTGAAGCAGATGAGTCTAATTTATGGTCAATTTGATTCACATTAGTTTGATATTTTTGGTGGCAGTTTTGCAAAGTGTTTTTAATGTTCAGCTGTGCCAAAAAAAAAAACAAGAAAAACAGTTTTGTGTCCTGAAAATCTGATTTTCTTCTAAATAAATGACTGAAATCTGCTGGTGTGGTCAGAAAATCTCAACCTGTTTCTGATACAATTTCAAGAACATCGTAGAGATGAATGAAACACAGAAGAAGAAGAAGAAGAAGAAGGCGGGGCATCCTGCTGGTCTGATCATGTAATAACACTAGAGTCCTCATTTCCTGTCTGCTACCAAAATAAAATACTCACAAATGACAGTTTAATTAGTTGAAATTCAATTAGTTGAATAAATAATTTAAAGAAAGAATAAGATGAGAGCTTTGTTTTAAACACAATTTAAAGAGATCTGTAGAAGACCATGAGATGCATGACACATTTCAAAACAAAATAAAAATAAAATCAAGTAAAATTCACTCTAAATGCCAATTATCTTGCTTAACTTTTTTGTAAAGGGCGTGCACACAAAACTTAGAGTGTGAACTGGAAATAGTGTTTGATCTGGATCAACTTAAAATTGTAATTAAGGTGGAATAATTAGTTTTTCTTTCAGGAGAGTTTGGCCCTCACACAATGCATGTTCACTGATAGATGATATATTGGACCACACTGTCAGATTTATTCACTTTTTTAAAGAAAATAAAGATTTAAAGGGCTGCAGACAGAAATGTTTTGATAAGATTTTTGCCTCGTTGTTTTCTTCCATTTGTTTTTATTCATCTGAAAATCAGAATCAGTTTGCAGGAACATTGTTTTTGTGAAAATTGGATTATTGTTTTACTGAACTATTATTATTTGAATGAAATCAGTAAAATAAACCTGCATCATTGCAGAGAGGCCTTGTAACAGTGCTGCTCAAAAGGAGAGAAAACATGCAGAAATATTTTTTAAAAACAGCGTTATAGTCCTTTAGATCTGCTCAGTGCACCTGAAACTTGTTTTGTCTGGTTTGGTTTCTGTCATTTTGTTGCCGTCGACTCTTTTCCTGTTCTGTGTGGACGGTTTTGTGACTTGTGGCGGGTTCAGAAACACATGCGGAGGCTGTCATGGGGGGAGATCTGTGTGGCCCCCCGGTGGGTCCCCGGCAGGCCCCCCAGCAGGGCAGCGATGGCTGCCAGGATTTGTCAGAGGAGGCCAAAAGCAGAGCCGGAGGCCTAAAACTGGAGCTGGTGTTGGTTTCACAGCCCGGACTCTCTGAATAGAGCAGAGACAGAAGGAGAAGAGACTCGTCTGTGCTTCGCTCTGCAGCTCTGAGTTGTCTTCACTCAGATTTGATGCATCTGTAGTCAGGATGAGGTGACCTTTGACCTCTGACCTTTTCTCTGTTGGTGATGTAGAAAAAATCTTGCTGTTGTTAGGATGATAAATAAGGTGCAGAAGGTGGAGTGCAAATTTACTTTGGTGGGAAGACAGGAAGTGATGATGCACAAGTTTTGCTTGGAGATTTTTGCAGGATAAAACTGTAGTTGTTGGGATTCTGCTGCTGCTGCTGCAGACTGACAGGTTGAATCCTCACAGTCAAGGTGTCTTTTAAAAAGGAGGTCAAACCTATTTAAGCTGGCTGTGACCTCTGACCCCTCCTCTCATGTGCTGCAAGATAATTTTATGAAGAGCAGAAACGTCCTTCAGGTTTTCTGTGTTTTGAAGCCTCTGCTCTGTGTGTCAGTCCTTCAGTGACGGACCGGCAGACATCGACCTGAGTGGATGCAAATATGTTTCAAGGTTTGAAGAACATCAATATTTGTTCCTGGAAAATCTTTGGTGCAGAACCTGCCTGAGAATCTTCATGTTTTTAAGTTTTCCTCTGAATTACAGTAATTCAGTGGAGATTATCTGTACATGCCTGATCACACTGCAAACTGAAGCTGCCAATAGATAATTCAGCACAAACAAAATGTTAACAAATACACACCAAAACATTTTTTGCACACACACTCACTGCACTCAGTGTTAACATTCATGCTGCTCATGTTCACATTTTGCAGTCTCTGATACCAGTTATTGGACATTTGTATATTTTTGATACTTTCTTTTGTTCGTCAGTTACTTATTTATTTTCTTTCTCTCATCTTCTCCTGATATCTTTATTTATGTCGCTTGTATTTTCATATTTCATATTGGTACTTTCATTTTCTTATACTTAATATTTGTCTCATTGTTCAGTGGTGTTCTGCCCATTTCTGACACTGAAAGAAAAAATATCTACATGATAAGTCATGATTATGAGATAAAAAGTCATAACTATGAGATCTTTTGCATCTTTTCATGTCATATCTCTATTTTTGCAGCAAATTATGGCGAGTTATCAATAAAAGTAAGTATGACTATTGGTATCTGTATCAATAATATCAACAATATCACCATCCCAAATGATACCACAGTGTAGAAATGCTCTGTCATTCTAATATTGATGCACTTTAATGCAGCAGCTGCTACAGACGGAGATCATTTTAACTACTTTCTATACTGCTGTGTAGTTTAATTTAAACATAATAATAAAAACAACATTTTGTACTATTACTCTGAATCTGCAAAGTAACTAACTAGTTTTAAAGTAAGTAACTAGCTCTAAAATAAACGTAGAGGAGTAAAACTGACAAAATTTGTAGAGGTAGAAAGTAGCAGAAACTGAAGTGCAAGTACCTCAGGATTACACTTTACTTGAGTAAATGTTCTAAATACTACTAGTAATGTACTGTAACTACTCCAAATACTGTAACTGCAGCTGGTCAGTGTCAGTTCAGGTTAAACAACCATAAAAGACACAGAGTACAGAATCAATAATCAATCAGAGTGAACTGATCATCTGTCTGTTCTCAGTTGGTGACTTTTGGCTGAACTTCAAGCTGAAGTGACACACTGAGCAGCTGTTCACACACACACACACACACACACACACACACACACACACACACACACACACTGACAGCAGCAGTCTCAGTCATTCAGGAACAGCTGACGAGGAGCTTCCCTCTGCTCTCTCTCTCTCTCTCTCTCTCTCTCTCTCTCTCTCTCCCTCTCTCTCTCTCTCTCTCTCTCTCTCTGTCTGTCTCTCTCTCTCTCTCTCTCTCTCTCTCTCTCTCTCTCTCTCTCCCTCTCTCTCTCTCTCTCTCTGTGGTTCATAGTATTCCATGACAGCATCACACAGTCATGTTGGAACCAGATTTAACTGGTCATCAAACGTCACATATTGACAAGAGGCACAAACGCGGTCAGAGGACGACACGCTGGTGTAGGACGCTGAGCCATGTCCTGCTGCAGCGTGTCCTGAATGACTCAAGACTCAAGGACTTGAAGGACCACAGGGACACTGTATATATAAACAGCTTTAACAAATGATTATTGCCTCTCTGATTATTTCCATCATCGCTGTGCTGACTGGCTCTGGCTGCAGATCTGAGGTGTTCCCATCATGCCTCTCTGCATCATCCTGACTCTACTATGACTTGTTTTACAGGTGCTCTATATTTGTTAGTGCAGTGTGTCTGCAGTGAACACGACCTGCTGCTGGTCACTGCACGTCTGGCATGAAAATAAGCCCTGAAGACATTTATTAAATCATCCAGATATCCTCCATCTGCCTCAGATTCATCCTGTCACTCTGCTCTTTACTGTGAGGAGCAGAAAAGCCTGTTAGATACACGTCAATCTGCAGCCTTTCACTACAGCTGTGTTAATACCCAGTGATGGAAACACACACACACACACACACACACACACACACACACACCAGAGAAAGCGTGCTCTTTGTAGAGAAAACATCTCCATCTCTGCTTGCGGTGTCATGTGGTGATAATCTGCAGTTATTATGACAGCAGCCGCACTCGCTGCACGGATTCATGCTGTGTTTTCTGGCTCTCGTGTTTTTTTTGTTTTGTTTTTTTTTCTGACGGTGCCAGAGAGAGTTCTGGATGAGCGAGGGACAGAGGACACTTCCCATCATCCCTCTGGGCTCTGTGGTTCATTGTTTCCTCTGGTTCAGAGGTTCAGGGAGTGAAGGAATGAAACAGAGGGATTAACGGACAGATGAGCTGGATGAGTTTCAGTCTGCTGCTGCACAGATTTATGCTTTATGTTGTGTTAATATTTATGGAGATGTGGATATTTAACTTTGTTTCTGCTGCTCTGAGCTGCAGCATGTTAAATATCTGTATTTTTATTATTGTTTTTATCATATTGCTCAACGCTGCAGTGACATTTTCTCATGTGGCTGCAGGGACGACTGAAATGTCAGGAGACATTTCTACATGGATATTATTTTATTGTAAGGAAGAGGCGTACCCTCAGATCAGGGCTTGGTATCGTTGAAATAATAAGGCCTATAGCTGAATATTTTTTGTGATATCATGTCAAATGTTGTTGGTGATTGGATACCAACAGACTGACTGCACACGACTCCATGACAGGTCTGGACCTTTGAGAAATTGTGTTTGTATCTGAAAGAAATTTTTTAAAAAGTGCAAGAAAATTTGTGAATGTGACAAGTTGTCCTAAATCACTCATACACATCTGTTTGTATGAGCAGTTCTTAAATGAATCTCAATGTCTTTTTCACAATAAAGTTAAAAAATGGAATATTGTGTGCATGTAAGAGATTGGGAAGGTTGACAGGTGTAGCAGCAGTAACTGAGGAGGATGAGGATTAGTGAAGGGTCAGTTGTCTATATTTATTAAATCCACATTTTGGAGGATGTGCCAGTGCAGGACTGACCAGGGAACACTAAAGCTGAGAGGGGCAGAAAGAAGATCTGACTGAGGCACTGCTGGGATTTGAACCCAGGATCTCCTGTTTACTAGACAGGCGCTTTAACCAACTAAGCCACAGCACCTGATGTAAAGGCTTTTTATTTTACTTAATAACTTATTACATCCCTGATTTTCAAAGTTTTAACAGAAGTAACACAAGACAAACTTTCTTCAAAATCTGTAGTCATTATTTAACTTCTTTACTTTGCTATTATTGTAATAAGAGAGAGACGAGGACAGGAGACATCGGTCCCTGCGTCCAAGGACTCATGCGTCACCTTGATGAGTGAGCGTTGAGTAGTTGCAGACGTGTAGGAGGGTCGAGCTCGTGGTGCAGCGTTTGTGCACACAGCACAGAAATGTTCTCTTGTGAGGAGACGTTTCCAATCTCAGATATTTTTCTGTGCTCCTGTCTGATTTATATGTGAGACAAACTAAATCTGCGGATCTGAGTCCAGATTAAGATCAGTTTAAAAAGGTCTGGAAACAGTCAGTCATTGTAGGATCATTGAAGACACAAGAAGCAAAGAGAAGAAACTTAATCTGGACTCATCACAGTGATTTATTAGATTCTGACTGATTCTGATCAGGTTTCATGTAAAAGTACAGAACCTTTTTTCATTCACATTTTTGTAGATATGTGGCTGCATTCCTGCAACTGTTGTGCTGCTGTGTTTATAGTTGTGCAAATTAATTATCACATAAATAAATAAATAAATAAAGAAATAAATAAATGATTATGTTTCTCCGAGTCTGCAGCCACTGAAGGACACAAACACAGATTTTTCTTTGTGCCTCTATTTTCAGTGAACAGTTTCCTTTCACTCACATCCCCACACTGCTGACCGATCTATTGTCCAACTTGTCTCTGCTTTTGGGGCGTATTGTCCTGAGTGCAGCAAAGGTTTATAAATGTTTATAAAGTGCAGCTTCTGAGAAGTGGTCTGTGTTTCCTCGTCAGTCGGTCCGTCCAGCTGACCTACATGTGCTCGTCTCTCTGAGCTGCTCTAATAAAGTTTTAGAGTCTGTGTGAAAGCTGAGCTCTGTAAGTGACTCCTGCTGTAACACATGGAGCTGACTCAGCTCTCACTCAGTCCTGATCCCTCTGCTGCTCCTGTTACAGCTGCAGGATCATCCTGATCAGGAGATCCCACACGGTTCCACACCAGGGAACCCCCCACAGAGAACCCTGACACAGAACTGATCTGGGTTTTTGTAGGTAGATTATGTTCTCATGCTGCCTGTTAGAGAAAAAACACACACAGAAGGTTCTGTTTGTGTTCAGTTTATCTGCAGATGTGGATGGATTACTGAACGGGGCCCACCAGGCACAAACCCAGGGGCCCCTAACAGAGCAGGAGCCTCTGCTTGAAGTGACTGTTAATATTTGTTGTGGGGTCTAAAAAAAAAGACACAAAATAACTACAGAGAGACACAAAACAGCTAAAAGAGACACTAAACAAGTACAAAGAGACAAACAACTACAAAGAGACACAAGACAACTATAAAGAGAAATAGAAAGACTACAAAGAGACACAAAATAACTACAGAGAGATGCAAAATAGCTACAAAGAGACACATAACAACTAAAAAGAGACACTGAACAAGCACAAAGACACAAACAACCAAAAACATAAAGCAACTACAAAGAGACACAAAAGACTAAAAAGAGACACAGGACAAACAGAAATAGAAAGACTACAAAGAGATAAAAAACAACTAAAAAGAGATGCAAAACAACTACAAAGAAACACAATAAAACTACAAAAAGACACAAAATAATTCTAGATACTAAATGCCTACAGAGAGACACAACAGAGACAGTCCACCTGAACCAACAAACCCATAAAAAATCACTTTTTGAGTTGATGTGACTGAACCGAACATGAGCAGCTCTCAGTGCAGCTCCTCCTGCTGCAGCCTGACTTCACTCTGTGCTCTGCAGTGTAGCAGGGAGCTGCTGTGGCTGCTGACAGGCAGGAGGCTGTTTTTAGCTTCTGAAGGTCAGTGAGCCTGCGCACACACACACACACACACACACACACACACACACACACACACACACACACACACACACAGGTCTTATCAGTTACCTCTCTGCTCTTCTGTGTCTGTTCACATCTACTGTTACAGTCTCTGCTGTCAGGTCAGAGTGTTTGATAGATTCCAGATTCACAGTTTTAACTCCACTGGACGCTTATAGATCGATCTTAAAGTAGAACCGTATGGAAGGAACTTCACTGTCAAACCTAATCTACTGAAAAGTTTCAGCACAGTTTTGTCCAGTTTTAATGAACGACAAATAATATAAGTAATAATGCTTCACCAGACTTTTGTAAATCCATAATTATTAAATGAATTAATTCTGTCACAATCTTGTCAATTGACAACTAGGGATCAATCTGGCAATAATTTTTCCAATAATCAATTAATTGTTTGGTCCATAAAATGACAGAAAATACTGATCAAAGTCCAAGATGACGTCCTCAAAAGTCTCATTTTGTCCACAACTCAAAGATTTTCATTTCACATTTAAGAGGCTGAAATCAGATAATTTTGAGGTTTTTTTTCTTAAAAATGACTCAAACAGATTGATTGATTATCAATAATTAATTAAGAGGGGGTCTGAAGTGTGTGTGGAGTGTATAAAGTGTGTGTTGAGAGTGTAAAGTGTATGTGGGTCAGTGTGAAAGGCTCTCAGTGAAACTAGGCCACTGTGCAGCCTGGACAGGCCTCACATTGTTCGAGCTCAGTGAGCAGCTTCCTGAAAGACAAAACTTTGTGAACATTTGTTCACTTTAATCCGACCGGCTGTGGAGAAATAATCTGAAATCAGCTGCAGTCAGCAAACAAACGCAAACTGAGCAGAAACAGGTAGAAAACACGCAGCAGCAGCAGTAGGCTTTAACATGACGTAACAGAGGACTCAGAGCTGCTGTGTGAATGAAATGTTGTTTCATTCAGAAAGTCCACATGAGTTAAAGTCTGAGCACAGAGAGGCACTGCTGGGATTTGAACCCAGGATCTCCTGTTTACGAGACAGGCGCTTTCACCAACTAAGCCACAGCACCTCTGTGGTTCTTCTGCATTTATCCATTTTTTTAATTTGGATTAATAACAAACACTCACCACTCAACAAAATTGTTGATTAATGTGCACAGAGTAATTTGGATATTTAGCACTTTCGAGCATAAATACCCTTCTTGAAGCATCTCGTTCAGTATAAAGGGATGAAAGGCAGGGCCGTATTTAGCTTTTAGGGGGTGCATAATGTTGTTTGGGGGGGTCCTATTTTATGAAACTGTGGTGAGAAGGATTCCAAACTCTCTAAAGGTCTTTTCACACTGTGTATTCTCAGTCTAGGGCTGTCCTCAGTCCTGCACTAAGAATATGCAGTGTGAAAAGAGCTCGTGGTGGTGCAGGGGCGTGCTTTTAATATTTAAATACATCAATCTGCAGCACTTTAAGAGGTAAAGAGACTGAAATTCAACATCAGAAACTCCTGAAAACTTACAAGATTTATAAAATCTGCATTACAAAATCTGTTAAATGTGTACGTTAAAATGTGCTGTTTTGACTAACTCATGTCCACTTATTCATTTAAAGCATATTATCTTAGATTTTTTGTAAGATTACATTAAACACTCAGAACAACATGTAGGTTTATTCTCAGAGCCCCTGTGCAACCAGATATGATAAGAAAGAGTCCTGCTGATGGGAAGAGAAGTGATCTGTCTGAGGCGCTGCTGGGATTTGAACCCAGGATCTCCTGTTTACTAGACAGGCGCTTTGACCAGCTAAGCCACAGCGCCTCTTTCTCATATAGCTACTGCCCAGTGTTTCATTAAAGGCATTCACCAAGATCACCACATTTATAACCACTGTGCTTTATTGGGTTTTCCCTGGTTGCTCGACATCAGACAGCCTCATTCAGGGTCCAGCAGCAGCTGTCCACAAATCAGCCCTCTTGATTCAAAATCACCTGGAGACTTTCTCTGTGACCTTGCTGCCCTGTGAAGCCTCTGCAGCCCACCTCTACAGAGGATCTTTCAGTCTTCGTTGTGGCACTTCTACACCAGTTCCTGGTACTTTGCACCTTTCCTCTAATCGGCTCAAGACACTCTTCCCAGGGCACAGTTCAGTTGATCATCAGCTGATCATGTCTGCTATGATGTGCTATAAAAACTTCAGCTGCTTGCCCAGATCAACATGTCACTGTCAGTCAAAGGTCTTACAAAGGGGGTCTTTGTTTTTGGTTGTGGGCAGGGTTTCTCTATGACTTTGATAAAGGTGGCTGATGTCTTTGTGGTGTGGTCGTAGTAACTGGTGACTATTCTCTCAGCAAGTGTTGTAAGCACCTGGTCATGGTGCCAATGACAGCTGCATTCCCCACGAGGCATCTTCTGTGGAGATGTAGTGAAAATCTTCTTTGAGCACAGAGGCCAGGAAGGTATCTCACTCTTAACCCAGATGTGGAGGATTGCTGGGACAGGGCGCTGCATAAAACTTTCCCTCCCTGTCCACACTCCCTCCTGCCTGAGTTCCACCATCCTGCTAAGTCACTCTACATCCACACCTGCTTGGTCCTCTTCCTGGATTAGATGGTGCTGTGGACCACTGGGAAATATCCCAAACCAACTCTGCCAGTTGCCATGGTGCTCACCAGAACTTTTTGTATGACTCTGCTGCATCTACTGCTTTTTCCAACCTCCATTTCCACCTTTATGCTGCCCTCTGGTCCATTAAGTCCCTGTATTGTTGGGCTTCTCTTGTTCACACCACCATAAACTCTTCAGTTCTTCTCAGATAAAAGGTCACAGTGTCTGTAGTTTTTAGTCAGAGGCACTGCTGGGATTTGAACCCAGGATTTCCTGTTTACAAGACAGGTGCTTTGACCAACTAAGCCACAGTGCCTCTGCTTTCTGGGTTAACCACTGTCCCAAGGTTCCTTGAGCAAGGCTTTCACCAAGCTCATTAGCCACTGTATTCTTTTATACAATTACATCTGGTAAAGACGCACAGATAGTTTATTTTATGGTTTGAGGTTTTGCTTCATTTTTCTCTAAGTTTTAACAGTGAAATGTTGAGTTTAGTCAATGTTAAGTTTCAAAATGTAAAACTGGGAGCTGGAAGAAGATCTTGGGACTTGCAGTGTTTCAGATTATAGTGTAGAAAAAATGTGCTGGTAGTTTTAATTAGATTGTACAAGAGCTTTTGATTTGTGAGATGTGTAAGAGGCACTGCTGGGATTTGAACCCAGGATCTCCTGTTTACGAGACAGGCGCTTTGACCGGCTGAGCCACAGCGCCATGTCCCATTGGGTTGCACCACTGTCCAAATGTTCATTGACCAAGGCATTCACCAAGATCACCATAATGTTCAACGTTGTGGGAGTGGCTTTGCTTTCAACTAGCTCCTTGAACTCTGATCATGACACCAGTGATAGCGGCTTTCCCCAAAGGTCTTTGGGCAGCTACTTCCTCCACACCTGCTCGACTCTCCTCCTGGGTTGGATGGTGTACCACCTTGCCAACCTAGATTTTTGAAAAGTATCTTGAGCCATTTCACCAGCTTGTTTTGCCTTAGTCATGACTCTGCCACATCCCTGTTTTCTCCATCTTCCATTTCCTCTCTGTTCTCACCTCAACCTTCTGCTTCTTGTTTTGGTTGCTTATGAAAGCATCTTAAAGGGGAAGGGTATCCTACATCGTTCCTGTTTTTGTGTTATATTAAAGATGATGCGCTGGAAGTTTCAGCCAGCATCACTGTGATGATCAGAATCCTGCCTATATTGAGGGGGTACCAGCTGTAAAGTTTAGTAAAGTGCCTGCTACTAAAGAACCGTTAAGTGAAAGCACAGCTTTTGAGGCACTGCTGGGATTTGAACCCAGGATCTCCTGTTTACTAGACAGGCGCTTTGACCAGCTAAGCCACAGCGCCGCTGACATTTTAATCTTTTATCTCAAAAAGCAAATCAGGTTTTCCCTTTCAAAGGTTTAAGGAGCAGTGCAGCTGGTACTGAAATCACATTGAAAGTAGTTGAGGTGAAACTGTACTGGTAACTGCAGCATCTGAGGCACCATCTGGTCCCTGGAGTCCCTGTCCTGTAGGGCCTCTCTTGTCCACATGTTCATAAAATCTTCAGAACTGGGGCTTCACAGGTCAGGGGTAGGACTGGGATAACTCAGAGCAGAAGATTGAGGGGATCTAAGTGAGGCATTACTGGGATTTGAACCCAGGATCTCCTGTTTACACGGCAGGTGCTTTGACCAACTAAGCAGCAGCACCTTTTGTTCTTTTTGCTTCTTTCATCGTCTCCTTTCATTTTCACACAATTTAGACAATATTTTTCTAGAAAAATGTCACTGAAACCCTCGTCTACAGTTAAAAGCCCTCCACTCTCCTGTCCGAGGGAGTTTTTTACTGCTAAATTGGTCTTTGTTAAGACAAGCCTTTAGAATGAACTTCTAAAAGTTGCACCAAACAAACTTCGGCCTGGTTTCAACTACACCTGGTCATAGCAACCCGTGTCCATGTGAATGGCCACTTTGAATGGCTGTTGCCTAGCAGCTGATGGAATATATCATCAGTCTCCTGCTGCCTTGATAATTTCTAGGTGATCATGTAGATAATTTGCAGGAATGTTATGGAGGCCATAAATAGTTGTTCAGATAAAATGCACAGGCAGATGTGAATGACTCTCTGTTTCAGCTGAGCTAGTAACATCCCTGCAATTTCTCCAAACTACCTTAAAAAAACTTAATGAAATGTTTATGACAAATTCTTAATTATCTGGGCCTTCTTGTAAAGTAAGCAAATATTTTGCATTACTAAGTTGTTTAGGCCTATTTCTGTCTCAATAAATGATATGTCTCGTTAACGGCACATAAAGCTCCACAGATCAGTTATTTCCTCCTGAACATCACTTGTTTCCTGTCTGTATTGCTTTAATTGTGCACACAGTTCTGATTCCCATCTAGCTGAGCAGCTGAACTTGATCTTAGCCAGAAGAAAACTGAAGGCTACATGGTGCAGCTGACAGACAGAAGCCATGTTGATGTGGAAAGAACAGCAGCAGTTCAAGGCACCGCTGGGATTCGAACCCAGGATCTCCTGTTTACAAGACAGGCGCTTTGACCAGCTAAGCCACAGCGCCGCTGTTTACTGTGGCAACTGAGTCCAAATCTTCCTTGAGCAAAGCATTAAGAGCAGCATGTTACTGGTCTCTGCATTTTGTTCTGTAATCACATCAGATAAGGAGGAACAGAACATGTATATTCTGATATTTGGTGTTTAGCACGTTGTTTCGTTTGAAAAACTCCATGTATAGTTATAGTTAAGTTATAGAACTTATCAAGCTGCAAATTAAATGTTTTACCAGCACCATATTCACGACAATGTCTGTTTGTTGTGTATACAATATGTCAGAATCAATATTCCACTGGACGTCCTCAGGTGAACAGAGTTCCAACAGGATTGCGACTGACAGCGTTGAACGTGTTGACTGGATCGATGACACAATCAAAACTGCCGCAGTTTACAGCACACATGGACAAACTGTTGTGGTCCGACATAGTTACGTTACTAAACTGCACACGCAGCTTCCTCATTGATTACAAACTGTAAAAGGGTCTGTAGTGAGCTGAAGGTTGTTATCTTGCACACTGACAAACCTTTGGAGATACTATGGAAGAAATAAACTTTGGAAATAACTTATTAAAGAAAGTGAATCTAGTCCAGACAGAGCATGAAAACAAAGCACTGCTTTGTTTCATGATCATTTCATGGCAGAGTTGTGGCATCACACAAAACAGCAGTTTGTTTGTTTGTTTGTTTGTTAACTGTGGTGTTAAAATTGTTCCTCGGTGTTTCTGTGGACGTTCGTAGCAGTCAGTCTGACAGCTGATACAGATGTGTAGCAGTAACTCACATCACTTCAGACTGATGCTAAAAGGAAACAGGGATTTTTCATTTTGCAGCTTTGTCTCCTCTGTCCTCGTGTCCCTCTCTTTGATGTCCTCGCTGGGTGGAGCTGAGATGCAAGGAAAGGAGACAGATTTCCTGATTGAAAGTAGTGTTTAGGGACCAGTTCAGGGTCCACTCCTGTATCTGCCTGTCTTTCAGTTTGCTGCAGGCAGCCATGTCTTCTAAAGCACAGGGATGCATTCAGGTACAAACATTTAGAACCCACTCAGGTCTGTTGGTTTCTGACAGATTGCAGCAACAATCTCCTTCAGCTCCTCACTGATGTTATTTTAGGTAATTAACTTAAGAGTCACTGCTGAGATTTGAGCCCAGGATCTCCTGTTTATTAAACAGGTGCTTCGACCAGCTGAGCCACAGGCTCCTGTGATTTGTGAGCGTTCAGTAAAACCAGCCTGTTGCTGACGAGGAGATGTTTTGATTCCTGGAGGTTTTTCTGCAGCAGCTCTGAGCTCTGCTGAGTTTATTCTGTGATCCGTCCAACTGGAAGTGGACCAGTAAGCTGAGCAGAGTGTGAACTGGGACAGAGAGACCCCCCGCTGTCTGTCACTAACAGCTCGTCTCCAGGGGGCGACGTTTCATCCACAACCATTAACCCTCACTCAGGGTAAATGTCAGCCAGATGAGTCAGAGCGAGAGAACAAGTGTGTGTGTGTGTGTGTGTGTGTGTGTGTCTGTGTGTGTGTGTTGATGTTGGATCTCACTCCTGTCTGATCTCCTCCTCTTCAGCTTTATTGATAACAACAGTAAGATATCGATCATTTTAAGGTACAAAAAGAGGATTTCTATTGGTCCATTTTTGACGTGGAATTTGATAAATGATAATGATAAACAGTCAGATTAAAAAAGATTACATCTTTCTTTGTTGAATTATTATTACCATAAAGCGTGACGACCTGTTTTTCTGCACATTGATGCAAAATATTTTAGAATACATACAGTGAAAAAATATTTAAATTTATTATAATTATTCCTTTGTTTAAACAACAGAAATCACGATGATTATTATTCAGTTTAAAGCTTTGCAGAATGTGCTTTACAGGATTTATTCTATAAGAAATGTTTGGTAACGCTTCGATTTACAGGTCCCATAATTTCATGGTAAATAGCTGGTAATTACCAGGTGAAATGTCTTAGATATTACTCATAAATTACCTCCAAATTCCCAAAAAGTAAGTTAAGTATGTGATAATTAATTAATTATGATATTTACTAATTATCACATATTTACTATGAAATTTTGGGTAAATTTGTGAGTAGTTTTAAAGAAAATTCAGATATGTGAAATAGTAAATTAATAGTTTAATAGTAAATAAATGGACACTTCAGATCAGATAATTAATCATGGCTTTTGTGGGTAATTTTTAAGAAATTTCAAATATATTACTTGATAATTGCCTCCTAATTATCATGAAATTATGGGACCTGTAAACTGAAGTGCTACCAAAATTTTAAATGACACCTGCACCTCCTCTTTCTCAGTGCTTCTCCACGCCTCATCATGCTCCTCCTCTTCCTCCACCTCCTCTCTGACCACCATCTTTGTCCTCCACCTCCAGTTTTTCCTCCTCCTGTCCTCTGGGGTCAAAGGTCACAGCCTTCAGAGTCCGGTGGATGAAAATAGATGGGTGATGCAGGAGTGATGAGGAAGGCGGGTCAGGAGGGATTTTTTTCTGGAGTAATTAGAGTGAGTGGATGTGACTCAGCGGGGGTTTTAGAGCGCTGTATGGACAGCTGTCCGGGTTTTAACACGCAGGCATGAACACTTGTGTCTGTCATTGTGTTGGAGGCGCCACAGAGGTTACAGAGTGAAAGGTCAGGAGGTCAACGCGTTCAAACGTTTCCATCAGCAGCCGTCTGTCTGTCTGTCTGTCCTCTCAGGTAACGTCTGATCTGATGATGAAGAGGAGGAAATTAATCGCTCTTATTAAAGAGGTTCTGGGTTCAAAGCTCCTCCATGACTTGATCATGTAAACCCACTGATTGCTATTTTTAGCCGAGCTCACAGCGTGTTAGTCAGACTGTCTGCCACTTTAGTCCGGACTGAAATATCTCAGCAACTGTTAAACGGTTTGTCAGGATGTTCGGTTCAGACTGGAGCTCGTCAACGGTCCGAAGATTTCTGCCTGAACACAAAAAGACCCAGAAATGTGCAACCTGGAACTGAATTTGAAAACTCAGACCCAGAGATGTGCAGAACTGAGACGTGTCAGACCTGCTGCATCATTAATGAGTTATTGCTCATTTTCAACTTTGTGTCTTTGCTAACGTAACATCAGCAGTCAGCTGTGATGCAGATAATTCATCCTGCAAAAAACAAAAACAAAAAAAAAAACATGCAGGTTTTCTGTTTTTTCTCTCTGGCTGATTTAAAAACAGCACAACTAATCCACTCCTGATTACAGCTTCAGAATCCATTTTCATCACGATTGCTGGTTTGTTGCTGCAGCTGCGAATGCTAGCGTTGCTAATTTGCAATTATCTGTGTTCTCTGAGACAGTCATGTCTAGAAGGGAACCCTTGATTTGTCGTTGTGTCACTTGTACAAACTGTCAACCACACAGATACACACAGATTTCATATGTCCCCAAAAATACCAGGATGTTCTGCTGCAGCTACCTGCATTTTGCAGTATACAAGACAGCATGTTTTTCTGGTTGTTCTGACCCACAATCCTTTGTGATGGGTGTCTGAGTATAAGGGTCAGAGTTCAAGGTGCCACGTTATGAAGAAGCAATCTGTCCTTATTGTCTGTGTATACAGCCTGAAACAGTACATACTAGAAGTAAAGAGTCTGAGAGTTTGAACATTTCACATCATCCGTGTCGGGGCCAGTAGGTGACCTCACTGCTTGACAGCAGCAGCTGATTGGACAGGACTCTTAACTGTGCTTAACTGAAGCCTGCGCCTCATTAAGACAGCAGAGCTGCAGCAGTAACAGACAGAGACAGGTTGACTCTGGTTACTATGCAAAGTTATTAATGTTCCCTGTGTTCATTTAATAAAGATGTGATGTAAGTTCACTTCACTTATAACAGTTTATATTTCACAACTTTGAAGGACACAAATTTGCTCATTTATTTTTTGTAAAAACGCGATCATCTTAATGCAAAGCACCATGTGAGGATGACAGATTTGCAGTTTTTGTTGTGCAGAAGACATACACTCAAAGCAGTGATGTAAACAGATACTTCATCTACCCACAGTTTCTCATTATTATTCAGGGGAAAAAGGTTGCATGTATTTTAATTAATCACTGATTTAATGCAGGACCAGGAGAGCACTGACACAAACCAAAGGCAGCCGTGTTGTGTGACACACAGGTCCCTCTAAACGTAGTTTAGATAAAAATAAAGAGAGAGATGAAAGTAAATGAGCAGATGTGAAAATATCTTTAATAATTATTCCAATATTGAACCGACCTGTTGCTTTGAAGGCACAACAGTCGTCCTGTCAATGAATATTAGGTTAGAAAATACAACATTTGCCTAATTTAACATGATTTCTGATATAAACCACTACAGATACAGATAACAGCGTCTCTGTGCACCTCTCACCTGCACAACAACAACGAAGTTCTTGAAACTAAGTTCAGTTTGGATAGTTTGTGTTTGCACGTGTTGCACACCTTGATTAACTGTCATTAACTGTCTTCACAGACTGATACATGAACGTGTGGTTTAAGTGTGAAGCTGCAGAAAGTTTACTTTCCTGTAGACCTCAGCCACATGCACATATTTAATTTCCTGCTTCCTTCACCTCCTTCACAGGTAGAATTAAAGAAGAGGAAGCAGGTTTATTTCTGAGAATCAGGTGATCTGATGTCAGTTGGTTTTCTCTCATTTTAAACATATTTCAGAAGCTTTCAGTTTAGTTTTGACCTCAGACAGGATTTACTCCGTTTTACTGATGTTGTTTTTGTAGCTGTGTCGTGAGTGACCTGCTCTCTCTCTCTCTCTCAGGTGGATTTTCAGATTAAGAGCACTTTAGCATGCAGACACATTAATGATGAACTTATTGATTAATTCTTTTCCCATTTAATTTGATTGTTTTTTCCTTCAGCTTTTCACGCTTACATGATTGAAAGATGCAGACTGATGTGTTCACTGACCTGAGGTCTGTGACATATTTATCACTCAGACTAGAAACCTACATTCAGGACGGTGACATGAAAACAGAAACAGTCTGAGCCGTGTCCTCTTTGTTTGGGGACTTTAATCCATAAAGAGCCAGATTTGTGCATCCTGTGTCAGATTAAAGAGTCTCAGAGTAAAAAACTGAGATCTAAATGTCTTTGTCTCTGTGTTCGGACAGATCACTCCAGGCAGCAAGGCAGCGCAGGGTAACCTGGTCCAGGGTGATGTCATCGTCGCCATCGATGGCGTCAGCACCGAGGGGATGACTCACCTGGAGGCCCAGAACAAGATCAAGATGGCCAACTACAACCTGGCTCTCACCATGAGCAAGTAAGGAGAGAAACTGCTGAACCCCACCTGCTTTTTCTTTTCCTCTCATATTTTGCTGAGAAAAAAAGTAGTTCCAGTCACTGCTTGTGAATCTCGTAGCTGCTGCTGATGCAGGAAGAGCCGGGGCCAAGTACCAGATCCTGAATCAGATTCAAGTCGAGTTCAGTGGGAGAACAAAGACCTGCAGCGTTCTGGATGAGCTGCAGAGTTTAGAGAATGAATCTACAGGAACGTGTTAAATTATTATATATTATATAAAAATAAGTCTGAAGATTTGAGACATGTTTGTCAGCTGATAAGACTGTGACAGGATTAGTTCATCAATTTTCATTATTTTCTTACATTTTATGGACCAGACAACTAATTAATTAGTGGAAAAGTTTTTGCCAGATTGAGTCATTGCAAGAAAATACCTAAAAGCATCGCAACATGCAACGCAACTTTTTTTTTTTAGAAAAGCTGGTGTGAAATGAGGCGTTTCAGGCTGCAACCATCCTGGAGGGACTGATTATGAGACAGAACAGTGTAACAGCATAATTATTTGATCAATTAAATCAAAATACACCTGTTATTTTCTATACATTTAGCAGGACACTTTTCTAAATTATAGTTTGAGTAAAGGAATGATAATAAGACGAGGACCAGAGTCTCTGATTGTTACTTTAAAAATGGAGATTGTTGTTGGAAAAAGGTTTAATGCCGTCTTCAATAAAACAAAAGATTAAAAAAAATGTCCGCTGCAGACGTTACCATCTGGACCTTTGGACTAAAATCTGAGTTTTCAGCTGAATCTTCTTCCTCGTAGCCTGAAGGTGTCTGACAGAGCAGATCTGATAAGTTCAGTGAGGAAATGAACGTCGGCCTTCGCACACGGAGCTCACAGCCGAGTCTCATCACCACAGAGCCTCCGGGTGATGAAGATAAAGACGTTCAGCCGAGGATGAGGAGCCTCTGTGTCGAAGAGGACGGCGAGGCCTGTAAGGAGGTCATGAAATAGAACATGTGAAGTTGTGACACACAGCAGCAGAGAGAAGAGAAGCTGTCTGACCTCTGTGGACCTTCACACAGATGAAAACACACACAGGACACAATCAATTTTCCATCTCAGCGTCACGGTTTTGTTTCCGTTCCTGCAGCACAAAATGACTCTGAAGGTTCATTTCATTTCTGTTGAAGACCATTTCTGCTAAAAAAAACATCCTTGGTCCTTATTCAGGATCTGTTTTTCATCACACTGGCAGAAATCAGCCTCTATAGGTTCCAACAGTCCCTCCAAAGTGAACAACTAAAGACTGTAAGGAAAGTCTGATGTGACTGAAGTGCCTTAAAAACAGCGACAGAAAGATTTATATCAGCACTTTCTAATCTAACCTTTAGATTTTTACATATGAAGATCAGTTCAGGAGTGATTGTTGGTTGTGATCAGATCTGTTACAAACTGGAGGTGTTCAGTTTGATGATGTGGGGATTTAAGGAGCTAATAAAAGACATGATTGAGTTGCATTATGGGAAATGTAGCCTTGGAATTTTCCCCCAAATACAGATGTTACTAATTATTAATATTTTATTAATATAAAACAGATTACTTGTTGTATCTAAGATGTTATGCAGCTGCCTGCCGCTAGCAGGATGATTGGATGATGCGTTTACTTACATCACTACACATGCAAATGTTGAGACAAACTTCATGTTTAGTTTTCTGTGATGTAGTGTAGGTTGGAGGATGTCAGACTGATTCGGTGCTGGACGTCTGGATGTGCTTCAGTTTGGCTGCAGACTGTGACGTTCAGCTGTAGCTTCTTGTGTTTCCATGTTAGTTTGACTGTTTGACAGCTGGATTGTGTGTGTGTGTGTGTGTGTGTGTGTGTGTGTGTGTGTGTGTGTGTGTGTGTGTGTGTTTGTTTTGTGCTCGTCTTTCTTTCCTTTGTCCACCTCCTGTCATGTTATTGAGTCTATTGGAGGACGTGTCTTATTTATCAATAAGACTGTGTCTGTTATTTCTTTATGGTGCAGCTCATAGTGACATTTTGTGCTCTGACCTTCCTCCTCCTCCTCCTCCTCCTCCTCCTCTTCTTCTTTGTGAGACTGAAGGTTTTTCTGTGGATGCTTCTTGTGAGAATGAGAGATGCTGACACAGTTTTTCTTTTTCTTCTCTCTGTGTCCTTGTGTTGATCAGTAAACAGATCAGTGACTCACATACTGAAGGATTTCACAGAGAAAATTACATTTCTGTAAACTGCTGTCTGAACACACACTGATTTGTGTGAAATCTGTTATTATACAGCTGCAAATTTTGGAACAGAGGTTATATATGGAAGTAAAGACATGCTCATAATTATTTTTATAACTCTGTTATCTCGAGATCATGAGTTAATTATCTTTTGATAAGAAATCTTGTAGTTTGGTTGTTTGTTTTTTCATTTTTAATTTGAAAATGTCTCTTTTTGTGATCGCTGCTCCTCACAGGTTCAAAACATTACGTGTTCTTTTTTCTTTTTTTTTTCGGCTGCAACACTAAATATGACTGTAAAATATTTTCCTTTAACGACCCACACATTCATAAAACATGCTGTTAATCATAAGTGAGAACTTCTGGATCGTCACATCTGTTTTTCTTCTCGCAGGTCGAAGCGTCCCATTCCGATGATGACGCCAAGAATCGACGCCAGTTCTATTCCCATGATCCCTCATCAACAGGTAACGTAACTGAGCAGGTGTTATTGATCACAGTATTATCACATAATATTTACTTTATCCTGGGGGGATCATAAAAAAAATCCTGATGTAAACAGAATAAGAGAAAAACACTCAGTCAGTAGTTCAGATTATCTGATGTGTGGTTTCATGAGGTTCTTCTGTTTTACCGTCAGTAGATGGAGGTCGACACGTTTCCAGTATGGAGGAGCAGCAGGATTATTGGTGTAGGAAGCTAATCAATGTCCTGCTGTGGACAGAGTCAGCAGCAACATGTAGTTTGGACACCTAAAAATTATATCAGTTCAACTGTGCACTATATTTAGAATATTTTCAGCACTTTATCTTTCTGTCAGACAGACTTTTCTGACAGGAAACCACAGTTATATAAGACAGATCTCACTCTCTACAAACCAACCAAACTCAATTGACAAAATCAGTCATTTTAGCTCAGAGGACACAGGAGTCTCACAACGACACAAACACACTAACAGGTGGAGGCAGTAACTCCTGTGTTCTGTGAGCTAAAATGACTGATTTTTACTGAAAAGTGGTGAAAATATTCTAAATACAACATACAGTTGACCTGATACTGATCTCCATCTACTGAAGGTAGTCACTCTTCAAATTATCTGAACTATCCCTTTAAATGCTGCATATTTTTTAAATGTAAATTTATATTTTGTTTGTTCGGCGGCTCATTGTGGAGCTGCTGTGTTTTTTTAGATGTTTCTTCTATTAATTGTGGATCAGCTGGCAGCACATGTACAGATTTATTTTCTCTTTGTGAGCATCAAAATGTGACAGTTCAGATAAACGAGCCAAATATCGTCTCTGCCAGTAGAAAACAAGTAAACAAACAAAACGCTGGATGAATGAAGACACACACACACACACACACACTCACACACACACACAGGTTGGACATGATGAAGTGGCGCCTCCTGGTGGCCACAGAGGGAAACACAGAAGGAAATAAGGAAATAATCCATGTTGTCCCAAAACACACAATAATGATGCTGCTTCTACTGGATGAACCTGAAGATGTTTGGTTATTAGAATAAAACGATCAATATATTTAATCCCTGAGGTGTTTATGTGTTTTCCACCCGACAGCAGAGACATACAGACCGTTTATTCTCTGATTAAATTAATCTGATGTCTGTTTGGCATTTTTCAGTTTCAAGAAGTAACAGATATTGATAACATATTTATAATAATAATAATAATGATAATAATGTATATGAGGGATGTGATGTTTTTGTTTTGCAATTTTGCAAACATTAACAGGAAAAATTAATTTTTAGCCAAAGAAAAAATGCTGTAAATATTGGATTTATTATATAATGAAGGACATTTTTTCATGTCATTTAATTAATGTATCATGTTATCAGGTGATTTTTTTATTGTGATATTATCTTGTCTTGAGTTTTCAGTATCGTTACATCTCTAATGTATACACATTTTGAAATACGAAATATTTAAAATAAAATTTTAAATAAGTAAATGTATTTTTAAATATTATAATGACGTGGAGCAAACGTTATACAAGAGATGTAAGTGGGGAGACAAAGATAATAACAGCAGGATTTGTGTATCAAACGTATTGATCAGATATTGATAGTTGTTACCCAACATTCTCTGCTCCCTCCCCCTCCTCAGTCGGTGCAGGTGAACGGCCGCCTGTCGGCCTGCAGTACCTCCTCCGGGCCTGTAGAGGTCAGCCCCGCTCAGAGGAGGCAGTATAACTCCCCCATCGGCCTGTACTCAGAGGAGACTCTGAGGGAGATGGCGGCCATTCAGGCGGGTCGACCTGCAGGGTACGTAGGAGGAGAGGAGGAGGCGTGGCGGGAAGTTTCTCAGAGGCGGAGCTGCTCAAACTCAACTCTGACCAGGAGACAAAGAACCAATCAGATTCAGCGTTTTTATTATTGATTGGTCAGATTTACAGAAAAGCTGCTGTGATTGGACAAAGTTGAATGAATGTGTTAATTTTGACAGCACTGTTTTTTTCTCAGCTCAGCTGTCAGATCAACATTCAGATGCACTTCAGCACGTACAGCAGTAAGTGAACGCATCACCGTTCATACAGCTGTGATGTTTGGAGCTGAATCTGTTCATGATACGAGCCGTTACATTCAATCCAGCCAATAAACGCTCTGTGGGTCAGATTAAGTGGAGCAACATGATCATTTATGTTTGTCATCTGATAAATCCACATCCAATATTGACTTTTAGCTCCATTTTTGGTCTCCTCCACCAGAACAGTGAAGTCGAGTCCGAACAAATAAACAATGAGCTGCAGATTCAGCTGATTATTTCCTCGGATGTTAATTATTATATTAAATTATTACAGCTCAGTGAGAAAGTTGAATGGAGAAAATTAGATACACAGCCTGTCAGACAAACTGTGGTTCTTTGACAGCTCCGCCTCTGAGACTCCTCCCACCATGTTGACTCGTCACAGACTCCCCTGAACGTCTGTTCTGCTGACATTTAACAACGAAAAGAAGGAGGAAAGTGGGAGAATCAGAACATTCAGTGTCCTAAAGTCAAACACAAAAACTAAACAAGGGCTGGATCTGAGTATAACTAATCAATAATAAATAATGACTCATCAGAGATCAGATATATGAATTCAAACAAGAACAAGATGGTTCTCAACACAAACACCACATATTGTCAGTAAATAAAGTACATTTACTCGAGTTTCTGCCACATTACAGATTCAGATGAATAATACAAAACAGTAATCAACAGTTATTATGTATTTATACAAATAGAGATAAAACTTTATTCTATAAATGAACTTTTACATGGATATTTTACTTAAAGGGCTAGTTCAGATTATTTGAAGTGTGGTTGTATGAGGTACTTAAACATCAACTGTCACACAGAGGAAACCACAGTTATATGAGTCACATGTCACTCTGCAAACCAACCAATGTGTGACTTTTGTGTTTAAAAAAACACAGATAACACTGGTTTCCTCTCAGAAGGGTCTGTCTGACAGAAAGGTAAAGTGGTGAAAATATTCTTAATTTCGTGAACTTTAACTTAACTTAAACTGATATAACAACCACATGTGAAAAACTGTGAACTAACCCTTTAAGTAACACATCCAGGTCCTTCTTCAGCCACTGAGTGATGAGACTGTTAGTGAAGAGAGAGAAGGAGGATCAGACGTTCTCCTGAGGGTCACTCATCCAAAAAACACATTACTGTCCACACACACACACACACACACACACACACACACACACACACACACACACACACACACACATACTGTACCAGATCAAAATACACACTTCCACTTTAGCAGCGGCAGCATTACAAAGCTGTGTCAGGAGGGAAGTGACTGTTAACATAACTATTCATAATCTCTCTCTCTCACACACACACACACACACACACACACACACACACACACACACACACACACACACACACACACAGTTACCCAGCATGCCTGTGGTGTTTCCTCAGTTCACAGTGTGATTCGGTTACTGTGTCACTGAGGAGGCCAAACACCTGTTGGTTCCTCTGGCTGCTGGTAAAGGTCAGGGAACCTTCTGGACACACACACACACACACACACACACACACACACACACACACACACACACACCCTGTGTGGCTGCCCTTGTCTTACCTCTGAACATGAGCAGTGTGACAGTCGGTGTGTCCCTCCGTCTTCAGAAGAGTTTGATAGAAGTTTGTTCGTTTATTTATTTATGAGTTTAATAAACACAAAAGAGAGAAAATTCTTCTGGAGCAAACAAATTTAAATTTTCACTTTGTTAACTTCATAAATTCACCATCTTAATCGATATGGAAATGTGACATTAATAAAAACTCACAGACTTTTTTTTGAGCGGGCACAGGAAGTTCCACCATGTTTATTAATAGTTAGACGTTACTGAAGCAGGATGTGAAGCTGAAAATGAGCACATGAACATAAAACACCACCACATCCAACAATCAAACACACTCCAGGATTTAGTCTGTGATCACGTCACACTCTGTTTTTGCTGCTGAATGCAAGATGTCAAGCGGACTCTCTGGAGGTCTGCAGACCGGATGTTTCCCCTCAGCGTCTCTTCATTAAGAATTTCTCTTCAGGCTCTGATTGGACGTCTCGAGGGTTGTTGGAGGATATTGGAGTCATTCATCTCTGACCTCTGACCTTTAACCCTTCCTCTCTGGATCCTGTTCCTCCTCGCTGACAGTCTTATTAAAAACTGTTTTCTAATCACATTTTCTTCTCTTCCTTCTCTCCGTCCTGTTGGTCAAACAAGGTTTTCACCCCCGCTGCTCCTCCAAAGTTAGTATCCTCTCCTCTCCTCTCCTCTCCTCTCCTCTCCTCCTCTCCTCTCCTCTCCTCTCCTCTCCTCTCCTCTCCTCTCCTCTCCTCTCCTCTCCTCTCCTCTCCTCTCCTCTCCTCCTCTCTCTCTTCCTCTCCTCTCCTCTCCTCTCCTCTCCTCTCCTCTCCTCTCCTCTTGGCCGTGTGCATCCTGGACGAGTGTTTGCTCTGTTGTTTGGTCCTTTTAAGGCAGGTTTGGTCGTGTGGTGGTCGCCATGTTCCCTGCTGGGATGAAGTGCTGCCTGTATTCTTTTTTAATCATCAATGCATCATTCTCCAATAATAGATAACTGGGTAAAATTACCTGAAGTAAATAAAACCATTCTAGAAATAGTTAGCGGCTTCTGTGTGCTGAATGTTGGATTGTCAGCTTCAGTCTGACGGAGGTTCCACACGTTCTCAGAAGATCCAACAAACACTTCATTTGAAGTATAATGACACTTTCAGGGATCAAAGAACTGCTGTTACTGTGCATTATACTTTCTCGTGTTTCTTGGAGTTTGGTTTAACCTGCAGGAAGCACCAGACGGGTGGAGTTTAAGGGCAATTCAAGCAAGATGAACTTTGTGTGCATCTCAAACTCACCCAGCTGCTCCTCATGCAAGTTAAAACAAACACCAACAGTCTTCTATCCAAGTCAGGTCTAGTTTTAGGAAAGTTTTACCGGCTTTTTTGTGTGTGGTCAGTGAACGCATCGTTTGGTTTGCTGTGTGTTTCAGAGTGAAAAGCTGAAAACTTTCTGTGGAGCTGCTCATCATGAGGATGACTGCTTTCTTCTTTTTCAACTAACCATTTCAAAACATGCCTGTTCAGAGCGAGGCGGTCGCTTCACACTGACACTGTGCAACACATCGGCCATGACGGGGCTGCGTCCTCAAGCAGTACCAGCAAGTTTACGTGTTTTTGTCACAAAAAATAAGAACACGATTAGGCTGAACATGTTATCGGTACTTCATAAGTGTCTGCTTTGGACAGCAGCAGTGAAGCTTCCAGACATGAGGCTGATTTACTTGTGCAGACTAATAAGTGTTTGTTTTGTTCAAAGTACAGAAAAGATGTAATGATTCTCAAACTGTGGTATGTGTGCCACTGATGATACGCAAGCTGCCTCAAGTGGAACATGTGAGCATATCAGAAATATATCTTTAAAATAAAGTGAATTAATAAAAAAACCACAACACTGTCAAAATACTGCAAAATTTCAAATGAAAATACATAATGCACGATCGTGCATGTAGCGCTCATACATCATCTACGATTAGTTACGAGCAAAACTGTGATGGTGAGATAATAAGAGGAGGTAAAATAAAGAGTGAAAATAAACGGTTAAACTGAAGGAAGAGAGCTGCACATCAGGAGAATAATTATAAGGAATTATAGTTATAATTATACTGTTATAATTGATAATTATAAGGAGAATAAAATTAAATTAAACAGAATAAATAATTGAAAATGACAAAATCACACAAAATTTGCAGCCCTGGTTTGGAGAGGTTAAAGGTAACTAATACTGAGACAAATACTTTCTACTTTTCCTTAAGTATATTTGTAACCCCACTACTTTTACTTGTAGTTGAGTAATATTTTAGTAATGTACTTGAGTGTCAGTACTCTAATGAAGCGTCAGCAGGTTTGTTTGCAGGCTGCTGATTGTCTCTTGGACACTGTGACATGTTTTAAAGGACGTCTCTGATACGATGTGCTGTTGTTTGTCTGTTGGTATTTGAGTAAAGGTCACTGTTGAGCAGGACAGAGAAGATCACACGTCTGCAGCTGAACGTTCACGCTCGCCTCTGCTTGTTGGCTGTTTCTTCCTGTTTGCTGTGAACAGAAGATGAAGTGTCTGTAGTTCAGTCTGTAGTTCAGTCTGTAGTTTGTTTGTTTGCTGTGAGCACGACTGTGTGTTTCTTCTTTCTAACACAAACCAGCATCTCACACCTTATTGTTTCCTTCACACTCTTCCCTTCTTTTCCTCCGTCTGTCCGCTCCACCGTCTCGTCCCCTCGTGTCTTTCTTCTCCGTCACATCGTCGCCCCTCCTGCCGACAGCCCCGGCTTCAGCCCCGCCGCCCTGGACACCGCCCTCTCTACCCATAAGCCCATAGAGGTGAAGGGCCCCGGGGGTAAGGCCACCATCATCCACGCCCAGTACAACACGCCCATCAGCATGTACTCGCAGGACGCCATCATGGACGCCATCGCAGGACAGACGCAGGGGAAGGGGCACGACGCCGGGTAAGACCACCTCCTCCACCTCCTCTGTTCCTCTTTACCAACCCTCCATGTACTCCTCTCCCTCCTCTTCCTCACCATGACACCGTCCACCTTCCTTTCCCTCCTTTTCTTTCTTCCTCTGCTTTCATCTTCTCCTGTTTCCTCCTCCTCCTCCTCCTCTTCCTCCTCCTCCTCCTCCTCCTCCCCCCATCCTCCTCCTCCTCCTCCTCCTCCTCCTCCTCCTCCTCCTCCTCCTCCTCCTCCTCCTCCTCTTCCTCCTCCTCCTTTAAGTTGTCACGTCCCCTCTTTTCTTTTCAGATCAGTCTGCATCACATTAGTTCTCATCAGCTGTGACTGTTTTGTTTTTGTCTGAATGTTATTTGGAGTTTTAAAGTTTGGTGTTTTCTGACAGTTAAGATGAAGGACGGTGTTGCTGCAGTGTTCTTTGGTTCTCTGACAGCGGAACGTTCTTGTTTGTTTGTTGTTGGTTTGCAGTCGGTGTTTCTGCAGCAGTCTTTGTGTTTGTGTGTTGAAGTTGAGACGATGATGATGATGATGATGATGATGGTGACGTCCTGTTTCTCTGATAGAGTCTCTGAGCAGTTATTCAGCCACACCTTCACATATTCATCCTCTTCAGACACACATTTAATAAAACCTCATTTATTTTTAACCTCAGGCATCAGTTTAGAAAATACTCCTGTACCACGATGCAGAAACCTTGATTTTAATTCATTCAAGAAAGTCAAAGTAAATTCAGAGTCGCCCTCACACTGTTATTTATCTGCAGTTTTCTCTCCTGAACTGTGACAGAGATTCATGTCAGCTGTTGTCAGATCCTCCTGTTTGTCTCTCGAGTTGTTTCTGGATTGTGTCGTGTGTAAAGACGTGTGTGTTTTCCTCTTCACACACTAACAATCAATTTTCCGTCCTGGTGGAAAATTGCGTTGACAGACGTGCTGCTGTGTGTGCATGAAAAATCAGCGCTCTTGTTTTTTTCCCTCCTGAGAGGAGAGATGATGTTGCTCCAAATATCTACACATGTACCCATTCTTCATTCTCCATGCTCTATTTTTACACCCCGATAAACCCGCTTTAATTAAAAATGCCTCGACTAAAACCATCCAGCCGCTCAGAGGACGACACCACGCTGCTGTGTGTCACATCAAACTCGCATTTACTGAGAAACAGCTTCACAATACAAAACAAACAACAATATAACACTAAAACAAATATCTTGAAGATCATTTGAATTCTGAAAGTTAAAAATCATGAAACTGGTGTTCTGATGGAAAACTGAACGTTCTGAGCCCTTTTCTCCTTCTGTTGCTGGTTTATATCTGTTTATTCTGTGAATCTAACGTACAGAATATATTTCTTGTGGTGTCATTTTGTGAACATTTTATGTTTTGAAAGTTTTAAATCATATAAAGGGATAGTTAAGATTATTGAGGTGTGGTTTTATGTGTTACCTACAGTAGATGGAGGTCGATGAGCTCCCAGTTTGGAGAAGCAGCAGGAGTACTGGAGTAGGAAGCTAAGTTTTGTAATTAGTTACGTAATGCATTGGATTACCAAAAAAAGTAATCTAGTCAGAATACTTTGCCCTGCTGTAAAACAGACTTTCTGGCAGGAAAACACTGCTATATAAGACAAATATCACTCTCTGCAAACCAACCAAACTCCATTGACAAAATCAGTAATTTTACATCATGGAACACAGGCGTTTTCAGTCTGCTGCTGTCACAGTCTTTTCAATTATTTGTGTTATTGTATGACTTTGGTGTTTTAAAAAGTTAGTTCAGACTCTTTAAAGTCACACAGTAACACAAACAAGCTGACTGATGGAAGCAGCAGCAGACCAACAACTCCTGAGTTGTGAGAGATAAAATTACTCATTTTGTGAATGGAGTTTGGTTAGTTTAAAAATAATGATATTAATCTTAAACAACAGTCAATTCCTGTCAGAAAAGTCTGTCTGGCAGCAAGGTAAAGAGATGAAAATATTCTAAATTTAGTGTACACTTAAACTGATATTGATTTTTTTCAGGTGGACCCTTCTTAAGTGAGTAAAATGTCATTTGATGCTGACTCTTGATAAGTACCTCATATGACCACACTTCAAATAATCTGAATTATCCCTTTAACTTCCTTTAATTCATAGTAACAGCTGAGCCAAGCGTTGTAGATTGTAGATAGTCGATTGTAGCGTCCACTGAGCTTTTCATGCTTTTTACTTTTCTCATCACAGCAGCCTCCATCACAGTCTCCATCTTCATCTTCATTTTCATTTCATGCTAAATCAAATCAGTTCCAGCTCAGTATTGCTTCATTTTTTTTTTCTTTTGTCATCTCAGGCAAGATCAAATTCAACATTTTGCTTGAGTTTGTTCTTTTGAAATCATAAAAGTTAACCCTCCAGGTTTCAGTCAAATCAAAACAAAAACCCTCTACAACCTAAAAATAACCAAAAAAGCTCCATAAAGCTCCGCCCCCTGAAGCTTCGGCCTCAGTGTGTTGGTGTTGACCTGGTTTGGTTTTGGGGTTGGGGGTGTGGGGGGTTTGGCGCCCTCTGTCTGTGGTTGCAGTACTCTCCCAGTTAGAGATCGTCATATAGACAGCGCCTCCCCGGTCTATCAGGCCGTGCAGAGTGCGGAGAAGGACCCGGACCTTGGCGAGGGGGGCCGCCGCAGCACCAGCATGCAGTCCAAGTCCTTCCGGGTCCTCGCCCACATGACCAGAACTGAATCGAGTAAGTTTCCTTGTGTTCTTTAGTTTTATTTGGCTTTACCACGAAGTCTCATTTAAAAGTTATTTAAATAATAACCTGACTCAAATAGAGGCTGGGTCGGAATATGTGATGTAGTTTTAAACTCAGATAACCTGTTTACACCTGGTTTTACAGTGCAGAATTTACAAGAAGGTCCAAATAATTAAGAATTTCTCAGAGAAAGTTTCACAAAGTTTACAAAGTTTCTTCTCACTCAGCAACTCTCATAAGTGCATGATTTTTTTAAGGGAGTTTGGTGATACTGCTGTTGAGTGTGTTGAGGACGCTCTGTGACGTCTCCTCTCCTGTGTCTTCTATCTGTTGCAGGACCAGGGGAGGAGGTGAAGGAGGAGGAGGAGGCGCTGAGGAGGAGCAGGTAGGCAGCAGAGCTCCATCAGACAGCTGCTGACCCCCCCGGCTCCTCACCTGCACACTCTGCCCCGCCCCCAAACACATCGCTCCGCTGCCCTCTCACCTGTTCTCACTGCCCCGCCCATAAAACATCATCTCCCTGTGAGCTGAAGTCATATTTGACTTTTTAACTGTCAACAAATGATGCTGAACTTTGATCGAACTCACAGGTTTCAGCACATCATCCTGACTTATCATATATTTAAAACAACATATTCAGCAATTTTCACTTATACAACAATAAAAAGATGGATTTATATGAAATCTGCAGGAGAAAAAAAACAAAAAAGTAAAGTACAAAAGACTAAATAGCAAAAACAAAAACACAAAAGAGTGGCTCAGGTTCAGATAAATAACACCAGAGACTAAAATAATGATGTGCAAAAAGAGAAACTGAGAAAATCCCTGCAGCAGGTTCCCACATTTAATAAGAAGGTAAGAAACATCAGTCTGCCTTCAACACTTCAACAGTTCATTAATCCACTGCAACATGTTCTTCACCACAGAGTAGAACTACTTACTGAATACATTTATTATAGATCAGGATTCAGTACCTTTTTATCAGATTGAGATAAAAACATCTTGAATGTCTCATTTGCAAATTATTAATTTTGCAGATTTTTTGCTCTGTTCTTTGAACCAACAAACACATTGCTCACATTAATAACAATAAAGTAAAAACCCAGCCTCAAAAGGTCCCAAAGAGTGTGCAGATTAAACTTTAAGATTTTATCATTTGTCTGCCTGAAAGGAGACATTTTACATAAACCTTTACTTTTAGTATTTAAAGTGTATTTCTCTGGAGAGATTAAATCATTTGTCAATCTCCCAGTAAACTGAATTAAGACTTTATTTAGTCATTTTTCTTTTATTTATATTTATCCTTTTGTGTAATAAGTCATTTTTTCTGCAACAAATTTAAACTTTTAAAAAGTTTTATTGTGAAAATGAATCTTAATAGAGTCTCAGTAACCTGTTTTCTCCTGATCTTAAATCAGCAGCATCAGATGCATCATTATCATTTCATACATTCATTCTAAGTTCCCTGTAAAGAGCAGGTTTGACCAGCAGGTGGAGCTGCAGGACTGATGATTTACACTGAGGATGAGTCATGAGACGCATTAGAACTTATTTTGTCTCAGGACAAATGATTTAAAAAGAGACAAACTGCTGTGACTCACCTCACAACAAGAATTCACCTGTGCATTAAATGAACGTCTGACCATTTCCACATCACCTGTCACTGACAACATGCACACATATTAAATACTTTCAATGAGAAATAAATCATTTAGGCTGAGTCAGCAGGACATCTCATTGTTTTTATTTACTTTCATCAGATAAACAGAAATGAGACAAAATAAAAACATTTGAGCAGAATTAACACACTCTCATCTTTTCCCCTCATTAGAAAAACAATATACATAATTTAAATGCTGTATAAAAGTCTATTGCCAATATGAATTTTAAATTTGCAGAATTTTCTCCGTAGCCCGACCCACCTGTGGGTCACGAGCCGGTGTTTGGAAATGACTGCATTAGAACACAAAGTACTGACAACAATAAATAAATAAAATAAGGAAAACAATAAAAATAAAAGTGGCTTAATTCCCACATCTTGCACCTTTAATGGAAGCAGCAGGTTAAGAATCAGTGAATGTTGGATTCAGGAGGATTTTATTTGTTTGTTTCCTGTTGTTTTTATCAGCTGTTGTTGTTGTTGCTGTTGCTATTGTGTTTGTGTGTAACAGAAGCTGACTTGCCGACTGACTGTCAGTCTCTAAATCATCTGTGAGTCTCCGAGAGGAGGAACAAACCTTTTTAGCCCTCCTCCTCTTCCTCCTCCTCCTCCTCCTCCTCCTCCTCCTCCTCCTCCTCCCTGATGGATGGAGCTCTCTCTGCTCCGCACACTTATTTAATCATCCCTCCATTATGCTCGATTGATCCCTGCTGCCTCCTTTCTCCTCCCCCTCTCGTCTGTTTGGACTGAAATACAACCACATGTCCTCCCCCCTCAGTCTGTGACTCACCGTGAATCAATAGGAGCAGAGGTCGAGCTTTTATCCGCCAATAAAGAGACTGAAGCTTTTCCTTTTTGTCTCAAAGTCGTCCTGAAGGAGGCGACTGGAGGACAGACACAGGAAGACAAAACACAAAGAAATAAAATACTGAAATTCTTTGATTAATCCCCAAATATCTGCATGGATACACATTAAAGAATTGATTGATTTCAATATTAAAGAAGAAGAGGTTTATTAAAAGCTTCTTCACTTCAATCCAACCATCAAACTGTATTTATGCAGCAGCTGTTGACTCAGAATGTTTTACACTGTTGATTGTCTCAACTCTTTTGTCTCAACATAATAATGTTTCCTCTGAACACGATCCAGCCAGTGATTATTGAGAAAACTACTGACGTCCAGGAGACGCCTTCACTTTCAAATTATCAGCTAGAAAAATGCAGGTTGTTGCACTGAAATCAAGTAAAAAGACGTTTAATTCAGGAAGTTGAATTAAAGATAAAATAGGCAGATAAACTGACAAAAAATGAAGGATGTAATCAGATTTCTTTGGTTTGTTTTTGCACATGAAACCTCGTTTTGAAATCATAAATAAAAGCTGACATTTTATCGCCGTCCTCGCTGATCAACCTGAGCAGATGAGATGAGATCAAATTCAGCTCAGTTCCTCCTGCAGCCTCTGACTAACCTGATGTGTGTCAGTGTTTATATATGTGCGCATGCAGACGTCTTCACATATATAAACATATAAACTGAATATTATTTTGATTCCAGCCCAGAGCGCCCCTCTCTCTCTCTCTCTCTCTCTCTCTCTCTCTCTCTCTCTCTCTCTCTCTCTCTCTCTCTCTCTCTCTCTCTCTCTCTCTCTCTCTCTCTCTCTCTCTCTAACCCCTCCTCTGCTGTAGCCCTACTGAGCATGCTCCAGCTTCTGCCGGCCCCGCCCTCGCAGCTCCGCCTGCTAGCGCCACCATGCAGCCTCTGGACCCCGCCCCTGCTCCATCTGACCCCGCCCCTCACAGGTAACCAATCAGCTGTGAGCAGATCTGAGCATTTTACTCTGAATGTGATTTGGAGAAGCTTTTGTTCAGCGAGTAGAGAGTTTATTCATTTATCATCGATTTCAACTTTTAACTTCCCAAAATCCAAATCATGTTCAGCGAGTGAGATTCTTGGATCTGTTTGAAGTTCGTCTGGTCAGATTCTGTGTTTCTTCTTCTAATCAAATTTCATCCAGACAAAAACCAACACTGATTGTGTCGACTAACTGACTAAACGTTGTGTGTGAATCAGAGATGGAGCCACAGACAGACTAACACGCTGTTGGTTTGAATCTGATCATGAGATTTATTGACAGAAAAACACCAGACGTCATGTTTCCTGTCAGTCTGATGGTCGATCAATGGTGTGTTATTTTAAAGGACGTGTTGCAGCTCATGTCTCTGCATTTGAAGCCATTTAATGCTGTTTATTCTGGTGCATTTTATGGGTTTTGGACTTGGTACAAATAGTCAGGTGACCTTCGTCATCACAGTAACCTGAACTCAGTCATTTATTCAAATTAAATGTCTGTTTTTTCAACAATATGTGTCTAAACTGGAGGGTTTTTTTTAAAAAAACAGAACATGAAAAGGAATAAAAAGTAGAGGATGGTAAAATAAAAAAGAAATTAGATCTTTAGGAGAATAACTGACAAGAGATTACAGAGAAATAAAACTAAAATTGTTAAATGTTATGACAAAAATATTTGGGGAATCCAAATAAAAAAGATAAAAATTTTCACAGTATTTAAAAAATTTCCAGTTTAGCAGTAAATATTGACCCTCTTGGCTCACTGTAGATTTGACAGACCTGCTGTGATGATGATGATGATGATGATGATGATGATGTGATGTTGTGTTTGTGTGAGTTTTGTTGTGATCAGAGGTTTTTTCCTTCGTGAGGCTTTAGAGTCACGTGTTGTGTTCATGTGCTGTTGGGAAAAGTCCAACATCTGGGACAGTTCAGTTTTTAATGTGTTTGTTTGTTGACTTCTTGAAGGTGTAGATGGTCCAGAGAGTGAGACATTTTTTCAAACAGCTGCACACTTCAACATCCAGCAGACAGACAGAGCAACATGTCCTGTTTGTGTCCAGCGCTGAGTCTCTGTTAGCTCTGTTTTTGGTCTCCACCTCCTGAGGGAAATCTCTGTCTCTTTTTCTGCTGGATGTTCTCTGATCTGCTGTTATCAGAGCTCACTGGATGAAAACATGCTACAAAATGTGTTGATGATACAAAGATCTCATGTTCATGTTAAGACACTAAGAAAACAACACAAAAAGGGCAGGAAACATCTGGATTAGCACCATCAGGAGGTTACATCTGGATGCAGATCGTCATGGTGACCTCTGCTGTTGTTGTCTCTACATCTGCAGCCTGAAGCGACAGTCTGCCGCTGGTTACGGCGTCCAGCGTAAAGCTGCCGTCTCCAGGTACCCGCACCTGCAGGGATCCAGTGGATCCAGTCCTCCTGCTGCCAGCGTTCAGTCCGCTTCACGCTGCCTCCTTTATTACGCTGCATAACACCACATCTGCCGTTACATAGCTTCTTATCCTAAAACTCCTCACAGCAACATGAGTGGATTCAAGGCCTCACTGTGCTTCAAATGAACTGCGTGTAGGATGTTGTTGGACCTCGTCTGAAGTCTGAAGGGTTCTGAACGCTGTTCTCAAAGTCTGACACCGATTCATAAGGAACCTTTAGTGCCTTTCTGCCAGAAAGCCTTTTAAACATGTGATTGACGTTATGAAACAGCCACAGTTTGGTTACATTTATGCACCAAAACCACTTGGTTAAACTTAGAAAAAGATCTTGGTTTGTCTTTAAGTAAATACATTTTGTTACATCAGTCACATGAGGCAGGTGAAATTATAATGACTTGGATAACTTTGACTTGATAACGGGACATGAACTCGGGCAGAAATCTGAATATAGACACGCAATGTCCAAAAACTACTTGGGGAAAAAACCTGGTTTGGGTTAAAATAAATAAGTTTACTTATGTAAATTATAATGTTAATGTTTGTATGTTCAGTTACGTCACTTAGTTAAAAATAAACTGACTGTTGGTTTCACATGGGACACAAACCTGAAAGTCCTTTGTTCATTTGACTGATCCTCCGTACACAGACTGTCTCACTCCACTGTATTTGAAGCATCCTGAAGCCTTTATTTTGAAATAGTTGACCCTGATGGGAGTTGGAGTTCTAACCCCGGCAGTGTTGGTGCATCGCTGAGTTCAGGATCACGTAACTGTTGAGTAACAAGACTTAACAATTTCATCCATTCACAGGCTGCAGCTCTTCTAACGGCTCTAAAGGATCCAGCTGACACTTTTTTTTTTTTTTTCTTTTATTCTGTCTTTCATGGAGACACTGACAGTCTTTTCTTACAGGCTGGTTTTCAGGCTTTTTTTTAATTAAAAAATGCACTAACTTTTATTTATCCTTTGTACTTTGTGTAGATATACACTCAGTCAACACAGATTTGATGATTTGCAGGTCAAATGAAAGTTTGTTGGACCTGTTTCATGTGAATTTTGAAAAACTTTTAATCTGCAAATCAACAAATCAGTGTTTGACACGTCGAGGAACAGTCAGGTAAGAATCTGCACACGTAGACTTCTGGCATTAAATGTTGAAACTATAAATGCAACTTGGTCGTTGACATGTAATGTAATGTAAAGTCAAATGTTGCAGGTAACTCATGAAACTTAGCACAAGTTTTCATTTGACTGCAGGGGACGTGGACAGACTGGACACCTGGACACAGACATGTTAATAGTCAAACATCTGTCCGTCGCAGGAGCAAAAATCCCAGACTGAAAGAGACACAAAACACAGTCAGCTGTTGAAGCACATTTTCAAAAACCAAGTTGCATAAAAAAGTTTCACATTTAATCAAAAGTCTGAGAAGGTTTCCGGTCAGTTTGACAGGATGTGTGTGTGTGTGTGTGTGTGTGTGTGTGTGTGTGTGTTTTTATTGCTGTATCACTCCTCAGTGAGCTTCACAGGTTGTTAGAACAGAAACGTTGCCTGCAGCCTGGACATAGCGATGTATTGACATTTTTTCCGTCCCTCTGCAGTCAGTACGCTCAGCCTCCTGCCATGTACCAGGCTCCACAAGCCCCGCCCCCACAGCACTACCAGCCAATGCCACAGCAGTACCAGCAGCCCCCCACGCAACAGTTCCCGCCCACGCAGCAGAGCTCTATTCAGATCCCTCTTGGCTCCGCCCCTCCAAAGGTGGTCAGCACGGCCTGCATCTACCCCACCCAGCCAGGTGAGCACACCTGAGATCCAGTCCGATACGTGGAAATGATTATTTTACCTTCTGGTCTGCTGAAGCTCTCTGTTCTCCTCTCCTCCACCCTCAGCTCCTGCTCCTGCTCCAGCTCCGGTCCCGCCTCAGCCCCGCCCTCCAGCCGCCGCCCCGGCCCCAGCTGGCCCCGCCTCCTCCAACAGACCCCCGTGGGTGTCCGACACCAACTTCGCCGAAAAGTTCGACCCGAGCAAGACCACCACCTCCGTAAAGGTGCAGCCGCTGCCCCAGGCCGCCCCTCCTCCACCGGCTTACATCCCCAACCCCTCCCCTGCCGCGCCTCCAGCTCTAAGCCCCGCCCCCATCACTCCCAGCCCCGCCCCCTTCTCTCCTGTAGCGAGAGGCGTGGCTCAAAGAGCGGAGAGGTTCGCTGCCAGCAGCCGTACGCCTCTGTGTGGAGCCTGCAACAGCATCATCAGGTGACTCCACCTGCTGAGTGATGTCATTCTGAAACAGTTTAAATAAAGTTTAGAATAATGATAAAATATATAATGATCAGAATTTTAACTCTTATGAAGGATGAAACATTTAAAAATGATGAAAGACTTCAGGTAAACACCATGAAAATGTGTCTCCTAACACACCTGAGAATCTGTTTCTGTTGTTGTTGTTGTTGTTGTTGTTGTTGTCGTCGTCGTCGCCGTCGTCTCCAGGGGCCCCTTCCTGGTGGCCCTCGGTCGCTCCTGGCACCCCGAGGAGTTTAACTGTCACTACTGCCACATGTCTCTGGCCGACGTCAGCTTCGTGGAGGAACAGAACAACGTCTACTGTGAGAACTGCTACGAGGAGTTCTTCGCTCCGACCTGCGCTCGCTGCAACACCAAGATCATGGGGGTGAGACGATCCGCCTGTCCACCTGTCCACCTGTATATCTGTATTCCTGTCCAGCTGTCCATCTGTCCACCTGTCCACCTGTCCATCTGCATAGTTACTTTGCGCTCTGTTTTCTTTATTCACATGTTAAAGAGTGAATCAGATCTTAGAAAATTATTGTTGTTTTGTCTCATAAGTTGCTGCAGCAGTTTTGGGGTTGATGTCATTTATTACACACATTTTGTGCAAAGTTTAATGAAATTAAACCTTTGGAGAATTGACAGAAATGGACAGATTGGACACCTGGACACAGCTGTGTAAACAGATCATCCTACACTGGAGCAAAAACCCCAGACTGAAAGAGACACAAAATACAGTCGTAATGTCTCTTTGTGCTCGTTCTGTACTCATTTTGTCTCTTTGTGGTTGGTTGGTGTCTCTTTGTAGTCGTTGTATCTGTGTCTGTACGACTTTAACTTACATAAGAGTTCAGTTGGTTTGTAAAAATGCAGAGGACGTCTGATCAGAGTTAAATGTCTAAAACATGAAGGACTCTTTTAAATTTGCTCAGGATCTGATGAAGTTTGACACGATTTAAAGAGAAAAAACTTTTCCTGCTATCACACCCAAACACACACACACACACACACACACACACCTCAGCCTGTCTGACACGTTGTGTGTTAACAGGAAGTGATGCACGCTCTGCGGCAGACGTGGCACACCACCTGCTTCGTGTGCGCGGCCTGCGGTAAAGCCTTCGGAAACAGCCTCTTCCACATGGAGGACGGAGAGCCGTACTGTGAGAAAGGTACAAAGACGTTCACACTGTTTTAAAGATGGTGGAGGTCAGAGGTCAGAGGTCAGAGGTGGAGCTATAAGCTGTAAGAATGTCTGTGTGTGTGTCTCTCCGTCAGATTACATCGCTCTGTTCAGCACTAAGTGTCACGGCTGTGACTTCCCTGTTGAAGCTGGAGATAAGTTCATCGAGGCTCTGGGTCACACCTGGCACGACACCTGCTTCGTCTGTGCGGTGAGAAACTGAAACCACTCAAACGCTCAGAGTCACTTCATAACTCCGCCTCCGTCTCATCAGGTTTCCATGGAGGCAGACAGTTTTAGGTCCAGTCTGTTCTGGATCCCATGAGATTCAGCAAATCAAAACATCATTATGGATTTACTAACTTGGAATTATAACACGTCAAAATGTATTTATAGATTAGAGTTGTTGCTGTAAAACGATTCGAGCGGACAGATGTGAGAGCAGGACGTTGAAATGAAACGTCACGCTCAGTCCAGCGGGTCATGTGATGTTTGTCGTACCTGCAGGTGTGCCACGTGAACCTGGAGGGTCAACCTTTCTACTCAAAGAAAGACAAACCTCTGTGCAAGAAGCACGCTCACGCCATCAACGTGTAGACCAACCTGCTGCTGTCCCCGGGGGGCAACGCCGCTGCCGCCGCCGCCGCCGCCACCCACGACAACAACCGTTACAGCTGTGTGGAAACACTCTTTATGCAAACTACACTTTGGTGTGAGTTTTTTCTTTTGGTGCAGTAATATTAACGATTAAAACGACGCTGCCTGATGATTCTGATGCAAAACAAAGTCGTGATGTTTTCTGTCGTCCATCGAACCACTTTGTCACAAACGGACGTTTATTTTCTTATGTTTTCTACCAGAAACGACACGAGTGTTCACTGTGACCGCCGTGCTGTTTGTATGGAGTCTGGAGCTGCCAAATGAAATAACAGCAGACTTTTTCAGTGTTCAGTTCTAATCAATCAAAATCAATTGATAAAATAAAATAAAGGCTTTATTTCAGTCAATATTTATAATAATTTTACCATTTTAATAATTTGTTGCTTGGATTTTGACTCATTTTGTAGAAAAGTGCCAAACGAATAAACAAAAATGTAAATTATTATAATTCTTTTTACTTATTCTGTCTTTAAGTGATGAAATAACAAACTAAACTGTGTCATTTTAAAATTAAATCAGTTTTAATTTTAAAAGTAAAAAAATAAATTTATTTCATGCAACATTTAATAATCTATTTTTTTTTTATTCTTCAAAACACATCTTAACTTTTTGTTTGTAATATATCCTATGAAGTGTTGTCCTTTTTTAAAATGTATCGATTTACATATTGATTATAATTGAACACTTGAGACTCCGGCTGTAGTTTATTGTCCTCATCATATTTTGGATCGTCTGTGTGCTTGGTTTGATTTGGACTTGTTTAGGTCTCCTGAATGCTACCTTTATTTTATTTCTTTCCACTTTGCTAAACTAAAAAACTATTTTAATAAAGTTTGGTTGAGTGTAAAATATTTCACCTGGAGAAACAAACTTCAGAGCAGCAGACAGAAACATGAAGCATCACCTTTACATTTTAAAAGATATAAAAACTCTTTATTTTCTGTTTTGGTTTTGACGAAAACACGATTGTCTCTGCTCTCAGTCTGTCTGTGTGTCTGTCTGTGTGTCTGTCTGTCTGTCTGTCTGTCTGTCTGTCTGTCTGTGTTGGAGCTCATGAAGAAGAAGCCTTATATCTGATGTGTGTGTGACATGTTGTTAGAAGTGAGTGTCAGTGAATGCAACACGACCAGGTGACAGCGGCCTCGTTCAGCAGGTGAACCTGTGGATGAGACTGAGTGAGTTCATCAGAGTTCATTCACACATCGTCAGAAAACATGTGGTTCTCTAAGACTGGTGACACGGTGAGCAGGGGCCCCAGAGGGCCAGCAGAGGGCCCCAGAGGGCCAGCAGAGGCCCCTGGAGACAAAATGTGGGTGACTTGTTAGTGTCGTGGACACTAACTGGACCAGAATCTCTGTATGAAGTTTTCCAGTAACTGAAAAGTCAAACAAGTACGAAAAGACAAAAACGATCTCATAGAGACGTAACATGACTACAAAGAGACACAATACAACCACAGAAAGAGGCACACAGAGATGCAAAACACAACAACCATGAAAACAACCACATACAGGCATCACGACTACAAAGAGACACAAGATGATCAGAGAAACTCAGGACTGTCCTCCATCATCTGATCTCCACAGGATGTTTGACTGAAAAAGACATGTCTCTGTTTAAAGACAGTCTGGACTCGTCCCCTGCTCTCTCGGTGTATTATGGGTAGTTTTTCCAGGTGAAGCTGCTCAGGTGAGGCTGCTGTCTGATGGTGCGTGATGATGAGATGTGGAGTGTAGCTACTAATCCTTTATTTAACTTCACGTTCTGTAGGTGTTTCTATGCAACAAATAACCTTGAATTTGATATTTATTGAGTCTTTTGACTGTGTGATATTTATTTAAAGCTAATATATCATCACTGCTGCGCTCAGTGCTCCTCAGATTATTACTTCTGTCATTTGTTTTGTGCATCACAAGATGTATTTTGAGTGTTGATGGATTCATTTTTTAATTATTCTGTCAGTGTTTGTTGCTGTAACTGAACTGTAGGAGCCTGACTGTTAATTACAGCTGTGTTTTAATTATGAGGCCACTTAATGTCTCCGTTCACACTAAAGACTGTTTTTAATGTTTAACATTTAATCAAAGAACATCATGTTCTTTATTTTATTTTACTTTGTGCACACAGGATCTTATAAAATACCATCGTCATCATCCATAAAAATGCAACGTCTGGATTTGTATTAAGAATTAAAAATAAACATCTTCTTACTAAAATAAATCACTTTGAAAAATTCCACTCAGACTTTAGATTAAAAAAAAGAAATTTTCTTCTTAGAGCTGAACTTTTTAATTTTTTTTATCGAGGTGTTTCCCATTCACTTCAATACAGGCGGTGTGTTTTTAGCAGCATCTAGTGGCCATCAGAGGAACTGCAGCTTAACGAACTGTTGCTCCCAGTTCACAACAAAATAAATAAAAACATCTGAACTGTTTGACTTTAACACATCCTGTGATCAGAGCTGTACAGAGGAAACAAACTGACAAAATAATAAACAAATAAATAAATTAGTGACTAAATGAATGTGTTCATATGTCAATAAATGTACAAAATAAGTCTCACATTTAAGTTTGCTTCAATATTTATGTACCTTTATCTTAAATCCTCTATTTTTTTACTTCCTCTCATTTGCATAATGAAGCAGAAATGCACAAAGAAATGTAAAAATAAAATTCAAGTTTGGGGAAAAATGCAAAGGGAAATAATACAGAAAAAATACATAGATTTAAAATGCATAAATTAATAAACAAGATGCAAAGTTAAATGAGCAACTAGATAATTGACACAAAACTGAACAACCAGTAAATTATTTTGGTGCCTTTAATTCCATATTAATTAAATGATTGAGTCATTTATTGATTAAATTTTCATTTTGTTAGTCTTGATCCTCTGTAGCTCTGCTGGTTCCTGCTGGTTCCTGCTGGTTTGCAGTGGGAACGGAGCCTCAGTGAATAAATGATTTGGAGCAGAAGGACTCTTGGTGTTTTTCAGATGTTTCTGTGGGGAAAAAGTTCAGATTCGTCTCCCTGCAGAGTTCATCTGTTCATTTGTGCCTTTCTGTTTGTCTGACCAGCACACACTCCTGATGACTGTGTGTGTGTGCTGGTGTACAGTTTTTACTCTGAACATTTTATACTGTGTGTGTATGAGTACGTGTGTAAGTGTGTGTGTGAGTGAGTGTGTGTCTGAGTGTGTGTCTGAGTGTGTGTGTGAGAGTGAGTGTGTGTCTGAGTGTGTGTGCATGCAGATTGTTTGTCACAGCATGAGGAGGAAGGAGGCGACGTCGGTTTTAGTTTAGTGTTTGTGTCACTGCGTCATGTTTAACTTTATTACAGAGTGTTTTGAACTGGTTTTTGGTGTCGATCAGCTGTTGATTATTGATTATTGATGCCACAATGATGACTGGAGGAAGGACAGAAGCTGAAGTAACATGAAGACTCTCCTGCTTGTTGGAGGTTCAGCTGCTGTACTACATTTGTTTAACAGGTTTTAAATATTTCAAGAATAAACTGTATGTGTTGTTGCAAGTTGAATAAAATGAGCACTTCAAACACACATTTGCTGTCCACACTTTGTCTGTTTAAAGGGACAGTTCACCGAAAAATTCAAAATGTATAGTTTTCCTTTTTCTTGTAGTGCTGTTTATTAACCTAGGTAGTTTTGCAGAAGTTACAGTTGCAGAGTTTTGGAGATATCGGCTGTACAGAGGTCAGACCTCCCTCCAAAAAACTGCTATTATCATTTTACTGAGAAAAAAACCTTCTTCTCTTCATCTGTTTCTTTTTCAGTTTTTATTTCACTAAACTTTATCATCAGTTTTCTGTAAGTGTGACTCACAGATCATAACCTCTGAGAAATGTCAGGAGTTACTCATCAACATCAACTTACTGTCACACCCAAAATCCTTCTTTACTTACATGCATTATTATGGCTTAGTCTATTATTATTATTATTATTATTATTATTATTATTATTATTATTATTATTATTATAAGTAGTAGTAGTAGTAGTAGTAGTAGTAGTAGTAGTGTAGTAATTTTTAATTGGCGTGTTGTTCCATTAATCACCGGCAGAGGGCGCGTGGGTCGCTTTTAGACTTGATTTCAAAATAAAAGCCTGCAGTTTTCTCTGCAGGACTGAGCAGAGCAGCAGTGATTGGAAGCACAGATGAGAGGAAAATGCAGAGCTCTCACTCTGCCTCTGTGACGGGAAACAAAAACAAATCAGAAAAACTCTAGAACTCTTGGGAAATACTGAGGTATACTGCAGCATCATTACACTGGATTATATTCAACATGTCATCAGTCACTACTCTGTCCTGACTGAAGATGAAGACTGACGTAAAATCATACACACATTTATATCTGTACACGTATGTAATAATCTAACTCTCAATTATGTAGAATTCCGTTCTTTTTCAGTGTGACCTCGTTCTTCTGTTTAAGGTTAATACTCTCTGTTGCACAGAGGAAGAACTATTATTTATTTATTATCATCACAAACAATACATTGTTAACTGAATTACTGGATTTTATAATGATGTGGTTTAAAATGTTACATCTTTCAGATAGTAAATATCACTCCCTTACTCTTTTACTTAACCGTTTAAAACAATGAAATAAGAAATAGAAAGAAAGGAGCTTTCATCAACAACATCAGCAGTCTTCATCTGCTCTGTTGTCAACCCTGAGACACAGATGAAAACTCTGGAAAACTGATTTATTTGTCTTTTTAAAATCACCTCACCCTGTTTCTGGACACCTGGAATGAAATGTCATGAAATATCCATCAAGTTTTTTGCTTGCTTGTGTGTTTTGTTTTTTTTTTCATTATTTTATTCATTTAGTTAACAGTCTATTAAATGTAACCATTTTTTGTATGGTCAAAATGCATTTTCAAAACTTTCTTCATGAGAATTGAATTTTGGATGGGAAATACAGAATTTATTTTGGTCTAAATTTAGTCAGATTTATTAGGGAGAACTACCAACGTAGAAAATAAATAACTAAATAAACAATGCACAGAAAATTAGGAAATAAGTGACTCATTATATACATTAATGTCATTAAATGCACCAAAATAATATGTAAATATTAAATTGGTTAATTAAATATGTAATAATTAAATCAAGTAAATTAATTGATTTAAATTGAATAATTAATTAACGTGTAACACAAATATAAATTTATATCACATTTTATATGTTAATCGGTCTATATATTTATGATGCATTTAATGGCATATCAATTTATTTACTGAGTATTGAGTATTTATTGAGTAATTTATTTTTTTATTTTGGCAGTTACAGTCCTAAGTATTTAAATATTGCGCCAAGAAATATGTATATATATATATATATATATATATATATATATATATATATATATATATATATATATATATATATATATATTTATATATATTTAAACTAAAGAATGCAACTCCCCTTAAAAACGGGAAAAATCCCCTCAAAACAAACAAATTTATCTATCTTCCGCCATTTTTGCAGATGTCACAACACAACTCAGAAAGTCTGTTTTAAAATTGTCCACTTTAAAACTAGAAACTGTTTTGAAAATACCTGAAAGGTGAAAACGGGCGCATGCGTGGTAGATCAGGCCAACCCCCGAGCTCTTGCCGACAGGAAGTTTAGGAATTTGTTTTGCGCCCCAGAGTGATCCATCATCTCAATCAGAGAGGATCTTTGTCCGGCTGGTATTTGCTCTCCTCCATCATCAAACAAGACAAACCACAGAGAGACTGAACCGAGGAGGAGGACGAGCAGCGCTGAAAATAACACCACAAAACCCTTGGAAATTACACTTTTCTGTCCTGATATCCTGCTGGAGTTTAGACCTTAACAACGAGGATGAAATAACGTCGAAAAGTGCGTCACATCGGCGGGAAAAACTACGGAAAGAAGAAGAAGAAGAAGAAAGGTAAGAATGAACCAAGAGTTGTTGATTGCCTGCTGCGGTCTGAGAGAGAGACCATGGGCTCCGTCTATGTGCTGGACTCCGCAGTCTCGCAGCAGTTAGAACGCTTCGTGTTTACGATTATAGGAGTTTAAAACAACCAATGAATTTCTAACTTCACTTTATGCATATTTTCTAAACACTCTGTTTGTGTGTGACTGACACAATTTAGCAAGTTTTATAGGTTGTGTTGAGTATAAAAAAGTTCTGTAAAATCCAGCCGGAGTTCGGCGGACAGATTTGTGTGTGTTAGTGCCAGGAGGTAGACGGATCCCTCTGGCTGCTGTCGTGGATTTCTGAAAGTTAGTTTGAACTTTTTGGTTGTTTAAAAACACAGTTTAGTAGTACCACACTACAATCTATCAGAAATAGTGAAATTATCATTAATTCTAGATGTTTATTAGGGTGAAGTTAGTGAAGTTAAAGAGATTGAGTGTTGAACGGCTGTTAGCCACATTCCTCTGTTAGCATGTTAGCATCAGTTAGTTCACTCTGCTGCTGCTCGGTTCAGATTAGTCGTTAAAACTATACTATACTATACTATCACTTCTACCAGTATAAAGTAAACTATACAGTCAAAACATGTTATTTTTAATTAGTTTAACAGGAGATAGTGACGCCTTTTCTGTCTAAAGTCATTTGATTCGAGCTAACTTAACGTTAAAGTAACGTTAGTTATAGTTAGCATAACTTCAGGTTAGCTTCTGTGCTAATGTTACCTGTTAGGTAATGTTAACGCTACCCAGGAGTGAAAGTAACAAATTTCAAATACTTAAAGGACTGTAAATAAGTAGTTTTTTGGAGAGGTACTTGTACTTTCATGAGTAGATTTCATACTCTCTACTTCTACTTTTACTTGTACTTAAGTATGTATTACACCATGTAATCTATTTAGTTACTTTTTTAAAAATCATGTTTGAGTCCTGTGTACAATTTGAATTAATATCCAAACCTTTCATCTTCATTTTAGTAGCCAATCAGGTGATCTGATCACAAACAGGCCAATGAAAACTAAGACATGGACGAAAACAGATTTGGACTAGGGATGTTCATGACTGTTCTTTAATTGATTGCCGTTAAAAATTTGAACAATTTAAAACGTATCAATCGATATTTAATCAGTAGCATAGAAATTGTGGTAATTGCTACTTATTTCTTGAATAAAATAACTTGAAATGACCAAAAAAAAAAAAAAAAAAAAATGAAATGAGAAAAACTTTCAAGTTAAAAAAAAAAGTCCAAATTCTCTCATTTCAGCTTCTCAAATATGAATATTTCCTGGTTTATTTCCTCCTCTCTGACAGTAAAGTGATCTTTGAGTTGTGGACAAAACAAGACATTTGAGGACGTCATCTTGGACTTTGATCAACATTTTTCTCCATTTTCTGACATTTTAAAACAAACAACTAATAATGGATGACTTGAGAAAATATTATTAACAATAATTGTTTATTTTTACCCACTTAATCATTATACTTGTGATTATTTACCAAAAAAATCCAATTGGGTCCATATTTTGTGAAGTCATCCTTACAGTATTGTCTCAATATTAACATTCAGTTTATTTGGTCCAAAATATTGTTATATTTTGTCTGTATCGCGATAATACAACAAACTCATTTAATCTCTTTAGCCCCTTCCACCCCCTGGAGTACACAACACGTCTTCAGTCACAACCTACATGATCAATAATTACTAATAATTGACCAATATGAAACTTCACTGTCGTGCTTGGTTTTTCAGCTGGATCATCCAGGCCTGTACCAGATGTTAGTGTTGTTAGCATCCTCAGCTAACATTTACAAACCTCCAGCTGTTTTGCTTTAAATTCCCATTTTCTTTTATTACAAATTTTATTGTTTTTGTAGATAAGATTTATGTGGTCAATTAAAGCTACAATGATTAATCGATTAAAAAAAAAAAGAAAATCATTGTCTCTTTCCAAAAAATTAACCAGTTTACTCAAAATAGTCCACAGATCTTGTTCTGAGCAGTTTCAGAACTACTTTCTTTCTGCAGTAAAATCTACTAGAACTACTTTCTTTCTGTGAGAAACAAAGTAGTTCCTACATGAAACTGTTCACAACAAGGAGTGCAGATTATCTGGAGTAACCAGGTCATGACATTTGGTTTTAGGCCTGTGTGATATACCTGCAAGTTTAAGCTTTATAACAGCTGATATTGATAATTATTGATCATGTAGGCCAGGGGTTCCTAACAGGCAGACCGTGGTCCGAGTCCAGACCCACATGCCGCCCTGTATGGACCCGGACCTATAACCAATTGATTTTTAAGAGATTTTAAATTTTGACGGGACGCTTTTATTTTAACTGGTGCAACTCTTCTAGTCTTTCCAGCGCTGGTTTATCTGATCAGGAAACGCACAGACCAACTGCAGAGAAGCTGCGTGTGGAGGAGACTGTTGTTAATGACAGAGTTAATTACAACAGAAACCAACGTGATGGTTAATGACATCGACACCAACCAGATGCACTTATAAAATTAAACAACTGTATAAGGACATAAAACAGGAGAGTCTGTGTTTCTCTGTGAGAATCTTTCAGACCTTCTCACAGCAGAGTGAACAGGTGAGGAGGGCACTCTGATCACTAATCAATCACTGATACCGTCGTCCTCTCGGACCGATTAAAAAAAAAATAAAAACGCCAAAACAGGTCACAAACCAAACCTGGGTGTCCATACAAATAAAGTGTTTGTGTGAAACACTGCAGAGTGTAACATCGTGCTGTTTACAGACAGTCTGCTGTCTGTAGTTTGACAGACAGACAGAGAGGGTCATATCTAGAAGGGAACCCTAGACCCGCGAAAGGTCATGTTAATACTCATCAGTTTAACTCTACATACATCTAGATATCTGGACTTTACAGCAGCGATGGTACCCAAAAAGGCTTTATATCAGTATTTATCAGTATTGTTGATGAAACAGTGTTAACACGGTTGTTAAGAATTTGATCAATCAAGTAAAATTTAATTTATCCACCATCAAATAAATATCTCAAATATAACAGATTTTTTTAATGAGTGTCTTCCACATGTTGCCTGTTGAATTATATGTGTTTAGTATGTAGGTCTTTACGTCTTTATGTTAGAGCCAGACTGATATCAGCCCAGTATTGGCCCATCACAGCTATATTTGTCTATATCAGTGTCAGCGTGTATGTTGTCTTATATGCACCAATAACAAAATAATTTTTATAAACAAAACATAATGCAGATTGTTTTTATTTGTGAGCTTTAAAGGAAACATTTTCTGTTTATTTTATGTATTTGATAATTTTTCTTCATTTCAGTTAAACATCAACATATTTTGCCCTATTTGGAAATTTAATTTGTAATTGACAGTTTCCGCACCCTGAAATCATTTTTGACAGTAAAGGTTATCACTAGTTTTGTCACAAGTTTTTGCAAAAACTGTGTGTTTATTCATGTATTCAATATTCTGTTCTGTTCTGTATAAAGAACATATCAGCATCGGCTGAACCCTGACTTACACGTTTCTGTCAGAGAATATACAGCATGTTACTGTGGAAATAAATCTTTGATTGAGGAGGAAAAAATGCAGTTGCTATTGATGTTTTCTGTTTTCCTAATAATGATTAATTGATTAATCTATCATTATTGTTACAAATTATTGATTAAGGAAAGTGCTTAAAATTTGCAACCCTAATGACTAATAAACAATATTATTGTTATTATCATTATTGTTATGTTTATTATTGTCAGGTGAACAGAATAATTGTAAACATAATGCTTGGTAATCTTACAGGGTTTTCAGTAATTCTTTTGACCTTGTTAGTTTCAGAAAGACTCGACAGAATTTGAGTTTCAGAAGAAACAAAAGAGTTTTGTTGTTTTTGTTTTTATCCTAGATGATCATCTGAAACTTGGGGCTGTTTCACACAAATGTTCAGCAGTATTACTTCTACAAACAAGTCTGTGGCAGCATCAGATAACATTAGTCATCTGATTCAGTTGTTGTCTGGCGTTAGTCCGTGAAGTCAAAGACCTGAAATAATTTGAACGGATAGATAATACAATCATCTAATCTTGTGTTTTGATTTTAAGCACCAGGGCTTCTCTGTGGTTAATATTTTGTCTGTATTGCGATAATGCTATCAAGCAATTTAGATGTGATGATAAAGACTTTGAGAGTCTGAAAGTTTTGGTTGTATCTTCCTCTCAAAAAGCAGTAGGAACCTGGTGTTATAAATAAGCGTCTGAACGAATGTAACCTCGGTGCTGCTGTGACTGTCCAGAAGCTTCTTTTGAATATAAACCAGGAGTCCTCCTCTCATTGACATCCTCGTCAGCTGCTGAATCCTGGTCCACAGCAGTTTTATTTTGACCAAAAATATGGGATGTTGTGTCATCTTTTTGTTCCCTTGTGGTCTGAATTAACACTTAACCTGATGCTGAAAGGATTAGTAATCAATAAGTGAATGCCTTTTTTTATCTAGTTGTTAGCACAACACAACTGTGACTTCTTTACCCACAATGCCTCAGAGGATTCAGGTGTCTCAGAGTGGCATGAGTCAGGTCTTCTGCAACGTCGCTGTTGAGGAGGTTTATGAGTCATGGCTGGAGGGTTCAGCATCTCACTTAAGGACACTTTGACACAATTATTTTTCCTGGTTTTAAAGGCTGCATGACAGTAAAATTATGTCTGAACTTAACAAACTGTTCTAGCTGTTCTATTATTTTTACCCACTTAATCCTTATACTTGTGATTATTTATCACAGTGATATTTTATATTGTCTATATCGCCCAGTGATAATACAGTAAACTCGTTTTATCACCTTAGATGCTTCCACTCTTTGGAGCACACAACATGCCTTCAGTCACAACCTACACGATCAGTAATTATTGATATCGACCAATATGAAACTTCACTATCATGATAGGTTTTCCAGGCCTGTTCTGTGTACAGTCTCACAAAGGTGTTTATACCACTTATCATGATGCTGTACTCAGTTATAATCAGTCCTTATTTCCATATAGTCAAACAGAGCAGTTTATTTTACATGATATTTGCACAGCATCTGTGTCAACACTGAAACAGCTTTTGTTTGCTGTAATTATTCCTCCTGCTCATACAGGACATGAATGATCCCTTCTGAACACTTCCAACAGATAACATGGGGAACAAAGTCTACAGTTTATTCTCTGCAAAAATATATATACTATCATGTTTATCATTGGTGTGAGTAATTTTTTAAAGGAAAAAAAACTCAGTGTCAACATTTTTTGGTTTCTTTAATCATGTATGATGGCAGACTGAATATTTTTGAGTTGTGCACAACAAAAGACCTCATCTTGAGCGTTGGGAAATGTTTTATGACATTTTATAGACGAAACAACTAATTGATTAATCAAGAAAATGATCAACAGAATTGCTGGTTGCAGCTGAAAGTAATATTTAGACGATTCCAGAGTTAATTTTAAGTTAACACGAGGCTTCATCAGGTTGAGTTAGACCTGTCAATGTGAATATCTTCAAAATTTAAAGTTTTTAGTACAGAATTTCCTCTGTGTTCATTAGTTGAGTTGGAGGGATAGAAATACAGAGAAGAAATTTGATGCTTAAATGTCAGTAGATGATCACTTGATTTGATTAACTCAGGCTGCTGCAGTTAAACTTTTGGAATATGTTTTAGTTGACCATCACATTAGAAAGTGACCCTTCAATATCCAGTATGAACAGGAGGAATGATTACAGCAAACAAGAACAAATAATCTACAGTCAGACAGACTTTTCTGTCAAGAAACTGCTGCCAAATATCACTCTCTGCAAACCAACCAAACTCCACTGACAAAAACAGTGATTTTAACTGGTCTCTTAACACATTAGTTTGGATCCAGACTAACCCTTAAAGTCTGACAATAAGAAAAAAACTATCCAAAAAGGTAGCAGTGGTGCCTCTTTGTATCCTGACATCTGCAAATAGACATTTTTATATTTATAAGGATGTCTGTTTTCCTCTATCATTCAGTCGAATAGTAGAATTAATGATGTTTGGTACTTATTTTTGACTGAAAATGTTTTGAGTTACACTCCACATTCCTCCACCTTTGCAGTACATTGCCTCCCCCCTCCTCCTCCTCCTCCTCACAGGGAGGGAGAGAGAAGAGGAGGTGGTGTTAGAAATTAAAATCTAGTATTATCCATCCATATGTCAGACAGCTGTACATTCCACAGCCAAGCCTGGGATCTGTGTTACCGAAATAACAGAGTGACTGACTGACAGAAGGCGAGCCAGCCAGGCCACAACAAGAGACAGAGAGGGAGGGAGGCGTTTGAGGAGGTATTGTTTCAGAAGAGGACAAAATAAAATCCTCCTGCAGCTCAGAGAAGATTTGTTCAACACACTTTTCATCACCACCTCCTTCTCTTTTGTTTCTCTTGTTGTTGGAGTCCATGTTGGACAAACAGCACAGAAGAAATGATAATAATTACAGCTGCAACTAACTAATTGTATTCATTATCAATTAATATTGAACACTTTACTAACTTTTTTTTTACAAACGGTAATAAATTTGATTAATCAACTTATTGTTTGGTCTGTAAAACTTGAGAAAAGTCTAAAATAATGTCTTGTTTTTTTTTTTTTTTACTATCAAACAACAATCAACCAATAAATTAATTGCCAAATCTTATTTAGATCGCGCCGAATTACAGCAGAAGTTGTCTCAGAGCTTTTTTCATATAGAGCAGGTTTTGACTGTACTCTTTATAATATCATTTACAGACTATTTTGGTAATTGATTCGTAATTTTTATCATAATTTGTAAGAAAAAAAATAAAATTCTGTGATTTCAGCATCTCATATGTGTATATTTTCTGTTCTCTCTGACAGTAAACTGAATATTTTCATGTTTTGGACAAAATGAGGAAATGATTGAATTTTGCTTTCAAAAGCCTCTATCCTGCAGAAATCAGTTTAATTTTTTCTGTCTTTCAACTAATCCATCAATTGACCAATTATTCGACCTTTAATTAAAATCAATTCATGTTTTTTTGTGTGTTTTACCTGCAGAAATGCACACATTTCATTTTTTCTCCAAATACCATAAGTCCTCTATCACAACAGAATGGAATTAATACGAAAAATCACTTTGAAATTGCTTGCACATTGCAATATTTATTCAGCCTATAAAATGCTCCAGTTAGACTTATATTCTGTAGTAGTAATGGTATTTTGATCACCAACATATTAATCCATACAGTCCCTGTTGTGGCATTTTTCCTTTTAGATGTTTTTGTATTGAAAGATTCATTTGGTTTCTGCTCAAACATAAACGTGTCTGCAGGGACGGACAAAGGTTTAAAGACGACTCGCCACACTGTCCGTCCTCCATCTATCTGTGTCTGTGACTGAGGACACAGACGCCACGATATCTGTCTCCTCTGCTGATTCTGTATCGGTCAGTGATTAGTCTGTGGTGTCGCTCAGTCTGTAGCTGCAGATCTATTCTTATAAAATGACACCAGACCCTGTTCAGCCCTGACCCATGCACTGGGACCAGACCAGTCTCCAGCAAAAAGACCAGTTAATGCTGGTGGAGTCTGGCTGTGGGACGACTGGGGCTGTTTATGGAAAAATCAAATATCAGCCAGTAAAACCAAGAGACGAACCCCACAGCCACATAAAGCGCCAACAAAACCAATGATCATCGGTCAAATGTTGCTGCCACACAGTTCAGTGTCATGCAGTCACACACTGTCGGCCAATCAGATGCATCCAGCTAAAATACAAGGAGGGCTGCAACTAACGATTATTTATTTATAATAATGGATTTATCAGCAGCCCTGATTTGTTGGAAGCAATTTGAAGACACGTCAGGACTTTCTGATGGCCATTTGTTTTTACAGTTTTCTTACATGCATTGAGACAAAATGTACAGTCAGTTGAGAAATAATCAGCTCATCGAAAAGAATGTAAGTGAGAAGTTCATTGATACTGAAAATAATAATAATGCTGAACCCCAAATAGCACTTGATGACGAATGTGTGTGTCTGTGTGTGAAAGGATGAATGAGAAACATTGTGAAGTGCTTTGCCAGAGGAGCTTTATATCAGTGCAGTCTGTGCAGTGGTTCCCAACGCGTGGTCCCTGGACCTGTGGCAGTCCTTGTTGGTAATATCGCCTTAAATCTCCTGATCTGGCAGCCAGGGTTGTTTTGTGGTAAGAACATAATGACACTCTGGAAAATCACTTTGTATTTGTGCAGCCACGGACAGAGAGTGTTTGGTTCCTGTGACTTCAGGCTCTCGTTGTGCTCAGCTTGGTGAAATTCAGTTGTTGTATTTTGTTGCCATCTTTTTTTTACAGTGCTCAATTTAAATAAATCATGAACTGTTTTGATAATTGATTAATCAGTTTGAGTCATTTAAGGGCAAAAAGAACATTTTTTTGTGGACTAAACAAGACATTTTAGGACATCCTCTTGGATTTTGATCAACATTTTTTAACATTTTCTGACCTTTCATGGACCAAACGACTAATGGTAATGGTGCTGACATGTTATCATGGTTTGTAGGCCAAGACTTTCAAAATCACTCACCATTTGGTCGGCATCCATGTTACTTTACCTTTCACCTGTGCTTGTTGCTGCTGTATGAAGTCCTGATTTTGCCATAATCATATCATGACATGACCAGCTTTCATTCATCGAAGGACATTTCTGTCATGGAAATTTGATGGTTTGGCTTGTCCCTTTTGAATTTGTGGAACTGTGCATTATGATTTGTCGTGAGGACATCAGGGCAGCATGATTAATCATAAAAAAAAATCACGCTCTTGATTTAGTCGCTCGTCTTTGTGAATGCATTCATTCAGCTCTCAGTGGTTTTGTAGCTTCTGACTGTGGTTTGAAGTTTAGTTTCTCTCCAGTGATGCTGTTTGATTTTACTGTTACATGTTTACTTTCAGCTGATAGAGGTCGTGTTAAATTACTGCTGATGAAAACACTACATTTCCTGATTTGGCTGCTTCATAATAAAAGATTTCACAACTTATATTGAGAAGAATTTGTGTGACGTGTGCATGTTAAGTGCGTTGTGTGTGGGTCACTGTGTGGGTTATTTAGACTAACTTAACACTCAATTTTTCATATTCAGCAGCATTGAGGTTTTTTTTTAAGTCCAGCATGTTTATATGTTGAATGTTTGTCTGTTTAAAGCCCTGTCTAGACAGCAAGCATCTCAGATGCGCTTTTAACTTCTAAGAGTGCAATAAATGCTTTTGTTGAAAGGATAAGAATTGTGTGCGAGAATCGTGATCTCAGTTCTTAGGCAGGAGAATTGTGATTTACATCTTGGCAAGAATTAGTAGTGGCCTGGTACTGGTTTTGATACTGGTTGTTAGGGTCATGTATTTGTAGAGTTGAGGGGTACAAAATTAATAATATCAGTCAGACTTGCAAATCTGACTGAGATCCTGGCTCACAGTCAAATCACCACAGTACATCAACCTTTTGCATTATGATATCAGGCTTCTCAACTGAGCTACTGCTTTGAGGGAAAATAAACATCGCTCCCAGCTAGATTTTTATAAATAGTTTGGTGTTCAGTTCCTCATTTCTATATTTATTATCTGCTATCGTTATTCTATGAGCATTTAAGAAACACTTTCGATCGACCTTTAAAGTTGTGGTAGGTAGTTTATTTTTGGTATCAGTGGGCAAAAATTTCCAAACTAAACTTTAAGCATAAGGTAATTCACGTGGTCTGAGAGAAAACCAGACTTCTGCAACAGGCTTTGTCTGTACTGATCAGATTATTCTCACACTGCTGCAAAAAGCAAAAATAAAAACTGGTCATCATAAAAGAAGCAGAAACAGATGTAGAATTAATTTAAGTTCAAACACTGCAACTTATCAACATGCAGCCTGTTTCTCCTGCAGTTTCTCTCTACTGTCTAACTCATTTTGTTTTGTTCAATTCTCCTGATTTTCAACATCTGTTTCTCCCTTTTCACACTGCTTTTTCTCCCGTTTTAGTTCGCTTTTCTCTCAGCTCTTTATTGGAAACAGCACTAGAAATAACTTACAAAGCTAAAGCTCACATTTGTTCAGTCAGACTATATGATGATGATTGTTTGGATGTAGAAAATATTTCATAATTTAAAAACTGATGAGGGAATCTCTCATGTAGAAACAGTTGACAAACACAAGTCTTTCTTTTCTTCTTTCTCTTCTGACCTACAACATCTCTTTCTCTCTATTTCCATCTGTTTCCTTTTCCCTCACTTCTTTTTCTTCCCTCCTCTTCTCACTTTTCTCTCTCCTGGGAGTGTTTCTAGTCTTGGAGGCTTGGAGCTCAGGGATCTCTCTCTTTCCTCTGCTCTATTTCTATCCCTCTCTCCCCTGTTTCTTCCTCCATTTCTTCGTTTCTTTCCCCTCCTCCTCTCCCTCTCCTTCTCTCTCGGAGTGTGTTTCCAGCCTCGGAGGCTGAGGATCAGATTACTCAGGGAGTCTCGGAGGCTCTCTGGCGAGGTGGCAGTGGTGGAGGTGGAGGAGGGAAGGAGGGAGGAGGTAGGGAAGGAGATCAGGTTTCACATCTCCAGCGCTCTCCTCTGTCTGCCTCTCCTCCCTCCTCCTCCTCCTCCTCCTCCTCCTCTTCCCCCTGGCAGCCTGGAGACAGAGTGGCTGAGCCGGGGAGGAAAACATGCAATCCACCCCTCTCCTCCTCCTCCTCCTCCTCCTCCTCCTCCTCCTCCATACATCCAGCCTCTCTCTCTCTGCTGCTGCAGATAAATAAAGGCAGTAAATGGGAGCTGAGCGCACAGAGGGACGATTCTTCACCTCCCTCCTTCACCTCCCCCTCCATCCCTGCAGAGATATTTTATATCCTGCACCGCTCCGTGTGTTTTCATTCTCCTGGATGTGTGGCAAAGGTGAAACTGCTGCAGGGAGACTTGAGTTTCTGGAGACGACCAGAGCTGAGGATCAGACCTGGACTCAGAAATCACTAAACTGTGTCTCAGGCAGTGAATGCAGGGAGGCCACAGCAGCTGATGTAGAGGTGGAGGTGGTGTAGCTGTGAGACACTTGTGGCTTCAGCAGTAATCTGTGTTTAATGGTTTTCTATCCTGTTTGTTTTGTTGTTGCTGTTTGTCTTTATACAGTTTTCTTGGTGAAATCTCTGAAAGAACAATTTCTAGTTTCTGTCCACTTCAGTAAAATACAGAGAAACCAGTTACGACAGAAGTTTTTGTTTCCAAAGTGTCAGAAATTGTACACATCTGCTTTAGTGTATGGATGTATGACTGCAACTATTTTATTTTAACTTAATCTGCAGATTACATTTATCGATTCAGATGTCTTGTTCAATCTAAAAACTATATTCAGTATGATATAAAACAGAAAAGCAGCAAAGCCTCACATGAGAGAATCCATTAATCATTTGATCAGATGATTATTTAACTTTATTTGTTCATGTTAACTGGTTTTCCATCATTGTTTGTTTCAAAGACAAACCTTCTCAGATGCACAACTAGAGTATTGAACTGTAGGGCTGCAGCTAATGATTATTTTCATCATTGATTAACCTGTCAATTACTTTCTCAGTTAATCAATTAGTGGTTTGGTCCGTTGAATGTCAGAAAATGGTGACAAGTCTTGATCACCGTTTCTTAAAGGCCAAGTTAATGTCCTCAACTGTCTTGTTTTATAAATAAAATATTATTATTTTGATAATCAATTCCTTGTTTCAGTCTTTAGGTTTTGGACTGCTGGACAAAAGAAGACATTTTAAAATGTCACTTTGAGCATTTTTCTTTTTTTAGACATTTAAAGTGTCAATGATTCATCGATTAATTGTGGAAATTATCATCAGATTAATTGAACATTAAATAAATTGTTAGTTGCAGCCCAAATGATATAAAATTACACAATCATGATCATGTAAATTATATAGGAGTTCATCCATATTGCCCATCCATAACAGAGCCCGTATGTCATAGAAAACCTTAATTTTCAATCTTACTATACAAGTTACTCTAAAGCCAAATCAGATCTTTCAATATATGCTTCTCCTCTAAAGCTGCTGCATGTTTGTTTTATAATAAATATAAGTGGAGATTGTTTTTTTTTTTTATCATATAATCACAGCCCTTAGTGATGTCAACTTGTCACCTTAAAGTTTAAATTTCTTCTTTGTATATGTCATCGTCCAGTACACAGCTGTCTGTTGGTCTAATGGAGACATAATCCACATATTTTCATGATTTTTTTTTTTTTGGCTGTCCTCGTCAAATATTTGCCCCTGGACCATTCACAGCTTGTATAAAACCACTTCTTTTATTCCATGTCCTTTTAAAGATAATCTTTTTGACTACCGTGAAACACTTACGGCCAAATAGCTAGAACTTCTCACCACTTTGGGTTTAATTGATGTTTCAGTGCACAATTAAGCTTAGTTCTAGTCAGCAAACTAAATCACCAGGCCTCTGCTCTTTGACATTAAAGACATGGTTCAGTTTACACGCCATGCAGAACTTTTTGTTCATTCATGCCAAAATAGTTTAATATTTTCAAACAAGCATTTTCATTTTTGCAGCCAACAAACTTAACAGTTGTTCCAGCGATGCTTCCCTGTCTGCTGTGCTCTGAGCTGAAGGTCGAAGCAGCCTCCATGCTCACTGTCTCCAGCGGCTCCAGTTGTCCTTTAATGGTATTGATCTCTGCTTTAAATACACCCGGCCCATCGCAGTGAATAATTCAGATCAGCTCACCACAGTGGAGAGAAAATATTCTCTGATTCCAGTGGAGGAAGGAAAAGTCTGTGAGGGCTGCACACTCTGCCAGACTGTTTCAAGTCAGACCGACCTTTTTTTTCCCCTCCCCCCTGCTGTGAAAATGTGATCACTTGTGGCCATGTGTGATTTTGTGTGGTCATGTGACAGCAGTGGACAGGACTGCATTCCTCAAGAGTTCAGAAATCAGAAGGGTTCACCAAACCACAGGAATGAAATCTGATCTTTATATAGAGATGACTACAGAGCTCTCTTCCCCCTCACAACATGACTGAACAATGCCTCATAGTACTCAGACCGTAGTAAATAACTCCAGCTGTGTTTTGGCTGCAGTCGAGTCCACTGTTTGTCTGCTGGACGTCAGTCTGTTGTTTCTGCAGTATAGGTGATCATTTCCTCCTTTATTTTACAGTAGATCTGCTGGGAATAGTAAATTAATTGATTAGTTGTCAGCAATTTAACTAACCACCAAATATTTTGAAAATTAATGAATTGTTTGGAGTCATTTTTTAAGAGAATCACCCAAATTCTCTGACTTCAGCTTTTCTTCACTCCTCTCTGACAGTAAACAAAACATTTTGGGGTTGTGTGACACTGCAAACTTAACTAAGTTGAGCTCAGTTGAGTTTATGTTACAAGTAGGGCTGCACAATTAATCACAATATTATGGCCAAGTGCAATATCCAAATCACAGAACAGAACTGCAATATTTTGAAAAAGGAATAAATGTGTGTGAAAATATCAAGATGATGAGGTACTGTAGTGCTGCAGAGATGTTCTGACCTAAAAATATTTGTTCTCCAGATGCAAGAAAACATGTTTGTTTGGTTCTGACCTCAATAAATATCACAGCATCACAATCTCAAGTTTTTTTCCAGTAAAAATGAAATTTGTAATGCTAAAATGTTCATTCCCTCTCATTGTATCACATATCATAATTGCAATTTCACTCACAGTTAGTGCGGTATGACTCTTTTTTTAAACCAAAATCATGCAGCCCTAATTACAAGAAAGGACCTAGATTTACGAATGTCAAGTTAAAGGCAGTGAATAGATGCTAAGATTTTAAACACAAAGTACATTTTTGGTGACACAAATGTAAACTGATGTAAAAACAATACAGAAAAGTAAATTATACTCAGCTGAGCACAGCCGTTCTTCACTTTGACACCTGTATTGTCCACTCTTCTGTCTTCTGAACTGTAATGTGGTGTTTCTGATGAAAACACGAGCTCGACGTCTCGGCTCATTGAATAAACTGGTGTCACAGACATGACGTCTTTAGATGTGTCACATTCTACACATTTTAACTCCTGCACACATTCACTACCACATTTCAGTTTTTTCATAGTCCATGTTCTGGTTCTTCTGTCAGGACTGTGTTTGCAGTTTGAGTCGACTCAGTCAACTCTGACTTCAGTAGCCCAGACATATAAAATGTGTGAAGGAATCAGGATGTTTAGGGAAGTGACATGTTGTGTTGGTGAAGGCTCACTGTATGGTGATAAAACATGGTGGCCACAATAATGTTTTATTTTTCAGTGACTTTAATAATCAATTAATCATGATAGACAGTTTTTCTTAAAAGAAAGATCAAAGTTGATGCAGCAGAACCAGAGATATCATCTTTTTTATTCGAGATCTTCTCCTTCCTCTTCAAAACCTACATTACCCACAATGCCCCTTGACAACAGACAGTTGGGAGTGTTATGCTCGTAGGGGCTAATGTATCTTGAAGCCTTTATCCTGCAGCAGAGATGAGGAGCAGCTACAAGCAGTAGAAATTGTAGTTCTCCTTAATTTTTAAGGCCAAATTTGGACTTTTGGCTTCTCCACTGTGACTATTTTCTACTTTTCTTTGTTTTCTATAACTGTAAACTGAACATATCTTTTGGGTTTTGGACTGTTGGTAAGAGAAAACAAGCTATTTAAAGACCTCGGGCTCTGGGAAATTGCGATGAACAGTTCTCATGATTTTCTGATAGTTTGCAACAGAACATAATCTCTAGATCACACAAAGGCAAACATTAGTGATTAAGAGTGGTGTGAGCTCTAAACCCTGCAGGGTGCAATTAGAAATCATTCATCAAAGTTAAATCATTATCTTGAAATAAAAATGAATTTTTTTCCTCCAAAACTGCGGTTCTAAAGTGGAACCAGAGCCCAACATGGAGGTCTTGATGCCTTCAGATGTTCTGGTTGTATCGAGGTCCTGCTTCATTCTTGAGGTGGAGTTGTGTTTCCTCTCTTAGTAATCCTCCTCTCTGATAAGTGCAGTGATCCCTCTGAAGTGACACTGGCCCCTGATCTCCACCCTGACCTCTGACCCCTGACCCCTGACCCCGGCGTCCTGAACCCCTGTCGGCTCGCTGCTAACAGAGCCGTCTCCTCCCCACCTGGATTAGACCGTCTGACTGATGACTTAGAGAACGTTTTCATGGGGGATTCAGAGTTCTGAGAGGAGGCTGGACGCTGTGTTTGTGGTGTGAGAGGGACTTTATGTTGAGCAGATTAAACCAGATATTAAACTCATTTTATTATCTGGTTGAACTTCTGCCTGATCGGCTGTTTGATGTGCAGTTTTCTGTGGCCTCTTGTCACCTGACTAATGACCAAACCATCAATGGTTGGTAGGGTTCTTGGCAGGTCAGACATTTGAGGATGTCAGCCTGGGCTTTGAGAAACACTGAGATTCAATCAATTAATCGAGAAAATAATTGGCCACTTAATTGACTATAAAAAAATGATCTATAATCAAAATAGTTGACATTTAATGTAATCATCAGTTAATTGTTGCAGTTCTAAATTCATAGGCTGAATGTTCTGCAGTAACATCCTGATTGAATAAAACTTGATCGTAATTGTCATTTGACAAAACCAACAGGAGCTTCTGTGTGAGCTCAGCCAGTAAGTTTAGCAGAAAATCTCATTAAAATGTCTGTTTTGTCCTTTGTCTTGCGCTTCTTATGTCACGGTGTGATCACTATTGCTTGTCTGATGACTTGGCTGCACTTTGAGTCAGATCAAATGTTTTCATTTTAAAACTGTGAAGGTCAGATAGTCTTCTTATTGTTCAGTGTAAATCAGTTTATCATGACCTGCTTCGCTGTACAGTAAACCAGGGCTTGTTCCAGCTGAGAGACGGGGTTTACCTGTGAGCTGTGAGGTATTTTCTGGGTAGTATTTGTTGATATCTGTTGTGGTTTGGTTCAGAGCGGCAGTGATTGATTAATCGACTTGTCCATTAAAAAAAAGAAAAAATGTTGCCAACTACGTAGAAAACCCCATCGTATTATGTGATTATTTTGACAGATATTATTGTATGATTCATGATTAGTGGGAATGATCACTTCTGCATCACCGTTTCAATGTTTTATAAGTGAAAGAAACTATTAAAATCATGATGATGTGACATTTGTTGGGGTCTGTACCAAACAAAACATGTTTTCTGGCGTCTGGAGGGTAAGATTTGTTGGTCAGGGTGTCTCTGCAGTACTACAGTACTTCATTATAATGCTGTTTTGTCACTTGTTTTTCCCCAAAAAATTGCAGATTCCATGATTTGGATATTGCACTTAATTTAGCTTGAAAAATCTTAATTTTTCAAGCAAAACTGTCAAACATTGCTTGGTTGCAGCTTGTTAAATTTAGAGATTTGTTGCTCTTTTGCATTTCTGATAGCAAAAAAAGTCTTAGAGTTTTTTAGTGTTGATTGGACAACACACAGGTTTGTTGAGTTTTCTCTGAGGAAAGTGTATTGTCTTGCGTGTTTGTGTGACTCTGCACAGTTTAGACGTGGTGTTTCTTTTGGAGTCAGGCGGGTAAACTACAGCAGCAGAAGGTGGTTTGATATTCTTGGCTGTCCCGTAGGCTGCAGCCATGAGGAAGAAATATCCTCCTCATCTCGTTTTCCCACTCGTCCTGGGCTCCTGTGAAAGCAGCAGCGTCCGTCCCCTCCCTCCCTGTGTCCTTGTTTCTGGTCTTTAATTTCAATTAGCTCTGGCTGCTGGTTGACTTTGATGGCATTAGTGTCTCCTCCCAGCCTCCACACTCGTCCCTCTGCTCTCGTCTTCCTCTGTTGGTTTTGCAAAAGCCGCCGGCTTTAACTGCAGAGATCCGAATCTGAACGCTTCGCTTCCACTTCCTGCCAGCATCCAGCCCGCCGTGCAACCAACAGCCACACACACACACACTAAAGACTGTATATCGTGCAGTGGCTGTTTTGGGGAAAATTTAGATGCACCGTCCTGCCAGCAACAGACGAAATAAAATGACTGACAGGATACAGAACATCTTCTGATGTTATGAGGCTATGCAGGGCTCTGATTGGACTAAAATTAGAAACAAAGTGGTGTTTCTGGTCTTCAGATTCGGGGTTACACCTGTCTTTTACGTCAGGTGAGGTTAATGGCTGTTTCGTCTTGATTCCACTTGTGTCCACATTTGAAAGTCAACTCCAAACTTCCAAAGTTGTTTTAAAGCAGAGCTAAAGATTATTATAAATACACAACAGGTGATATTTTCCTCTGAAGTAATTGTTTTACTGGTAACAGTGAAATAGACATGTCCAAACCTTAAAACAAACCAGAATGAAGAAATATAAAATATTATTGGTGCTGAAATGATTTGTTAGGTTTTCTGTCCGTTGATTAATTGATGTGATAATTAGCAATTAATCTCCAATCTAGGGCTGTAACTGAAGATTTCATTCTTTATTAATCTGACATGCTTAATTGATTAGCTATTTCAGCTATATAATGTCAGAAAATGATGGAAAATAATAATTGGTGTTTCCCTAAGCCCAAGATGACGTCTTCAAATGTCTTGTTTTGTCCATGAACACAAAGATATTCAGTTTACTGTCAGAGAGGAGGAAAGAAACCAGAAAATGAAATCTGAGTATTTAGACTTTTTTTTCTTTAAAAACTACTCAAACCAGATAAATGAATGTCAGAACAGTTGATGATTAATTTAATCATTGGAGCTCTACTCCACTCATTACATTGTCAAATAATCATTTAGTCTATAAGCAGGTTTTGTTTGACTAGTGTTACACAGTATAGGGTTTTACTGTGACTGCATTAATAGTTGCGTTTTATTGGCCATTATTGAAGCATACTGTCATTAGCATGTTGTAGCTCCTTTAAGGAATAGGGCTGTGTGTGTGTGTGTGTGTGTGTGTGTGTGTGTGTGTGTGTGTGTGTGTGTGTGTGTGTGTGTGTGTGTGTGTGTGTGTGTTTATGTACCATCACTGCCTGCATACCTCTGCCTGCCTTCCTGACGTGAGGAGGACTGGTTTCACAGCTTTTCTGTCAAACTGTGGTTTCACGCCTTCATCTGACACGTCGCTCCAACGCAGGAATTTACATGTAACCATCAGCTGCCTCGGAGCACTTCATGCTCCAAAACAGACGAGGAACTCAGCCGCTGCAAAGCTGCCAAACGAATGTGTGCTGCAAACTTTGTCTCTGCTCCTAATGTGTAATTACAGACAGAAAAAAATGACAGTCAATAAAATAAGAGCAGACTGATCAGCATCTTGCTGCATGTGCAGATTTGGAGAATAAATTTAATCATATTTAGCAGATGGGAAACCAAAGTCTAGGAAAGAATTTGTTTTTCTGCCCATACTCATCATGTGTGGTGTCAAGTACAAGGTCATGTGTGTTTGTTTTTAAATGCTGAAACAGACATGACACAAAAATCTGGTTCCTCTTGTACTGCAATCACTTTCAGCTGGTTATTTATAAAATGCTTCGTAGAATTCACTCTGAGTGACAGTCATGTTTTAAAACCACCAGCGCTTTGAATTTGTTCAGGGGAACAAAGAGAGAAAAGGAAAGTGAGAAAATGAAAAAGCAGAAGAAGAAGTGCCCATTAAAGGTGGGGTCGGAGGGTTGTAGCAGACATTTCCTTTAAATAGGTGGTTGGACCATTTGTTTCAGGGTGTAAAAACAGCCCACAGAAACACAGGGAACTCTGGGAAATCAACACTCATCATCATCTGACTGGATGTTGTCAGACTAACTTCTGCCTTTCTTTGAATTACCTAAGATTAAGCATTAGGAGCACAATCAAACACTAATTTAGTTAAGTTTTTCTTCCGTTCCACACTGTAAACATCCATTGGTTTACATTGGAGCTGCAACAATTAATCCGTTAATCGGTCATTAAATCAATTAACTACTGTTTTGATCATCTAATATACCTGGTGGAATGGACCGGTGCATTTTAGGCTTCACTTGCTATTAGCATCCACTTATATTTTTCACAGATTGATTTATTTTATTTTCTACACACAGGAAACAGATGATTAATTTCCATTAAGCTGATGGAAACACTTATGTATTATTTTAATATTTCTGACATGTTAAAGGTTTGTGTGGATGTCGTTGGTGGGTAGAAGTAAAGCTTCTCTGCTTTCCTCCTTCTGTCCTCCCACCACCTTTTTCCTCTGCAGCTCATTTTCCACTGGGTGAATCAATGTGCAGCAACGTGTCAAATGTCACAAAGATGAAACATGAAATGTGGATGAAATTACTTGAGCTGGAGCAAGTAAACTGACTTTCTGGCTTTTTACTGCACAGAAATAACCAAACAAATAACAGATTAATAACAGAAAATTATTCAAGAATTGTTTGGATAATCGATTAATGTTGAACCCTAAATTTCCAGCCTCTTAACTGCAGCCATTTCCTGCATTTCTCTGGTATAAGATTATAAAATAAATATATTTGTTTTGTTTTTTGTTTTTTTTGTACTGTTGGTAAGACCTGCTTGACCGTGTCACTCTGAGCACTGGTAACTTTCCAATAAGAGTGGGTGATATTTCCTCAAAATAATGTCATGACAGCAAAATATTTTTGGTGTGACGTTATGACACATCCCCTTCACATCCCCTTCTGAATATCAGTTATTTGTCTGTACTTTGTGCCAACTTGCCAGCAAAAGGTTTTCGTAACAAGCTGACAAGCTGTTCAGAAAGTGTGCAGAGTTGGCTGCATAGACCGTATAATATTAAAGCTCAGGCAGGCTGCAGGAACACTGCAGGAATACTGCAGGAGCGCAGGACGTGTGCAAGTCCTCCTCTGTCAGTTGATCAGCTGTTTATAACTCAGTTGTCTGTTGATGCAAAGTTCAGCCTGTTATCCTGAAAACAGAAGCCCACTGCTCTGACAATAGTTCAGTGACTGTCTCACTTCTGCCAAACTAATATTTTCATCAATTTAGCCATTACAAACCTTGACACCTTTTAAAAGATTAATAATGATTTATTATGACTCATAAACAGACACTAAGTGATTTAGCAAACATTTTGCATTAATTTAAACTCAAATAAACATGAAACAGGCAAAAAACCCAGTTATTCCAGCTCGAATAGAAATTTCAGAGGAACATCCTGCTGTAGTGTTGTTCTCAGAGAAGATGGTATTTCAACTTAACATGTTTCCTTAATCTTTGATGATGTGTCCTCATATTGTCATTTCATGATTTATTACAGTAAATATATTACAGATTTCTCCTTTAATTATCACAACACAAATGTACCACCATGTGATGATTGATAATCAATATCACCTCTCTACCACATGTGCTGCTGCTGTACATAATCATGCAAATACACCAACACGTCACAATTATCTTTATATCACAGTAAAAGAAAAAAGGAATTCATATTTGCTGTGTCTTTATTTTTTGTAATGCAAAAGAGTAGGGCTGCAGCTAATTATCATTTTCAATATTGATTAATCAGTGGATTGGCTTCTTGATTAATCGATTAGTTGTTTGGTCCTTGAAATGTCAGAAAGTTGATCAATGTTGACATCCAAGGTTATGTCCTCAAATGTCTTGTTTTGTCCACAGCCCAAAATACTTAGTTTTCAGTATTATTATTATTGTTTGTATTTTACATGTCATACTAAATTAATTCATTAGGAAAATATTCTAAACTTTGTAGAAACAGAAGGTGCAACATGTGAGCTCCATATCTGTTATGTTTCAACCCATACGTTTCCTTCCACTTTGGGGTTAAAACCTTTTTTTTTTTTTTTTTTTTTATTTGATAATGTTGGGGAGGATATAACTTTTTTTTTTTTTTTTTTTTTTTTTTTACAGTTTCCACTCAGCTGTTAGAAGTCATCAAGGTTCAGTATTCAGAATATTTGGATGGAAAGCAGAGCTGTTTCACTTCAGTTCATCCTCGTGTGTGGGAGAGCAGGATCTGTTTTTCCCTCTGTCTGTCTCTTTTTCTTGGCAACGCCTCTCCGTCCATAAATGAGGAGTGTGTGTGACCCTGTGTGTGTGTGTGTGTGTGTGTGTGTGTGTGTGTTGGACAGAGAGGCAGCAGCTGTCTTTTCGCCAACCTCGTGACCGCTCTCAGCCCCCGTCTTCGGACATCTATTTTCTCCTCGTCTGTTCTATAATAACTCAGCGGCTCGATCCCCACCGCTGTCGTTTTTCCTCCCATGGGGTGGAGCCGAACACACACACTCTCTCTCCCACACACACACACACACACACACACACACACACACAAAAGCTGCTGGTCAACTCATCAACTTAGTTTTCCACACTGTCTTGAGCACATTTTCCAGCTGAGTGTGTTAGTTTTGGCGGCAGCAGGGAGGAGCAGTGTGAATCCAGAGGAGGAGGCTGGTTCAGACCTGCTCCTCGCTGCTGACCCTGACCTTTGACCTCATCAATTTTATCCTTATTTTGTAACCTTAAATGTTGTTGATCTGTCTGTCCAAACCTTTGCCCCACAGTGAGATCTAAATGCTCTCTGAATAGTTCTGTTCTCCAGAGGATGAACCCTTTAATTTTATGATTACATGACCTGTTTTGTAGCGCCACCCTCAGGACAAATTTAGTATTTTAAGTTCTTGTAAGGATTCAAGAATAAAGAAATCATCATGTTTGCTCTCTGCACCTTCATAATATTTTGGGCTGCAATCAACATTTCAGCCAGTGTCAGTGCCAGTCGTAGTAAAACTATTAATATACCATACTTGTCTGGCCTCCACAGTCTGAATTTATAACTACTTGCTTTCTTATAACTTTAACAATTTTGAAGAAATATCTAATTGCAATTATGTTGTGATATGACTTGTGATATTAGAGGAAAGGATAATTTCTATGTCGATATTCTAATTTTCATTGAAAAACCCTTTAAAATGATGATAGCGTGTTATTTTTTTTAGGGATCTGTATGAAACACATATGTTTTCTGAAGTCTGCAGAGGCAGCAACACATTATTTAATTTAAAATGGTATTTTGGCACATATTGCCTTAAACAAATATTGCACATCCTGCTATTTGAATTGTTCAGCCCTACTGATCTCTGACAAATAACAGTACAGGCTTTCTAGACCTGATTTGAAAAACAAATCTGATTTGCCTGCCGTCTGAATGAATCCTAAAGGTCAAAAGTTTGGTGTAAAATGAACTTCTGACCCAGACTGTAAACAGCACGCTGCCTCCACATGTGTAGCAGCTTTAAATCCTGGCTCTTATTTTGTTAGTTTGGCTGCTGTGTGAACAACTTCCTGTTCTGTGTGTAGTATCTCTGCTGAGAGTCTATAAAGTGGTGGCCTGTGTTCGCCTCTCCTCTCTGGGTGTGAATATTAACTCACTCTCCTGACGTTGGCCTCCTTCACTAAATAAAGCCTCCTTTGAGGAGCTCTGTGCTGTCAAATAAAAAGGCTTCTGTGTGTGAGGGGACGAGGAGGAGGAGGCTCCGACTGTCCGCCACGCTGCTCCACTTATCTCCTTACAAACAGCAACAAGCCACAAACACACTGATTTAATGATTCACACCAGTCTGTGCGGCTGGTCAAACAGAGGGTTTTCATTGGTCCAGGAGGGGACATGTGACTCGTCAGTGAGTTCTCAGCAGTTATTTGGGTTTTTTTCTGGTCTGAAGTTTCCTTCAGTCACTAGATGGACAGAGACAGTGACATGATATGCTGCATTCATCATGATTCATGGCCATATAGGACGTTCTAGTGTTTGTTACTGATGTTCTAGTGATCCTTGAGGGGATCTAGTGGACTCCAGTGACCCTTTAGAGGTTTTAAAGGAATATAAGGTTCCACCAGTCTTTGGTGATGTTTTAAGAAAGTTCTTCTGGACATCAAGAGTCCTCTACTGGAGGTTCCTCTCATATTTCAGAGGGTTATGTTGGTCCGAAGGTTCCATGGTTTCTTATGCAGGTTCTAGGAGACTGACATAAGTCTATGTGAAGTAAAAATGAGTCTTTGAGGGGTTTTTAATGGTCGTAGATAAGGTTCTAAATATCTGAGTGGGTGCAATGAATCTTAAGTAGGTTCCAAGGATCCTTTAGAACATTTAAAGAATAGAGGTTTTCACAGTCCTTGATGGCCTTTTAAGTGATCTTTTCGGAAAGTTCAGTTGGACATTGAGAATGTTCTATATTTTTTTAATAGAGGTTCCTTGTATTTCAGGGGTGGCAATGGTCCTAATAGTCTTTGTGGAGGTTCTGTGGTTCCTTGACCAGGTTCCAAGTGTCTGAAATGAGTTCTCATCAGTCATAGATGAGGTTCCAAAATTCTGAAAGGATACAAGGAATCTTATGGTTATCTTAAAGTATATCATAAGGTTCTAATGATCCTTTAGGGCATTTTAAGAATAATAGAGGTTCCCCACATTGAGGGTGTTCTTTAATGGAGATCCCTGTTGTGGTCCTAATTACCTGTATGGCAAAGGAGTTCCTCATCTAATTAAAGGGATGACTGTGGTTCTCACAGTCTTCACTGAGGTTTCACTGTTCCTTGAGTGTCGTCCTAGACAAGGTTCCAAATGTTTCAATGATCTTTTCAGGGATTTAAAAAAAAATATATAGACATTCCTCTGATCTTTCATGGCATTGTAAGGGTTCTTTAAGAAAGTTCTGTTGAACACTGAAGGTGTTCTAAGAATCTTTTAATTGAGGGTTCTCTCATATTTAAGGGGTTTACAGTAATCTTAAGCAAGGTTCTGTTGGTATTTATGGATTTCAAGGGGTTCCTTGGCAAAAATCTAGCAATTATTGAAATGAACAAAGAGAGTGTAGGAGAATTTTGGGGTTAAAACCTTATTTATCCATGTTCAGTAACCAAATTACTGGAAAAGCTGTTGTTTTTGGAGAACCTTTTTTGCTGTATTTTTCATTAACAGAGAAATATCAGTGATTCCAGTTGAACAGAAAAGATTACACATATTTTTTCCTGTACATTCATATATACATATCCATCTCTGTGACCATTCAGACTTTTAAATTCCAAAGATGCTTGCAGCTTATTGTTCCTGAACTCTTTGGCTTTAGTTTGTTTCACTGATGCCAAGTTCTGACATTTTTACCTGATCTCACAGCTGACAGCAGTAACTCAAACCACACGGTTCTCTCGGTTTGGGATTTTGAAGTAGGTCACTTTCCAGGAAACAGCAAGATTGATCTCTGTCCTCGTGTCATCTGAACCTGAAGCTGTTTTTGTTCCACATGGAACAGAAACCCATCAGATAAACAACATAATCAGCCCTGGAATTAAGTCATTTTTAGGGTAAGACCGCTTTGGCCACTGGGCTTTGCAGGCAAAATGTACGACTCAATGATCAAAACAGTTGCTGTAATAACAAGTAATAATTGCATGTATAAAGATAAAACAGTATTAGTACAGTTAGCTGATAATTAGCCCAATCACCCATCGTCAATAATCAATGCACATAATTATTTAACCATTAATCAAATCAGAAACATACAGCAGGCATTGTCACAGTCTTATCAGACTTTAGTAACTACCTTGTGTTTCTGTAGTGTTGACAAAATGTTAAAAAATGTACATATTAGCAGTTTGAATTAAACTTAATCTTGTGTGTCCATAAAAACACATAACTGTAGAAACACAAGATAAAAGCTGTCAAATGTTGACAGTCTTCTTGTCAACAATATAATATAAAATATAAATTTTATTTCTGTACAGAACTTATATTGTGGATTATGTCACCTCAACTGTACCAGTGACTTTTGATGAGCTGAGCTGTTTCAGTGGGAGAAGACTGAGGGAATGAGTGGAGAACTTAAGATTTCTCACTAAAACAAGTGCTGGTTGGTGGGTTAGATACACGCTAAAATTAAACACTGACTCGTAAAACTGTTAATTCACAGTCTATTTTGTGTGTGTGTTGTGTTTTTTTTTTTTTGCTAGTTACCAAAGTAACCACCCAAAAACATAAATACCATGTTTGTCTCTCTTGAAAGGTCGGTGGCTGTGATGTTGGTCTGATACAACCGGCTTCCTCTGCTTCAACACTACGTTTCCCATGGAGCTGTGCACCGACACGCACACTGTTCTACAATGGAGCCACCAGTCAGGTATGGAAACAGGCACACACACACACACACACACACACACACACACAGCAGTCAGAGTCCTGTTCCAGCTCAGATCTCTGCAGTCAGTGTGTAACGTCTGCAGGATGTTTATTGTGGTCACATGAAAAACATTACTGGTTGGCACACACACACACACACACACACACACACACACACACACTCACACTCACACTCACACTCACACACACACACACACACACACACACACACACACACACAGAAAACATAAACAAACCTTATTTTTTGTGGATGGCTCCGGTGATTACTCCTTTAAACTAAATTAGCCGATCCTCACCCCCTCCTGCTCTTTGAGGAGATTAACCCCTGACCCCGGGGCTGAAGGCAGAGCCGGCCAATCAGGAGGAGGCTTCCTGGCTTTTTTAATTGCAGGCTCTGATTGGGTCATTTGAGCTGTCGTCTGGTTTGATTAATAACCGTGGAGTAGGAGAGCAGGAAGAGCGGTGATTACAGTGAGCCCGAAGGCTGCGTCTGGATCTCCGTGTGTGCGTGATATAGGTGAAGTCATGCCTCACAAAGAGAAAGTGTGTGTGTGTGTGTGTGTGTGTGTGTGTGCGTGTTTATCTGTAAAAGGTGAAGTCATGCCTTGATGCGAGGAAACACTGTTTGTGTTTGTGTGTTGTTAAAAAATGTTTCTTTAGCATTTGACCTGTGTGGTTTCTGAGGGTTTTTCAGCTCACTGTTGAGAAGTTTTGAGACTCGGCTGTGAAATATTTTGAGCAGCGATCAGTAGATTCAATCAGAACGAGTCTGTGTGTGTCTGACGGTTTGTCTTTGGTTCCAGTGTGTCTGTCAGTCCTGGAAAGTCTGGAAACGTCTTTGGAAGTTTGTTTTGTTTGAAATCTGAGTTCTGGAATTCATGTAATGTCTGCTGATACATAGACAGAGTGATACACTGATATCTGTTCAGGTTTATTTAACTGATTTCTTACTTCATCATTATTAGTTTTTATGAGGCGTGTCACAGTTTCAGTATTAAATTGAAATGAGCTTTAAGTTTCAGTAATCAAAATAAGGCAGAATTGTCACTTTCAACTCTCAACGCTAAGGATTTCCTACTTACACAGGGCGAGTAAAATGCCATGTCAGGTAAGTAAATCTGGCAACTCACTTACCTGATTGAGCAAGTTGTAAAAAAGAATTTGACAATTGTAATATTTTGATAGTCAATTAAATGTTACATTAATATTTCATGAAAATGTCAAAAATGCTGTTTTCAGCTGCTCAGATGTGGGGATTTCCTGCTTTCCTTCCATTTATTATGTTGAACTAGACCTGCACAAGTAATCACAATATTGTTGAAATTGCAATAATCAATTCGCAGAACGAGAAGCAATTTATTGAAAAAGGAAAATGTATGAGAAAACAGTGTTATTATAAGGTACACCATACCTGCAGAGATGACCTGACCTACAGATGTTCTCCAGATGAAAGAAAACATGTTTGTTTGTTGCACCAAAAAATACCACATCATCATGAGTTTAATATTTTTTTCCCAGTAAAAATGAAAATGGTAATGCAAAAATTATTATTCCCTCTCATTTTATTTATTTATTATTTCAGTCAAAATAATCACAGTATGACTTTTATAAATGCAAAGGTCAGGTATGGTTTGGAACATCTCTAGATTTTATAGATTTTTACATGTTGGAAACCTTCGTTGTTATTTGTTGGACAGTGTTTGTGTATCGTATTGAGTCACTTTACAACTTGACATAAACGGGGTTATTATACTGATTGTTTGACAATAATCAGTCATTGGCATGACATTTGGAATTATTTTAAAAATGAACTAAGTGATGAATTTATTATGAAAAAAGTTGTTTTTTTGTCAATCTGTTAATTGTTTCATTTCTTCTTTAGAGACTTTAAACTTGTTCATGGACAAAAAATGTTTTTAAACCAACTATAAAAGTTTTATATTGAGAAACTCTTCTAAAAGTCTTAAAAATTTTATTTCTTTGTGTGCTGTTTCTTTATCATGCAAACTCTTTTTAATGAGTTAGCAGCTGCTTTTAGTTTTCATACTTTTTTTTTTTATTATTGTAACTTGCATTCAAACACCTCATAAGTCAGATTTGAGTTGTTGAAAGTTGCGTGCTGAAGTCTGTTTTTCCCGAGCAGCCTGACAGCTGATGAGTTTTTTTCTCCCAGCAGAACGTGACTGTATGTTGAAACGAGGCAGATTGCTGCCTTTTGTTTCAGACGAGGTGACTCGAGTGTCTGAGTTTTCAGAGCTCGCTGACAGACCTTCAAACAGAGCCGGCCAGTCTGCAGCTCAAAATCACTCCCATATGTCCCAGAGCAGCCCCGCCCCCCCCCACACCGCCCTGCACGCTGCAGCAGCCCAGCTCTGCTCAGATCAGACCGGCTCAGTTTACACCACAGCCTGAAAACACACTGAGCATGAGGAGGATATGGAGGATTTAAGGCAGAATCCACAGAAAAGTAAAGATATGATGATATTTGTGTGATAAAACAAATTATTTAAAGCTGGTGATAGAAGTTAATGTAGCATGACATTGTCCAGCTCACAATGCTTAGTGTTTAATATGCAGTTAGACAACTCTTAGTTGATTGAAATACTTATGGCTCATAGATTAATGAATATATAGGAAATAAGGAGCCTTATTTCATAGATTATTGCTTAAGGACCAGATGACACTTGTTGCTGTGGATACAAACGCATCATTCGGCTGAACGGAGATAATTTATAAGTCAATATTTTCATGAGGAAAAAAAACTGAGATTTCTGAGATTAAAGTTGTAAATTCAAGAGTAAAAAGTTCAGTTTTCTGAGATTAAAGTCACAAATTTCCAGGGAAAAAAAATGTTTTGGTCATGTCACTCTTCACAAATGTGTGACTTTATAACATTATACAAGTTCTCTCTCTCATAAATTCACTCAGCTTTAATCTCAGAAATTCAGAGTTTTATTCTCAGAATATTGTCGCCCTCTCCATTAATCATTGCTTTTTAAAACCTACAGCAACCTTGATACACATATTTTCACACTGACCAGGTTTGCTCTAGAATAATTAATTCTCCTCACAGAGGTTATAATACATTGAGTGATGCACTTGTACACACTCATGATGTGTGTTTGGTGGATGCAGTGCAGGATGAACAGTGATCGGTGTCAGTAGTTGAAGCAGTGATGAACATGATAAATGAGTCTGTGAGTGTATTGGTGTTATCTTTACTGCTTCTCAGTGAATACTCCCCCTGTGGTGTCTCCCTCCCTCTCTCCCTCTCTCTCTCTCTCTCTCTCTCTCTCTCTCTCTCTCTCTCTCTCTCTCCCTCTGTCCCTGTCCTGTTTAGATTCTGCTGTTTATCAGAACCTCTGCAGACAGCAGCCTTATAAATTCCTCAGACACTCCTCTGACTGCTTTATGAGTCTCTGTGGTCACTGAGCGTTCAGCTTCACTCTCTTCATCTGTTTGAATAGCTGAAGATTAATTTTCTTTCAATTGACGTATCAATAATTTTACTTCATTTTTTCAGCTGTGTTGTTGTGGTCAGTCCGTGAAAACGGTTGTATAATGTCAAGTTTGTGAACATCACCTGAGTGATGTCATCAGGGTAATCTCACTTTAAGGTTGGAGACTACAGTTTAAAACTTGAGGTGCGGAATATGAAAGATGTGGACTTGTACTAGGTCTTATGAAGAGATGCTGGCCACTTGCATTATGGGAAAAGTGTGGATGAATGTATGAGTCAGAATTTGACCCGTACCAGACAATCAAGGTCTGTATATTTTAGCCTCTGCTGCACAGAGTTTAACCATCATTAAAAATCTGTCTCAGGTGTCCTACATGGTCACACAGTCCATGGTCCTAATAGCACACAGTCAGAATGTAACATGCACATTAACAGTTAACTTATTTACTTAATAAATATCTGTTTTTCAAATTCAGTCTGAAAAATCTACAGATAAGTAGTTGAAGTTGAAAAGGGAACCCTGTATCTAGTTTTTTGATTTTGGAGCCAACTGTCCCTTTAAATGTAGCTTTTTTTTCTTTTTTTTTTATGGTGTAAGAGGTCAGACTGAAGTCATAAGTCTCACACTCTCGTAAACACACCCCACTTCCTGTGGTCTCACGTCAGATTCCCTTTTTTGCCGTTTAATCTTGTTAGTCCATCTCTGTCCTCCTCAGCTCTTTCAGTGAACACTGAGCATTTTACCGTGAAACATTTGGAGGTTGAAACCCAGAAAATAAACTTATTTCACCCAGAGTTTTCCTTCACCTTCACCATATATTTCTGTCTATATTTCTGTCTTTCACTTAGTCTCTCATTCTTCTTGCAGCCTTTTTAACTGTTTTTGGTTCATCTACAACTTTCTATTTCTGGTAATACATCTATGTTTATTCTTCTTTATGCGTTTTCTTTTTCTTCTTCTGCGCGCGCACACACACACACGCAGACACACACACACACACACACACACACACACACACACACACACACACACACACACACACAGGACCACCTATATCGTTATGTCGTCCACGCTCTGCTCTGTGGCCTGGCTGTAGTTTCCAAGACGACACGGTGGATGAAACCATCCGGCCTCCCTGCAAGGAGTCCAGTTCTCTGACCAGACCACCCACCCACGCACAAACACACACTAACACACACTCTCACACACACAGGGCCAACACTCTGTCTGCTACACTTAGAGTTATATTTTAGTTTAATGTTTTTCTGTCCTCTAGGGAAAGTTGTCTGAGCTCCAGTCTGTCCAGTTTCCACTCCTTCATACTGGGATCAGACCAGTGCGGCTGCAGCAGCCGAGGCAGAAAATGAGGAGAAAATCCACCAAAAAGCACCAGAAAGAAACGGAACAGGCGCTGGTGAGCTCAGACTCCGATGGTCGATTGATAGTAGATGTTTTTAAAATAATTGACAGCCAAAGAGGGCGGGGCTTAACAGTAAACTTCCTGTCTCTGTGAGAGAGAAGTGTCAGATTGTTCTCACAGTTGTCTGCAGTGAGGAGGCTATCAGTGCTGTGATTTCCTGGAGTGTAAAGAGCGAGAGACTGTGTGTGTGTGTGTGTGTGTGTGTGTGTGTGTGTGTGTGTGTGTGTGTGTGTGTGTTGTGGTGTATTTTCCATTACCTGCTTCCCACATTCCAGCAGCAGTTTGTCAGGAGGGGGAGGGGCTGGTATTGATAAGCAGCAAAGATCAGCTGACAGTTGCTCCAACTGAAGATTTTAAAAACAGAGAGAATTAACAGAAAATCATTCACCACAGACTATTTTAGAATTAAGTCTGCAATTTATTGTTAATCTGTTGATTATTTTCTTGATTAATCAATTAATTAATCCTGTCACAATCTTTGAAAAACAGATTTTCTTTCTGTTGACGAGATTGAAATCCAGCATTCATTCCATCTAATTTAGATGAAACCTTCTGCACATTTATTTGATAGTTTTTATTTCAATTAATTATTTTTATTTATTGTAAAAACTTAAAAGGCTGTATTTATGAGATGAATGAGTAAAATTCTCAAGTTGTTTCACTAATTCAGTCAAAATAAGTTTTAATGGAGAGGAAATTAGAGCTTCTCTACTAAGTCATCCTGAAAAGGCTAACTAGGCTAACCAACTTTTTTAGCTAATGTTAGCCAGAAAACAATGTAATGTTTTAACTTTTTTAGCTATCTTAAGCTATCAGACAATTCAACTTTTGGTTTACTTTGTAGATAATGTTAGTTGGGAAACAAACTGTTTTGCTAACTTTGTAGCTAACATTTTATTAACTAACTTTTTATTATCTTTTTAGTGAACTCTACCTAGCAAGCAATGCTATTTTTCTAACTTTGTAGCTAACCGTGAAACCAGTAAATATTCACATTTAAGACGCTACAATCGGTTCATTTTGACTTTTATCTTTTCTTATAAAATGACCCTAATGAATTAATCATTAGCAAAATAGTTGGCATTTTATTTAATAATTGATTAATCATTGCTGCTCTAATTTTAAGGAGACTTTATTAGGTAGTAGCTGGCAGGATCACCCCAAAATCTATAATCAGGTTTTAAATACACTTTTGGATTGACACTACAGCAATAGATATTTGTAAGAACATAAAGAAGGTAAATTTCTTTCTTTATTTTTTAAGTTTTTGGGACTTTTCCTGGGTTTGTAGCTTTTGAGCAGCTCCAGTTGAGCCAGCAGGTCCAGGTGCACTGCTCAGGTTAACTGCTCATCTCTGTGTCAGTCATGGTAGATCTGGATCATAGATTCATCTTGTTATTTGTCTCAAAAGTGTACCATTAGAGCTGTTTCCAGACCTGCAGCTAGGGGTTCACTTCAGTTTGAGGTGTTCTCAGCACCAGCAGGAGCTAACTGGTTTAACTGGGAGGGTCAGTGTGTCCTCCGGTGTCCGCTGCACTCGTCAGTGTGATTTATGTTCATAATGTTGTTTTTATGGTCTGAGTGTGTTTGTTTTATGACTCAGCTGTGAGACAAAGGCGGTACTGTGGCGGTGATGGATAGACCTGTTTCTATGGCGATTAGAGTGAATAAAATCACCTTCAGGGAACCACATATTGTACCACTTTATTACTTTATGACTCTGTGACCTGACCCAGCGTCTGTCTGTCTGTTTAACAGCATCAGCAGCAACACTGAGAACTTCCTCCTCTCAATAATTGGCTGATATTTTGGTGTGTATATATATTTGTTCTCCCTGTGGATGCTGGGTAATTTGTGTTGCTGTAAGATGCGAAATGAAGAGATGAAGTAAATGTTTGTATCTGCAGCTGCTCAGCAGATCTTCTGTCGGCCTCTAATGAGATTAAACTTCACTGCTGCCCGCTCTCTGTCTCTGTCTCTCACACACACATCAGTCAGCTGAGTGTGTCTGTCTGCAGCTGAAAATACTGCCAGAGTTTGGAGTTCAATCCCAACTAAAAGCCAAAACCTGTGTGATGCTACAAGCTTGTTTGACATCCTCTCTGAATGAGAGTCAGAGCTCAGATATGAATGTAACGCAACAACAGCTACAACAGTCTGCTGTCCATATGTCGGCTCAGAAATCACATCTTGCATTATAATTAGAGCTGCAACAATTAATCAATTAATTGACTAGTTAATATATTAAAGTATTTTTTTAATGAAATTCTCTGATTTCAGCTCCTTCTCTGACAGTAAGCTGATTTTTTTTTTTTTTTTTTTATTGATGAAACGACATTTGAGGACGTCATCACCATGTCACAATTTTCTGATATTTGATGAACAGAACAACTAATTGATTTATCAAAAAAATAATAGTCTTAATTGATAATGAAAATATTTGTTAGTAGCAGCTCTAATCATAATCATCAAGTTTTCATTAATCCAGATGATTGTCTGTACAGCTGCTCTGCCCGTCTAAACACAAAGAATTCAATTCAAAGTGAATCCTGACATAAGTTGATTTAAATATACACAACTACTGCTTCAGCTAAGGATTATATCTTACATCACAGAAATACCCTAACTATTATGATATTATTTTTAGGGCTGCAACTTACGATGATTTTCATCATTGATTAATCTGTTCATTATTTTCTCGATAAATCAATTATTGGTTGGTCTATAAAATGTAAGCAAAAGGTGAAAACATGTTGATCAGTGTTTCCCAAAGTCCAAGATGACATCCTCAAATGTCTTGTTTTGTCCTCAACTCAAATATATAATTTTTTTCCTTTAAAATAAAAACAATTATCAAAAGCGTTGGTGATTAATTTAATAATTGACTATTGCATTAATTGTTGCAGCTCTAATTATTTCAGTCACCCATTTTTGTAGGAGAAACAGCGAAAAAGCAGATTTAGACAAAATTCAAAATGGTGGAAATCGTTCTAGGCGTGGCTTATGTGGATAGATTTTTCTAGATCCAGAGAATCCAGAAGTTTTGTTTCTGAGACTTATGGTTCAAAAGTTGCAGGCCAAAACATAAAGTTCACTCTTACAGCGCCACCATCTGGCCAAATTGCTTCAAATTTGATAATGCACATTCTTGGATCCTCAGCAATACGTCTGCTAAGTGTGAAATCGATCAGGTGAACAGTTCTCAAGATATGTGAAGGACAAACATACAGACAGACAGAGATTTTTTCCTTTATACTGAGATGATTTTAATATTTTGTTTTCCTTGAATTATAAATATAGCAAAGTAAATAAATTAAACATTTCAAGGACTTTATAAGAACCAAAGATCATTTCTACGTCTTGTTTCTTCTCCTTTAAAGAGAATAAATGAAGTCATTAGTCGCCTGTAATCTAAAGGAATAAATCAAGACAGTCAGGGTTGTGGGTTCGATTCCCACTGTGGCCAACAGTTTCCTTCTCCTCTGTTCCCCTGATGATGTTTTAGAAATCGTCCTTTAAATGTTTTGTTCACGGGCAGAAGAAGGAGAAGTGCACTCAAGATGAATTTGTGGATTAAATAAAGGATGTTGATGAAGAAGAGGAGGCAGAAGATGCAGGGAGGAAGAGGCCCGCAGCGCCGTTCACCGTGGCTCAGGGCATTCTGGGTATTCTTATGCTAATCCATCGCCGGGGATGAGGCGCAGAGCAGCCAAGCAAACAATGGCAGTGGAGCCAGAAAGTCTGGCCTGCAGTCTCCCAGGCCCTGAAAGGCATGTCGGGCAGGGCGCCGACACCAACGGGAGGCTGCTGCAGCACCCAGAGGCCCGCCTGCAAGGAGGGGCCCCTGGAGGGGATGAGGAACGGGGCCAAGATGGAGGGAGGAGAAAGGGGAGAGGAGGAGGGAGATGGAAAACTGGAGGAGGGAGAGAGAAAGAAATGAGGAAGCAACAGATGGAAATGAGAATGAGAGAAGAAAGAGGAGGTAAGATGAGGAAAAAAAGAAAGTGAAAGGGGGAGGAGAGAGAGCTGGAGGCAAAGAAAGACCCTGAAGAGGAAATGTGATGTGTTGGAGGGAAAGATGGAGAAGAAAAAAGGAGGACAAATAAAGACTTGTTTACCTTGACTTCTTCTCTTGTGAGATGACAGCGCTGCTTCTTCTGTGGTCTTGAAGATTCTAGATTAATTGATTAATAGTTTGTCAGAAAATAGTGAAAAATGTCCAAGGTGATGTCTTTAAATATATGATATATTAATATGATATAAAACAGAGAAAAGCAGGGAAACGACTGTAGTTCAGGGGCCACTTGCATGGGGTAAGTAAAATGTCATATTAATTTTTCATGCAAAAATGGCCAAAAATGTTGTTTTCAGCCTCTCAGATATGGAGATTTACCATTTTCTCTGTTTATTATCATATTAAATTGAATATTTCTGAGTTTTATACTCACTTAAGAAGATATTTACAGACATCACCTTGGACTGGAATGGAATATTATACTATTTTCTGACATTTTCTAGATGTTGCAGTCCTAGATAAAACATGACCTTTAACTTTAGTCTTTTATTTTTTTGCCCAACAAGGAAAGTGGTAAAAAAAAAGAAATGAACTATTTTTATAATTGATTAATCGTTAAGATAATCTTTCAACCAAAGATGTCAGAAAATGCCATTTTTGGCGTCTCAAATACGAAGATTTCCAACTTTTCTACGTTAATCATCATGATCAGCTTTGGGTATAACAAAAATTCTAGCATCTTTTCAAGTCAAAGCTCAAGTCGTAGGTGTCAGTCCAAGTTGAGTCTAAAGTCATCAGACCTGTGACTGATTGTAGTCCACTGATTCATCAGAGAGATTTGTCACTAGAATTGTCACTTGTTTGACACAGACATCCTGTAAACTGACTGCAAATTGGTTCTTTTTTGTCTGTTTTTTGTCTTCAGTTGTAAAAATTGGCAGACAAATGTCACATCAAGTATGTTGATGGTTGGACAGACGAGAAACATAAGAACAGAACAGAGATTCAAACCCGTTCTCCGTCCCAGCTGTCCTGTTAATATTCTCCACCACCAGTCGAGCACCGATCCCAATCTCCCTCATTACTGCATTTATTTGTAGAGCTCAGGGGCTGTCGGCCTCCCTCTCTCCTCCAATCAGACCTCTGTGTCGTTTATTTAGTCTGCCGCCATTCAGCAGGAAGTGCAGACGCATTAAGGCTTGATTATTGATGTCTGGCCCCTCACGCTGCAGTCCATCTAGAGGGGGAGGAGGAGGTGGGGATGGATTATTAATGCCTGTACCCCCTCCCCAGTGAGGTGTTGTGTCATTTTACAGCATGTTAACAGTTCTTTGAGGAGTGAGTAAATCAGACATGAGCCCAAGGAGCTGTCCAAAACAAGCTCTCCAACAGTTTAATATCATAAAACCTTTTCCCAACAAACGCACACAGCCTTTTCAAAAGTTAGTATTGTCTTCAGTCATGTTTGAATCGTTCTGCCATCAGTTTGAGTCACACTTGGCGGTCGGTGTTGCGCTCAGGGATGTTAGGAATCTCATGTTCTGAGGTTCATCATAGTAACAGAACCTCAGTGGGACTTGGGGAGTTGCTGCTGACCTTCAGTGGTTTTAACTGAAATGCAGAAGTGTACTTCAGACTGGAAACATTCAACCAAAGAGGGCAAAGACAGACTGTTCAGACTGGTACTAATCTTCTTTTGAAGGGCAACTCACTCCAGTGGTGTATGGCTGACATTAAAACATCTGTATGGCCAGTGTGTGATGCCCTTAATGTCTTTGTGTCTGGATGTTGTCCACACCAGAAGACGTCCTTTTGCCTGGATCCCTCTGCCTCCCCAGTCTCTTCATCAGCTCTGTGTTTGTAGTCTAAATATCATGACTCGTATGAATGTGGGTAACGGAGTCCTGTCTGTCTTAGGTCTTCTGGTCTAAGCGATCGCTATGAAAGCTTCTTTGGACAACTATTGTTTAGTAATCTGTACCACACCAGTCTGATGATAGTCCTTGTGGGAACTGAACCTGTAACCTGTGCAGTATTGCTGTCTCGCTTTGCACTAAACTGACTGAAACAAATCCATCAGAGAGGAGACTAATCCTCTAATAATAAAAAGTAATCAGAGTACAAGTCGGAGCATTTCCTTTATTAAACGGCTCCTGTAGACTGCAGCAGTAGCCACCAGTCAAGGCAGCCTAATATCATTTTACATAATAGTTTTTATAGCCGGCTACCTCTCTGGCCAAATGAAAAGTTATTATACCCAGAAGCATCAAGCTTCCATAAAAGCCTGTAAAGAGCTCTCTTTCTTCTACGAGTCTTAACCTACTGCTTGGGTTTCTATCCCACCAAAATTTCCCAGCATCCCCAGAGCGGTGTGACCTCAAATTCCTTCCCTTGGGGGGGGCTGGCCATGGCTCAGTGGTTCCCTATAAGGGCGGTTTATTCTGTACAGGTGGGACCGCTAACAATACGTCCTTTCATTCCCGTCACGCTGAATGTTCCTCCTCCAAGACTCTGATGTCACGTCCAGCTCGCCAGAGCAGCTACGCTACATTAACCGCTGTTAACTGAGGAGACGGCCGGAGGAGGAGGAGGAGGAGGAGGAGGAGGAAGAGGAGGGACACGGGATGGGACAGGACAGGACCAGTGCGTACATGGACTGTCTCTAAAGGGAGGGGACACAGGTTTCAATCCCACAGAAGTCAGAACAAACATGAGAGCAGAGAGCAACTTAAGTTACCTTTTATTTTCCCCTATTTTAACTTTTATATAAGTGCTGAAATTATTATGAATTATTGATTGATTATTTGATAGTTATTTATCCAGTAAAAAGCTAAATTACTGTCTGGTTTCAGCTGACATTTTTCACTATTTTCTGACATTTTAAAACAACCCTTACTGGTTGCATATCTTCTTTTTTAATCTTCTTTTTAAGTGTTACATCGTTTTTAGAAAGGTAAATTAAAACAATTGTAATAAGTCCAGGTGATCATATTTGATCAAACAGAACGCACGTCACCATTACGGCACCATCTTTTTGAATTTAGCGGAAATTAAAACGAAATGCAGATGAAGATCCCAAAGAGACTCAAAAGATGCGACTGCTCAGAGTCAAACAGAGAGAAAGTATTTGCTGCATGCCAATAAAAGTAAAAATATGTGATGGTGGGAGTGTCCAGGTGGCCTGGGGGTCTGAGATCCTGTCCATGTAATCACAGTGCTGGTTCCTCCCCCTCCCCCTTCCCATGCCTGGTTTGAGTCTGGTCAAGGAGCTTTGTTGCATTTCTTCCCTCATTTCTCTGTCTGTCTCTTCATTTCCTGTCAACTCTCTGCTGTCTGCTGGAACAAACACCTGGTTAAATATGAAGGGAAAAGTTTGTGTTGTGCAATAAAATGTCTCCTGCTGTGACTGATATCTGATTCTATGTGGATCAGTGTCAGTCAACAGTCATTTTCATGGAAATGTAGTGGAGGAAAAAGTACAATATTTGGCTCTCAGATGTGGTGTAGTACAAGAGGAATGTAGCTTAAAACACACATTTTGTCTTAAACAAATATTTCACCTCCTACAATTTAAAAATTGCAGAAAGCCATGAATGAATCCCTCAAAATCCACATCAGTAGAACCTTTGAGGTCATTTTAACACTCCTGATGACACCTGATTATTTGGCGATGTGCAGCTTCACCTGCCGTGAACGTTGCACACGAGTCTGCAGGAATGAAACACTGATATCAACATGAAAAAAACGTCTGTATCATTCTCTGTTTCTTCTTCCGCGGGATGAAGGGGTTTGTTGTTTGACTGAGAAGCAGACGAAGGATCAGAGACAAGTTAAAACACGACTCTACTGAGGAGGAGGAGGAGTGAAAGTTACCTGACACCCAGAGGGTTTGAAGAATCTCGCTCTGTTTTCCTCCTGGATTTTATCTCTGGACTGGACATTTTATTTCTCTGTAATAGTTTGTTTACTAAAGATTCTCCACTGTGACTTTGTGTGTTTTCAGCCATTGTCCACGTCAGTCACCACTTGTGTGTGAGTGTGTGTGCACTGATCCGACTGTGTTTTCAGAGGGAAGTGGATGTGTCGGGTGATTTAAGAAGGGTGTGTGTGTGGGGGCAGCTTCCTGTCTTGGGGGCTCACAACAGACAGTCCTTCCTGAACCTGCCTCGTCTTGCCTCCGTCCCACTGTCTGATCATCTGAATGTGTCTTTGTGTGTCTTTGTGTGTGTGTGTGTGTGTGTGTGTGTGTGTTATCTCACTGAGCTGCTCCTGTTGTTGTTGTCGTCTGCGTCTAAATGGACCAAAGAGCCACAAACAAACTTCAGGTTTTGTTGTGGCAGCGAGGTGAAGAGATTTCCACTTTCTGTTATCGACACAGTGACGCCGACACACAGACGAGTCGGTGTGTGTGTGTGTGTGTGTGTGTGTGTGTGTGTGTGTGTGTGTGTGTGTGTGTGTGTGTGTGTGTGTGTGTGTGTGTGTGTGTGTGTGTGTGTGTTTCCCTCTCTCACATACAGTATCACAACACATACACACTCTAATCCTCTGTTTCATCCCCTCTGTCTCTCATGCACATTCCTTATCTGTGCACCTGTGATTTAAAAAAGGACAAACTTACCCTCTTTAGTAAAACTCGAACTTAAAATGAACCCATCCATTTTTAATGAGGCAGAGCTGCATCAATTAATTGCTAAAAATAATTTGTAATTAATAATTAACATTTTTCACAATTTTACAGACCAAACCACTAATCAATTAGTAATCGATTAATCAAGAAAGTAATTGACAGAGTGATTGATGATGAAAATGGCATTTGTTGGTGTTTGTACCAGACAATCATGTTTTCTTAGTTTCATTTTTGATAAAAATTGCAATTAATTGGTCTTAATCTGTTTCCAGCTTCTTAAATGTGAAGTTTTTGTTTTTCTTCATCACTTCTTACAGTAAATGTCTTTGAGTTTTGAAGACTTCACTTTGCTCTGATGAACATTTTTTTTACTTTCTCTTTTAAATTTTTAGAATAAACAATCAATTAATCGTGAATGGGGGCTGCAACTAATCATTGATTAAACTGTGGATTATTTTCTCAATTAATCAATAAGTTGTTTGGTCCATAAAATGTCAGAAAATCATTCAGTGTAATAACATTATCAGTAAATAAATTGTGCCCAATTTGAACTGTTTAGAGAGTTTTCTTACAGTTAGACTAGTTGACTAGTCTAAATTAAGACGGTAAAACTAGTGGGCAGAAACGTTCCCTTGTTTTAATAGAACACTGGTGCCTGAGTGATGTCCACTGCTTTTGTAGAGTTGAGTAGTAAACAACTCTCTGCTTCTGTCCCGGCATTAAAACGAGCACAATTGGCTCTTGTCACGTCGTCTCAGAGGACATTTGTTTTAAGTCGAGCTTTTCGCAGCTCTCCTCTGTAGTGTTGCAGAGCTCCTTTTTAAATCTTAGCACCATTCACATTCGCAATAAATAGCAGCCTATCGCTGTCCCAGCTTTGAGTCTGTGTGTGTGGACAGTTGTCAAAGAGACAAAGACTGCGGTTTGTGAGGACAGGACAGTCCAAACTGGGAGAAAACAGTTTGTGATGCCACAAAATACCTTCAGTCCTCAGAGGTACAAACAGTTCTTTGATGCAGTCAGGACCAAATGTCCTCACTGTGATGGTTTAAATCCTGACATTTGTCCTCACTCTGGTAGCAGTACCGGCCCACACACACTCTTCATGCACACGCTCTTCTCGCACACACTCTTCTCACACACACACACACACACTCTCCCATACATCCACTCATTCTCTAACTTGGCACTGTTTCACACACACTTTTCCTGTCTCACATCAACTGTGCTCCCACTCATTCACTTGCAATAATACACACATGCATACACACCTACTCATATACACTGTCCCATCCTCTGTCTGTGTGTGTGTGTGTGTGTTTGTGTGTGTGTGTGTGTGTGTGTGTGTGTGTGTGTGTGTGTGTGTGTGTGTGTGTGTGTGTGTGTGTGTGTGTGTGTGTGTGTGTGTGTCTTTGTTCTCTGCCTCCTCAGCCAGAGATGTGTGAAAAGTGGGTCACAGGTCGGACCTCTTTGTCCCCCCTGGGCAAATGAAAAGTGACAGACACTGGCCGTGCATTACCACTAATTCACTCACACACTCATACACACACGCACACTGAAACACACACACACACCCCTCCGCCCCTCTCTCGGCGCCCACTAATTGCGACATGCCGTTATTAGCGCTGCGCAGGGCCAGTGCCTGTAATTGCAGAACATCCCTGGACAAATAATTTGGTAGTTAGTTGGACTGTCGGAGGCCAGCGCCGGGCCGGCCGGGGTCACCGGGTCACTGTTCTCTGAAGACCGGGGGGTGGGGGGCAGAGGACAGCTGGAGACAAACCAAACCAAAACGAACCAAACCAACTGTCCTCCTCTGTTCTCCTTCACTTTGGTCTTATTAGAGCTGCCCTCTGAAAAGTTGATGATGTTGAGTTCTGTGCAGAACACTGCAAAATGCAAAATGTGTATGCGCCGAGACAGATCTTTGACGTCTGTCTATGTGAGACTACAATCCTCTGCTGGTCCAGAGAGCTTTCAGCTGCAGGACAGACAGCTATTTAACTGTCTCTGACTGTGGAAATCGGATGTTTTCACCTCACAGATGATGAAGAGACATTCAAACAAGAGTCAAGTACTGTCAGAGCTATCTAGGGCTGCAAAATGAATCTAAACTTTATCAAAAATGCACAATGGCTTTCTGTGGTTTTCAAATCACAGGAGGTACAATATTTGTTAAAAGCAAAAATGTGTGATGAATGTGGTGAGGCAGAGATGTCCTACACATCAGATTCTACAGACTCAAAAAAAGCATCTTCACCATAATCATTTTAACATGTTTTTCAATCAAAATAAGAATAATGATGTAAAAATAAGTATTAACATTAATCATATCACAATATCAGTCAAAATAATTGCAATTAGATATTTTTGCAGAATTATTCACTCTAGTCGCAAGTAAGCCTCAAGTCTTAAACTTTTAGTTTAGAGTTGGTTCGAAATATTACCAAAATCCTAGTATGGCCAAGTTCAGTATCTCAAGATGTAAGAAAACATGTTTGTGTGGTTCAGACTCCCAACAAATGCCAGATGGAGAGACTTTACGAATGAACCTGTGGAAACGAAATGCATCCTGAGCAGCAGCCTCTGATCTCAGACATTCACACACACAACCAGATAGTGTTTGAGGAGTTTTTGTGGATTTATTGTCTGTTTCAGATTGAGATTCAAGCTGCGTGACCAGAAGTTTCTGTCTAAAAGCAGCAGAACTGAATCTTAATGAGTCCCAGCAGCTTCTGACTGAGCTTCAGGACAAATGAGATTTATTAGAAAAGAACTGATTTAAGGAATTTATTGTTTATTGGATCCTCATTGGTTGTTAACTCAGCAACAGCTACATTTCCATGTGATGAAATGAAGTGTGATATAGAGCTGCAACTACTGATTATTTTTAGTGTTGATTAATCTGTTGATCATTTTCTTGATTAATTAAAGTCAAAATCTTGTCAGTTGAACATTTTTCCAGTGCACTGGAAAGAGAAAAGACGACCAAACAAGACGTAACAAGACAAAAAATGTCTTAATCTGTTTGTTTTTCTTCTTCAGGGTTTTGGACCCAAAGATCCAGTGAGACAGAAGAGGACCTGATATTGTGATATCCTCCAGACCTGAACCCCATCCTGTCATCTCCTCCCTCCACCCTCCTGCTGTCCTCCAGCTGACCATCCTCCTCTATCATCCTCCTCCTCCTCCCCTCTCCCCCCAACTACTTGCTGTGGAGTAAAAGACTGTTATCAGCGTCTCCTCTCCAACCAGCTGACCAGAAGCCTCCAATCAGAGAGCCCGGCCCAGTCTGGGCCCAGTTCAGCTCCAGTCTCGGTCCAGTCAGTCCTGCTGCAGGATGGCAGGTCTGCCGCTGTGTTTGGCTGTGATGGCTGCCGCTCTGCTGCTGACCCTCAGGACTGACGGTAAGACTTTAAAATCTGTCTCTCTGCTCTGCTCCTTCACAGCTGATCCAGACAAACGATAGAAATCTGATCCACAGAAACCCTCAGAGGCAGCTTATGGTTCACATCAACACTGAACATACACACATCAGGCTTCAGGACCAGACGGGGTTTAAATCAGGTTCATCTTTTTAAAGGTTTGTGTGAATTACAAACAGAAGTGTAGGGATTTGCAGTATGCAGGTGGGCTCCACCTGTTTGGACCTATTTTTTAATTGACAAGATTGTGACAGGATCAATTAATTGGCTTCTGTTGAGTTGAAGATAATTAATAAATAAATATTAAGTAAACTTGTAAACTGGAAACAGCCGTCAGTGTTCATTTCTCTCATTTATTCATTTCATTTTCCTTTAAAGACGTTTTTGCAGCTGAGTTACTCATTAAGCCCTCAGTTTGTTTTCAGTGAGATAAGCAGCAGGACGATCAGTCCGGCATTAACATAAAGAGTCATTAAGCCCCTCCTGTGTAATCACACCCCCTCCCTGTGCACACAGATCACTATCAGGAGTCTTTTGTTGGAGCTGTGATTAAGTGTCAATTGGCTGATAATGGACAGACTTTAGGAATGAACCTGTGGAAACAAGAAGAAAACACATCCAGGACGGAGCTTTGTTCAGACTCAGCTTTATTTACCCCCCTCCAGCACACACAGGACCAGTTAGTGTTGGAGGAGTTTTTGTGGATTTATTGTCTGTTTCAGATTGAGTTTCAAGCTGCGTGACCAGAAGTTTCTGTCTAAAAGCAGCAGAACTGAATCTTAATGAGTCCCAGCAGCTTCTGACTGAGCTTCAGGACAAATGAGATTTATTAAAAAAGAAATGATTTAAGGAATTTATTGTTTACTTAGATCCTTATTGGTTGTTACCATGGCAACAGATGCTCTTCTTGGAGTCCATGTGATGAAATGAAGTGTGATCCAGAGCTGCAACTAAGGATTATTTTCAGTGTTGGTTAACCTGTTGAACATTTTCTTGATTAATTGAAGTCATAATTTTTCAAGTGTGCTGAAAAGAGAAAAATCAACCAAACAAGATGTAACAAGACAACAAAACAGTGTAACAACACAAGAAAGGTGTAACAAGACGAAAAAAACAAAAAGGACATAAGACAAAAAAGACGTAACAAGGAAGAAAATGTGTAAAAAGTAGTACAACAACATGTAACAATGGAAAAAATGAAAAACCACATAAAAGATGTAACGAGACGTTACCTAAGTGTCCACAGAGAAAAGTAGGGCTGAATGATTCTGAAAAAATAAATAATTATTGTTATTTTGATTGTGATATTATGGTGTGATTTTTGCAGGGATCTGTACTAAACAAAGATGTTTTCTTAAGTCTGTAAAAAATATGATGTGTAGGTCAGGAAGTTTCTGCGGCATGACAGTATTTAATTTAAAATGGTACTTTGACAAACATTTGAAAATGACTGTAGGCCCTACAGTGATTTCAATAAAACTTTGATGGATTATTCACCCTCAGAGAGAAGCAATATAATCTCTTACACAACTTATATACAGTAACTTGTATACAACCTATACATACATATACAGCTTGGTCTTGGTTGATTAATAAACACAAACTAGAGATGCTGAAGATTTTGCTCTATTTTAATCTCATCAATTTTATTTCTTTGTTTTGACTTTGTAATCTATTTTATCTTGTTTATTGGTCTTTTATTTAGCTCAGTTTCTTCTTACTCATTTTATCCAGTCCAACACTGACAGGATACAGTCTGTGTGACACAAAATATTCCATGAAAAACTGGCCAAGTTTTTGCTTTTTCTGCCCACATTTTATCTTTTCCTGACCTGAACTCTGAGCTCAGAGGGTTTTGGACAGGTTGTAAAGCTCAGCTTTTGGGTGTGAAAATGTCTTCTTTTTATGGACAGAGGTCCAGAGCAGAGAAATAAATGTATTTTCCAGCTGTTGTCAGCAGTGTGGACGTGTTCAGAGCTCTGAACATGAGAGAGGTCACCTTCTGACCGACAGTCACCGCCTGCAAACAGAGAGAGAGAGAGCAGCTGATAAGAGCAGGGCGGTGTTCAGCCGAGTGTTACTGACTGTGATTGACTCAGACTCTCTGATATCTCTCTCTCTCTCTCTCTCTCTCTCTCTCTCTCTCTCTCTCTCTCACACACACTCACACACACTCACACACACACACACACACACACACACACACACTCTGTAATCTGAGGAGGAAAAGGAGGGACTCTTTCTGTCGTCTTATCAAACTATTTTTCCACTTGTTTCTTCACCTCCATCTGTTCACTTCAGCTTCAGTTGTTCTGTTTAAAATCAGTTTGTATGAACATTTTTACAGATTTTTGACATTTTACAGAGTAAATAATTAATCATTTAATCAAGAAATTAAAAATACTTGCTGCCCTAATGGTGACAACATATGTGTGACAGATAGAAAACAGATCATTTAAACAAGTTTTTGTTTTCTGCTCCACATGAAAGAATGTAATCAAAAAATGAAAGTTTTTTTCATAATAATTGGTTTCAGGTTCACAAATGTGAAGATTAGCTCGTCTTAAATGACAGTGAAGTTGAATAATGTCGAGGTTTGGACTTTGTTTTGATGTTAGATTTGTGATATGAGATTAGACTTCAGCTCAGATGATGGTACATTTAAAATCTGGTTCCTTTTGACGCTGATTTTAAAGTCTGGTCTTTGAAGTTTCAGTTTAACAGCAAAATAATTCAGTGCTTTTAAAGACAGATGTCTTTATGAATCTATGATAAAGCTGAAATATCAATAAACTAAAACTTAACTATAAAAAAATCAAAGGTGTCACTTTGAGCTCACAGTAATTGTGACAGCATTTCTCACAATTTTCTTAGATTTTACAAACCAAACAATGTGTGTATGCATCAAGTAAATCAGCACATTAACTGAGTCAACACTCAAGTTTAAAGAATTTTGTGTGTTGTTGTAAAACTCTGTTTGATTGTGGCGATAATCTGGATTTAATACTGGATTTGATACACAAACATACCAGGGTTTTGGTCAATATTATTTATTCATGACTACATGAAATACAAAATGACATCAATGCAATGAAACGATGAACTTTGATTTTCACTGGCATTTTTTAAAATCTGTTTACTTATTGACATATTTTTAATCTGTGCATGTACAGCACTGTGCTGGAAGGATCAGATAAATAAGATTCTGGCTATAAATACAATCTGCATTGTAATCAGTAAAAAAATGTCAGACAACATATGCAGACACTGATATAGATGTATGAAGATGTGCTGGATCAATATCAGACTGATAATATCAGCTGGTCAATACATCAGTGTGGCTCTAATATAAAGAGCTCATTCGAAGGTAAAGAAATCAGGTGATTTTCAGGTGATAAATATTCAATTTCTGCCATATTCTGATAATAAATCCTCTTAAATCTGATGCACTGGACCTTTAAATGCATTTTGCAGTATCATAAACTCTGTGTCCTCTCCAGCTCTCCTCCTCCTCCTCCTCCCTCTCCTCCTCCTCCTCCCTCTCCTCCCCGCAGGAAGCTGTTGAGCTGATTGTTGCCGCTCTCACTTCCTCTCTGCACATTAACCGTTTCCTGTATGGCACTGTACGAGCTGTCAGCGGCGCTAAACGCTCCAAACAGCCATTGTTCTCCGGAAATATCCTTCAGTCCCTCTGGAGACACATTCACCCTTTGAAACAGCGTTTATTTCCCTTCACTGGAGTCTCCCTGACAGCAGGAGAGTCGACGCTGATTTCACTCTTCAGCTGAAAACAGAAACATGTTTTATATCATCAGTCTGAACACAGATCTGACCAGTTTCCAACTGGTGAAAAACTTTTGTCTCACTTTAAATAATCACCTAGAAACTGAAATGTTGTCCTTGTATCTCAGAAGTAGCTCCTCTACTCTTTTCTTACTGCTTGTCTGTTAGGTTTTACACCCTAAAAACATTTTTAAACACATGAATATAAATAATGATGTGTGGTAGACCGTGTCTGTATCGTTTTAATATAAACCTGCGGCAGGTTTTACTCCACAGCTCTGCTCTGTTGTCTGGTCGGTTTGAGGTTTTTAACGAGCGTCAGATGGTAATTACCTCTTTTGGAAGCTGCCTGTCGTTTCCACGGCAATGCAGGGCCGGCCATATAAACATCTCGAGGAGGAAGTCGACATGGGAGACGGTGTTTGAAGGAGCTCCTTTAATGAAACGGGTTTTGGTTGTAAAAGTAGAAAACAAACACCACAGTAATGGAAGAAGAGCAGAGTTAAACATTCAGTGTTTCTGTGTTTATTCTCATTACAGAAACACTTAGACCCCGTTTAAACTTTGCATTATAACTAACAAACAATCAATTAATCTGTCTATCCATTTTCTTGATTAATCAATTAGTTGTTTGGTCCACAAAATATTCACATTTTAGAAGCTGAAATCAGAGAAATCTTTTTTTTTTTCCTTAAAAATGTCTCAGAACAATAAATCGATTAACAAAATAACTGGAAAATGATTTCATAGTTGATGTCTAATTTATTAATCGTTGCAACTCAAAATCCAGTTGACACCGAAGATTTCTGTTACAGATCACAAATCTTTTTTTAACCTGCATTATTAAACATACCTAAAAATAACTTCAATCAGCTTAATTTTAAAAGTTTCAAAGTGTTCATGTAGTGTTCATCATAAAACTTCACAAACATACTTTGACTTTTGCCAAAGAATTTAAATGACAGAATCTGTCAAATCAGATATTATTATAGCCAATATAATTTCATTATTAAATCTTTAATAAAATGAATTTGTGTATCCCTGATAAAAACACCATATATATATGTATGTATATATATGTGTATATATATATATATATATATATGTATATATATATACAGAAACAGGATTACATTTCATTACATTCTTCCACTCTTGTATTCTGTCCTACTTGTATAGAGGCTGTGAAATTTGACTCTCTGACATAAGAGACCTTCAAAATAAGAGCGTAACATTAGTGAGCTTCAGCACTGCTGCCAGTCTTGATGTCTCAGTGTTCACATGTTGTGATTGAACCACTTTCATCAACTTTACACAAGCTCCAAAAACAGAAAAGTTTTTTTTAAATAATCCTGTGAGAGGAGAAGGTGGATGTTTCATGTCCTGGAGGTACTGATCTGAGGGACAGAGAGGTGACAGAACAGGTGCAGGAGCAGGATCTGATCTGACTTCAGGATGTGTCGTCCTCTCCCGTCGACCCACAGAACTGATGACGACTCGTAACAAGAGGAAACGGCAGCAGGTCGTGCACAGGGCGCCAAACAAACAAGACTTATGTTGTACTTTAAAATTCACTGTAGCAATGAGACAGATCTTTACCGCTGGAGACGAGTTCTCCTGAATTCAAAGTTTTGGCGGGACATTTTTTGACCTTTTCACTGAGAAACAGTTTGTCCCTCTTTGTGTTCCTTTCTTCCCTCTCCTCCTCTTTTCATCCCCCGTTTCCAAGGTCAGAGGAGGAGCAGAGGGAGGTGACACTGATCGTTGTCTCTGGGGGTTCAGTGTGGTTGACAGCTGATCTGTCCTCTCTCTGTCCTCCCTCCTGTCTGCAGCAGGCGTCACTGAACGTTTAGGAAACTTTAGGACGTTTGTGTCGGTCTGTCAGCTCCTGCATCCTTCTGACCTCAGAGCTGCTGTAAAGGCACACCAACTGTTTACACGTTGTTTGTTTGTTTTACCATTCATGGTGCACCAGACGGGTGGAGTTTATCACCTCGGGGCAGTTGAGAGTCTGGTACAGAGGAGGAGATAACAGTGACTTTGAGATAATGTTTGACCCGGCTCTCCTTCAGACACACACACTGCACTGCAAGACAAGCGCTTCCTAAAGTACATGTACTCAAGTACTGTACTTAAATAATTGCATTTCCCTTTTATGCTACGTCACGTTTTTACTCCACGTTAAGTTTTACTGGTTACTTTACTAATTAACATTTTTACTACAAAACACATGAAAATCTTAAAAAATATGATGTATTGTAAAAGATTACACTTCCTGTCAGTAAATAACATGTTAGTGAATGTAAGTTAATTATTAGTTTATCAGTCAGCTGTCAAAAAATTTAAGTATTAATAATTGGTTTCAGCTTCTCCGATGTGAAGTTTTGCTGCTTTTCTTCCTCTTAAATGACTGTAAACTGAATAATGGTGATGTTTGGACAGCTGGTCGATAAAAGACCTTGTGAAGGCATTTCTCACCATTTTCTTACATCTTACAAACCAAAAAACCAAGCATGGATTAATCAAGAGAACAATCAGCAGATGAATCCATAATAAAGATAATTAATAGTGATATAAAATAGTTAAAATGAGCTCCACCTTCATCAGTTCATTATACACATCTATACTACTAGAGAACAAACGGAGTAATTTATCGGTGTTCTGCTGCAGTTGTTAGATTTAATAACCCAATGTTCTGTTTGTTTTGTATCTTCATTTCTCTTGAGCACATTACATTTCTGTTTGATCACATCGTCTTTATTACTCTGCATATTTTCAGTCAGTGAGTCATTGTTGACGAACTCGCAGTCGTAAAGTTTCTCTGCACAAGAACAGACCACACAGACCAGCAGCTGGGATGTGACTGGAGCTAAAACAAGCGCTCCGCAGTCTGCTTTATTTTCTCTCCTATGCTGAAGTCGTAATATTTTATAACCTAGTTTTTTGTTTTGTTATCAACAACATCTACTGTCATTTCTCTGGACTAAATTTGATTTTTTTTTTTATTACTGATTTTTCCAATTAATCTTTTAGTCCTTGAAATGTCCTAAAAGAGTAAAAGTAGGCATGACAACTCTGTTACTGAGTTTATAAAGAGCAGATGAGCTCACAGAGCGTTTCGTCCTCAAACCCTGCGGCTCGTCAGATGTTTAGGTGAGAAGACGGCAGCTGATTGGTGCAGATCAGAGTGTTTGATCACACTCCTGCTGCTGCTGGATGTAAATAAACAGTCGCTGTGACTTTAAGAGCACATGGAGAGAGTCTGATTACCCAGCGTGCTCTCTGCCAGACCTCAGTCTCCACTCTGACTCCCGGCTCAATTAAGCACACATGTGGATGGAGACACACACACACAGAAACAGAGCAGCCATTTCCAGCTTCCACACACCCACCACCCCCTTCAACTACATCCTCCTTGATCCAGTCAGTCAAAACCGTGTGGCCAATCACAGCTGCCCTGGCCTCAGAGGGAGGCAGGACAGACGACGGCGATGACATCACTGCTCAGTTTTATTTTTCCGTTTCATGTTTTCCATTTAAGCAGTTTAAAGGTTTAAGTGAAACACTCCCGTTATCAACCTGAAGAACCACGTGGAGCTCAGATCTGTCTCCGCTCACAGGGCAGGAATCGTACCGTTGATGCCCCGGAGTGTGGACATAATGCCCCTTTCTAAAATAAATAAACTTTGAATAATAAATAAATTTTGAACTGGCCATCCTACACTTAAAAGAAAGATGTCCTCATTTAAAAACTGCACACAAGACAGCAAATAAACAAAGTCATGTTTGTCAGCATCTCCATCGTCATGCTGGACATCAGCTAGGGCTGCACAATTTGTTAAAAAAAAAAAAAAGTCGTTTTACGAATATTTTAACTGAAATTGTGATATACGATACGATTAGTGGAAATGAGCAGTTTTGCATCAGTTTGTTCACTGAAAAAAGTATTAAAATCATTTTGATGTGGTATTTATTGAGGTCTGAACCAGAGAGAATAAGATTTTTAGTTTAGCTCATCTCTGCAGCTCTACAGTATTTCATAATTCTGTTTTTGCAGTCTGGTTCTGGTTGTGCGCTTTGGATTTGACGCTTGGCCATATTGTGATTTTATTGCGCTCAACATCGACAGAAGATTTCTCCCTGAATTTCTCAAATATCGACATCAACAGCTGACCTGTTAGCTAACATTAGTTAATAAATGTTATGTGATAAGCTAAACATGGTCCAGTGGAAATATTAATACAGGTGTGTTTTTATGGAAAATTTGCAAAATTGCAACGTTGGCTCACATATATCTCTTGGGCTGAGATTTTGGGGCTTTGTGTCTGACGTTTTGGCTGCGATGCCCCAATAAATTTGTATTTGTCCTTGTCCAAAGTGGCCTTTCGCTCAGGGAGAGCAGACGACCATCCTGCACTGTAGATCTCATCCAACCTGAAGATTTAACATGAGAAAATAACCGAACACTGTGTGAGCTGACGGAGATGGAAACTAGCAGATAAAATTCACCAGCAGGCTCAAAATCAACATAAAATCTGATTAATGATTCTGAACTTTAACAACATTCGCCAGGCAGCGCACATGATTCAGGCTCCCTGCAGGGTCTGAGAAGTTTTAAAGAGGCATTGAGTTTAATATTCTCAAAAAATAAAAAAAAAACCTTGTTAACACGTAAATGTGGTGTTTTTCAAGTGTTACAAGACATATTAGGAGTGAAATAAGGAGTAAACACCAGGAGCATTTTTGTGCTTTGAAACTGCAGTCTGAAAGAAACAGATTCAGTCAAGGCTGCTTATATGATGTCATAAACCTAAGGAACCAATCCCCTTTAATGAAGGGGGTGGGGCTACATATGTCATTTGATACATTTTGCATATTCATGAATCCTTGAATATTAAATGAAGATGTGAATCGATTAATTAATCCTGTCACAATCTTGTCTCTTGAAAAATACGTCCAGATGTGAAAACAGCCGGAGCTCCAGTGTTTTCAATTTATTTTTCAACTACGGATCATTCTGATAGTTTTTAGTTGTATGGTCCATAAAATGTTAGAAAATGTTGATCCAAGTCCACGATTTACAAGCTTTTTGTGGAGTAGAGTGCTGCTCTCGACTGGAGGGCTGAAACAGTTCGGTGTGCACGTCCTCGGTGTGTCGAGGTTTTTAATGTGCCGACTCAGCTCAGTGAGAGACGATATCATCATCCCATCAAACAGTTTCTTTTGATTTTCCTCCATTTGTTCGTCCGTCAGACGTGAGTCAGAGTCTGCGTTCCAGACTGCAGAGTCACTGTAGATCTCTGGTAGATTCTCTGGTTAGACTCACTGATCCTCGGTCTGTTCTCTGAGAGAAGAAGACGGTCTGTGGTGGCAGGAGAGAGAGAGACAAGACAGACAGACTGTAACCGTGGCGACCAGGCAGCTCAAAGTGTAGGTGTGCAGGTAGTTCATGTCCAGACATGACAACATGCACGTCTGCACACCTCAGAGTGTTTTCACTCCGAGCTGAAGAGAAGAAGACGGGATAGAAGAGAAAGACCAGTCCTGCATGGACAGAGGAGGATTAGAGGATGAACAGAGACAAATAGAAGACAGTAAAGACCGATAACAGAGCTGCATGATTCAGCAGAGGGATGGAGGGATTAAGACTTCTCCTCCTGTTTGACATTTTCATCTCTCTGTTCCTTTCATAAACATGTTCTCTGTCTGATAAAATTGACCTGATCAGTTCACGTACAAAAAATTAATCAGCGACTTTGATAATCACATTTGCCTTCACTGACTAAATCTTTTCTCTGCTGGTGGAGGAAAACAAAAAGATGTTTGAAAATATCACCTCCAGGAACTGAGTGATAGGAGTTTTTGGACATTTTGCACACAGATTGATAAATCTGAAAATGATGATATTGAAAATATAACCTGCATCATCACTTTCAAAATAAAATTCTTGGATGTACTTAGACAGCAAAAGGTGGAGGTTTGGATGAAAACAAACTAACCACCCCAGTCTCCTCATTATTGTGAAAGTCGTGTTAATCGTCACAAAAATCTTGACAGTACACAAATGTATGGATTTCATTTCATTTCAGGACTATTTCATAAAATGCTGCACTAACTGGGCTGAAATGTGCATCTTCACCAAGAGGATTTTCTGTTTCATCCCCTCAATGATGCCTAAAATAAAAGATTTTCTTTCAAGATAGTAATTATAACAACATTTTTATGACAAAAGATGAATGAATGAAGTGAGTGTATAATTAAAATAATGTTTAAAATGTTTAGGAAGATGAAGTTGAACTGAAGAATTAAATTATGCACAGCTGACATGTTTGGAGACGGGTTGTTTAATGTTTCTGAAGTAGAATCACATCATTTCATAAATGTTTGGTTTCACTGTGGAGTTTGAAGTGTGAAAATGATGATGAGACTCAGTCAGTATAAATAACCTGCAGTCTTTAAATGGAGCTTCATCATATCTCCTCCTCCTCCTCCTCTCTGACTGCTGATAGAGGAGGAATGTTTCACTCTGATTAATCTGACCTGAAGTCTGTTCTGCAAACTCCACTCTGTCCTCGAGTCCTGAACGTGCAGAGCATCGATCAATGAATGAACATCGTTTGTCCTCATTAAAGATCTTGATTTAATTCTCCTCGGCTGCAGATCTCAGTCTGAGCTGCAGACTCTAAAACCGTTTATAAAACCAGCCGTGAATCTGCTCCTGACTCCGCTTGTGTTTGTCCGTCCAGCTGCAGGTCAGAACCCGGACCACGTCCTGCAGGGGACGGGGGTGAAACCTGAGGCCCGGCGGCCCGGTGAGGACTCCACCATCGCGCCCGAGGACGCTGCCCGTTTCCTCAGCTGCTACTGCTCTGGACACTGTCCTGAGGACGCCACCAATAACACCTGCCAGTGAGTAGAGACAGTAGAACACAGTAAAGCTCTGAAAGAAATTATGAGAGACTGGGCAACAAATGATATTGTGTACTTACTGCACTTGTGTACTTTGTCTTTAACAATTTTGTCAAATTCGTCATTTGGGCGTCCATTTATTAGAGACTGAATGTCCTCATGACTGTGAGCCTTCATAAAGTGTAATAACTCTTCTGAATGTCTTCAGTCTTAACCCTGACAAATATGTGTGTGTAAGAACAAAGAAACTAACAGATACAAAATAAAAAAACTCGAGTAACTGTGCTGTGTGTCTCCTCAGGACAAATGGTCAGTGTTTCGCCATCATCGAGGAGGACGAGCACGGGGAGGCCGTCCTCACCTCCGGCTGCATGAAGTATGAAGGCTCACACTTCCAGTGCAAGGTACACACACACACACACAAACACACACACAATGAAAAATAAGTGTCAATTTTATTGTTCAAGTTTGAGCTGATTTAAACAAAAAAAAAGAAATGAAGAAAACTGCATCACTTGATTATTGTAGGCTTAATGTGTGCAGGTAATTAAAAGGTTATTCATTATGAGCTGTTTAAGTAATTTATGATGAACAAATGACAGAAACCCTGATTTATTACTGCAGGAATTGGTTGTGACGACTTAAATCATTACTCTTTCAAAGCTGCATTTCCCCTGCTGCTGTGAGGTTGTGCATCACTTTTGGACAGTTAGGAGTGATTTCCTGCTTCACGTCTGAAGTGTGTCTACTCGCCAACATTTAGCTGCTTTTTGAACAAACCGTTTACAACCAGTTCATGAAAGAAGACGATGTTTTCTTGATGGTAAATATGTCAGATTTTACAGATACAGTGAACAGAAACCCACAGGACGACTTATTTGTTGCTCATGGAAAAAGTCCCCAGACTCCAAACTTTATAAATGTTGTGAAACTCAAACAGACGTTATGTAGCTAGATGTTTATTTCCATTGGATCACACAAGAATCAGCATGAGAACAGATGTTACCTGATGTAAAGAGCATCATCCGTTCAGGTGAGGTCTAACTGATTGATCATTTGATCGGTTTGATTGACAGGACTCCCCCAAAGCTCAGACCAGGAGGACGATCGAGTGCTGCAACACAGACTTCTGTAACAGAGACCTACAGCCGACCCTCCCCCCTCAGCCTCCCACAGGTAACATTTATACTCACCTGGTCACAGAGAGTCGTTCAGGTGTTCGGCAGGTAAACGTGGCGTTAACCGCACTGTGTTTGTTTGTGTTGTTCTGGATGTTTTCAGAAGGAAGCCCTCACTGGTTGGCCTTCCTCATCTCCATGACGGTCTGCTGCTGCACGCTGATCTGTGTCACCGTCGTCTGTTATTACAGGTAGGACGACGTCACCTGGACGTCCACCTCACAGGACACAAAATCACCTGAGCATCATCATTTATTTATCATTATGTATGGTGAGATTTAGAATAGAAATATACATAAATACATTTACAAATAGCCCCAAAAAGCTGACCCATTGAACATAATCTAGACAGTAAAAAACACACTTGTGAAATTATTTAAGCTTATATATAATGCAGTAACATTGAATTTATCATGTGAACAAAAATGAATGATTAGATTTTTTTTAAAATTTGTTGTAGCAAATAGTCCATTTTATCTTTTACCTTAAAATTCCCATTATGTAAAGTCTTTTTTTTTCATGACTCAGGTTAAATTAAGTTCTGACACATTTTTCATAAAGACTCAAAACATGTTCTTCCAAACAGACCATTAAAGGCTCAATGAAATGTAGCTTGATGATTTGTGTTGCTGAGGTTTTCAGGACTGTGAGTTTCCTCCACGTTCATCATGATTCATTCAAGAATCTGTTGAGGAATCGTAGAAAAGCTGCAGAGTCATCATGTTTTTAAGTTTTCTTCAGTATCGCTGTGATCCAGTCAGAGCTGTCTGTTCGTTCATGGATTCACTGCAGACAGAAGAAGATTTGCCAGAATACAGTGAATAAAGCTGATTATTAGACTACAGTTTAGAAACAGTTTGTCTCTGAGGTAGAAGTGACTGTAATACAGCAGACTGAACTGGTTTTCTGTGTGTGTCTCTCAGGTACAAGTGGCAGACTGAGCGTCAGCGGTATCACAAAGATCTGGAGCAGGAAGTCTTCATCCCTGCTGGAGAGTCACTCAAAGACCTGATCCACCAATCACAGAGCTCAGGCAGCGGCTCCGGGCTCCCTCTGCTGGTAGGGACATACAACTGCAGAACACACACACACACACACACACACACACACACACACACACACAAAGACAGACAGACAGACAGATTTTAGATAGCTTTTATGACATCCCCTTTAACTTCTTCTTGACTTCCTCCCTGCCAAAATTGTGAGAAACTCCAGAGTATGTTTGTAATGTGATTTGAGCATCACTGAAAAAGTTTTGAGGTAGAAGGAGAAATAGAAAGGACAGAAAACTGCATGTTAACCTTGTTAGAAGATAATGAAGCTCCTCATCTAAGAACTTCTCCTCTCGTCCGTTCAGGTGCAGCGGACGATCGCCAAGCAGATCCAGATGGTGCGTCAGATCGGTAAGGGACGGTACGGCGAGGTGTGGCTCGGCCGCTGGAGGGGAGAGAAGGTCGCCGTCAAAGTGTTCTTCACCCGAGAGGAGGCCAGCTGGTTCAGAGAGACGGAGATCTACCAGACTGTCCTCATGAGACACGAGAACATCCTCGGTACGGAACCACAGTCACATCTCATCTCAGAAAGAAGAAAGAGGACAGATTAGATCAGAAAGTCAGAACAGCTGCTGAAAAAGTCACTTATTCATATCCAATAATCAATCACACTTTGTTACTGTATTGACTCAAATATAAGACACCAAAAAGACAGATTTGATAAATGGTGAAAGTGTCCTTTAAATGACAAACAGCCGTTTAATTCAGTAAAACTCAGAGCAACAGATGAGCCTGAAGACTGCAGGACTCCAGGAGCGATCAATACCTCGATTGATTTTTAATTTGGTTCATGATTGAAACTAATGACAGTGAGCGTCGTCTGCTGGACTGATGAGAGACGAAGACGTGATGTCAGACAGACAGACGGCGCTCTGATGAACTGAACAGACACAGATTCATTCAGAGAGTCTGAAGTTAAAAACATTCAAATACGATTAAATAGGATTGAATTATAGAAATTAAGTAAAATTAAACCAAATAAACATAAGATTCAATAAAAGGAAGATTAAAAGTTGAGTAATAACATGTTAGAAGAAGTGAAGAGATGATTAATTCTTTCATCTACAAGTTTTCATTTTATTTACATTATTACATCACATACATTCACATTATTTAAAGTGCTGCTGAATACGACGCATTGTATTTATTGTATTTACGTACAAACTGAAACTGAAATCATTTGACTAAAATGTCCAAACTAAAATCTGACCAAAACAATCATGATGAGGTGATTAAATATGATTGAAACCAAAACCATCACAACAACGCTCCAGGCGCAGTTTTTAGATTTTCCCGCCTCGGTGCAGATCTGACCTGTTAATCATCTCCGTCCGTCCCGTCTCAGGATTCATCGCAGCGGATATTAAAGGCACCGGCGCCTTCACGCAGCTCTTCCTCATCACCGACTACCACGAGAACGGCTCGCTGTACGACTACCTGAAGCTGACCACGCTGGACACGCAGGCTCTGCTGCGGCTGGCGTACTCGGCCGCCTGCGGCCTCTGTCACCTGCACACGGAGATCTACGGCACGCAGGGCAAACCCGCCATCGCCCACCGAGACCTCAAGAGCAAGAACATCCTGATCAAGAAGAACGGAACCTGCTGCATCGCCGACCTCGGCCTCGCCGTCAAGTTCAACAGGTACGCTCATTTCCTTTTGATTTTTATTAATTCTTCATAAAACTAAACATTTAATGCATCATATGTACAAAAGGTCAAACTACAGCAGTCGATCATAGATTTCTGTTCACTTTAATCCCTTTTTATGATTAAAAATTGTTGCCTTAGTGACACAAACGAGGTGGACATCCCTCTGAGCACTCGGGTGGGGACGCGGCGCTACATGGCCCCCGAGGTCCTGGACGAGACCCTCAACAAGAACCACTTCCAGGCGTACATCATGGCCGACATGTACAGCTACGGCCTCGTCATCTGGGAGATGGCCCGACGCTGCGTCACTGGAGGTGTGTGTGTGTGTGTGTGTGTGTGTGTGTGTGTGTGTGTGTGTGTGTGTGTGTGTGTGCGCACGCGCGCTGACCTGTGATGATAAATTGATTCTGTTCTTTTCTATAAGTTTCTCTAACTTGACTAATGATTAGAATTGATTGATTGAAATAATTGATGAATTCTTGCAGAGTCCAGTTTCTGTTTCTGAGGATCTGTCAGCTGTTTTCTGTCTGATCCAATCAGCACAGAGCAGAAGTCCTGTTAGAGATGAGATGAGATTAAGTGGCTCCACCTGCTGGTGCAAACATGTCACTGCAGAGTGCAGCGTGATCAGTCCTGCTGTTCGTTCATATTTATTTAAGTAGAATTTCATTTTTACCAAATGATATTTAAGTATTAGTTTCATCTCATGTTAAAATACTTTAAAAATGTTTTTTATCCTCTGAAATGTGATCATTTCTGTCTTTAGTTTGTCTTATTTAACGATATTGAACCTTTGGTAATTAATCTATTTTTTAATTATTTTCATCTTAATAAAACTGCTTTTTAATATTTCTGAGCAGTTAAATGTCAGTAGAATAAATGTCAGTGTTTTCTCAGGTGTGTTAACTCGTGGTTCTCTCTGTGTTCAGGGATTGTGGAGGACTACCAGCTGCCCTACTATGAGATGGTTCCCTCTGACCCGTCCTACGAGGACATGTTGGAGGTGGTTTGCGTTAAAGGACTGAGACCCACAGTGTCCAACCGCTGGAACAGTGACGAGGTGAGACTCAACACAAACTGGAGCTTCAGTTTACCCTCAGCTTTCTCTGACAGTTAAAATACTGAACTAAAGTTTCCACTCAAACTACACGCAACTTTTCATGGAACTAAAGGTTTTCTTCAGCTTGTTGTTGTCTGTTTCCACCACAGTCTCTAAAGACCTGCAGACATCACACAGTCTGCTGACGTTTGAAAAAGTGACGGCAGTTTTTAGTCTTTTTTTGCAGGTGATAAAACAACAACGATGAAGTCATTAAATAACAGAGAGGCATCAATATTCATGTGACTCTGCAACATCAGTAAACCCTTCCTGCAGAGAATAAATCATTAATAAGGTCTGGACTTCATCATCGGACCATCTGTTGTTTTTCTTCTCTGACTCCATGTTGATGTGTGGAAACACGATGAACACGGGAAATCTTCCAGAATGACATCGAATGTATCATTTTACAGCCGGTTTCTATTAGTTTCTATCTCTGTCCCAGGAAATGCTCGCATATTTAAGTTAGAATTCAAGTTACAGTCAAAAAATCTGATTTCAGGCAACAATAAAAGCAAAAAGAACAAACATAAAATAAGATGTAGAATACATTACATCTCTGTCTTTGTCCTTTGTGAGGGTTCAGATGAGTCAACACTCACCTACAGAAGTCACACTGTCTCACTGTCTTTCATGTTTTTAGTTGACTTGTGGCGTCCTGCAGCTGAAGCACTTTGTGGTTAAAAGTTGGATATTTATCTGAGAACTCCTGACCTCGAACGCAGCATCAGTCTTCCTGTCCTCTGAATGTTTGTCTAACTTGTGTCCTCAGTGTCTCCGGGCGATGCTGAAGCTGATGTCAGAGTGTTGGGCTCATAACCCCGCCTCCCGCCTCACCATCCTCAGAGTGAAGAAGACGCTCGCCAAGATGGTCGAGTCCCAGGACATCAAGATTTGACGTCTTCCTCCTCCCCATCCTCCTCATCCTCGTCCCCCTGCCACCTCTGCCGGATTCACCCCAGAACACACCTGACCTGACCTGGACCAGCTCCTCCAGGATCATCACTCTTCATCAGGGGGAGGAAGAGGAGGAGACTTTGGGAGATTTAAAAGAAAATAAAAAAAAAAAGGACCCTGGTCAGGGCTGAACTGTGCGTCTCCTCCTCCTCCTCCTCCTCTTCCTCCTGTCAGTCTGTCTGGAGACAAACATGGAGTCCTTCCTCCTCCTCCTCCTCCTCAGCCGGGTTTGACGCTTTCTGTGAAAGCCAAACAAGACAATAATTAGAGGAGGGCGGAGCCTCCTGACACTCGTCATGAATGAACAGAGTTTTTTGTTTGTTTTTTAAGGACCCGCCGGCGTGGCGTCGCCTTCCTCCACCTCCGCCTGTTTCAAAACGCTAAAAATGCCAATTTTTATTTTGTTGTTATTTTCTCTTCAGGACTGAGTTCTCCTGCCATATTGAAATATATCTCCACTCTGAACAGTAGAGTTAATTATAAAAATAAGGTACTATTATAATATGTGAATTTACTGTGTACATAAATGTTCTTATCATTAGATGCCGTGCCTACATGAGAGGATTTAAAGAGCAGAACTCTGCTGCAGTCGTGTCGACGTCCACAGACTCCTCAGAGACGTTCAGGAGATGATGGAGTCACCACAGAGACGTCTCCCGTCCTGTCTGTCTGTCTGTCTGTCTGTCTGTCTGTCTGTCTGTCTGTCTGTCTGTCCTCAGTTTGTGTCTGTCTGTCCGTTGGTATGTCAGTTATAACGAGGTGGAGCTGCTCTGGAGGCAGAGAAGCATCTTATTGGTTGAGTTAAACCTCAGTGGGCGGAGCCAAAGGACCAGATTGTGGAAACTGAACAAAAACTACAGATGACAGTCGGCTTTGTGAGCCAATGGGAGGAAAGAAAAGTCCAGAAAATATTTGTCACTGCACCATTTCCACTCAAAGTACACAGAACATTTAGAACCAGAACTGAAAGGTTCCTCCTCGGTCTAAAGACCTGCAGAGATCAGCCAAATCAGTCCACTCACGTACGTGAAACAGACAAAACACATTGTTAAATAACGGTTTTAATTTCTCCTCTTATCAAGATATAACAAGGTCCATATATGTATGTATGTATATATATATATATATATATATATATATATATATATATATATATATATATATATATATATATATATAATATATTATATATACATAATAAATATCGTCTCTAAATGCTAGCGGCGGTTGAATCAGTTTCCTTGAGGTCCAGCAGGAGGCAGAAGATCAGCTGATTCATGAAAATGGAGGAGGACACTGTCAAGCAAACTGAGTTTAACAAAGAAGCCAAAAAATAATAAAACCAAGTGCATTAATGTTTTCTATTAATAATCAAAGTTCATCAGGCTGTTAGCTTAAAATGCTAGTTGTTGTTTTAAAATACGGACTGTCAGATAAACCAGTGATAACCATAATGTTCCCATTACGTCTCATCTTCACTACTCAGCTTCTCTAAAAGATTCACTTTGGCTCCTCCCACTGAGGTTTCACCTGTCCTATCAGAACGGAGCGTCCTGATTGGACGTCTGTTTGAGATTAATTTATTTCAAAATAAGAATCACAGTGTTTTTCTTTATTGGGCCTTAAAATCAAGAACTTTGGGGAAAAAACTTTCTCATTAAGAATTTTTGGGAAACTGGTTTAGAATTTTGTTAGCTTAGCTTAGCTCAAAGACTGTAAGTGGGGGGAAACTGTTAGCCTGTTAGCCTAGCAACAACAAAAGAGAAAAAAATATCCACCTTCTAATAACTCCAGATCTGTCGCATGTTTTATCTGGTTTGTCATCTGGTAAAAATAAAAATATAAAAATGAGACATTTTGGCTTCAGCAGAGCCAAGCTAACAGTTTCCCCCAGCTTCCAGTGTTTGTGCTAAGCTAGGCTAATCACCTCTCTGGATTCACCTAAAATGTTGGACTGTTCCTTTAACTGTTTGTTGTGTTGGTTTTCTCTCCTCAGCAGCAGGATGACGTGCACGTATCGGCTCAGCGTGCACGTTGACACAGCCCACCTGTGTGTGTGTGTGTGTGTGTGTGTGTGTGTGTGTGTGTGTGTGTGTGAGGCTAACGTTGATAGCGTAGCTATTTAAGCGCAGTAACTTTAGTGTTTTTCGCTGTAATAAATATGCAAGTGGCCCCATACAGTAAAGGATTAATCTCTAATATGTAAAATCTTTCCTGTCGTTTTGTTTCTGTGTTGTTGTTGTTTTGTTGTTTTGTTGTTTTGTTGTTTTGTTGTTTTGTACAGCATCTGGTTCGGTGCCTTATGAGTTTACCAAGGAAATGAAAACTCTGTATACAGTCTGTCCAATGTAACGATTTTTAAGTAAATAACCTTATTTTAGTACACAAACTCCCAGCGTGCACTCTGATTCTTTCACCTCTGCATCTTATGTTTCTTTGATTTTTTTTTTCTTCTTTTTTTCTGCCAGGAAAAGAGAAAAATTGATGTAACATTGGAAATAATTACAACAGTTTATTTAGCATCATAGATTAAAAAAAAAAAAAGATAAATTTACAAGAAAGAGCAACAAATAATAGATTATAAAGTCAGAAATTTACAAAACACTCAGTAAAAGATTAAAGTCAGTGAAGTGATTCCTTCACAAAAACTTTTTTTTTTTGATGTTTGACTTCATCTCAGAGACTATTTGAGTTTTATTCTCAAAAATGTATTCATCATTTTACCGCTTTAATTTTAGAGAATGTCTTTTTCTCTTTTTTCTTCCTGTGATGTTGATCTCAAAGAATTTGATTTTATTTTTGCAAATTTAAGACTTTATCATCTCAGAGAATATTCTGTCATAACTATATTTTTCCTTATAAATTAACCACATATGTATCACTGAGTTGTTCCAGTTTTTCTCATAATTGTACAAGTTTAATTTCTTTTTTAAAAAAAAGTCATCATATAACCCATCTCTCCTGGTTCCATATTTTTAAACTTCTTATATTCCCAGCACACCATTATATAGAATAAATTTAAAGTACAGTCAAAATGATACTTAATTCAAATCCTTTGAATTTAAATTATGGTTGTGTCATAAATGACATACAATGGCACAGTCTCAACTATTTTTATTTATTTGTTTTTTAAGTTTAATTTTAAGATTTTAATGAATAAAAATATAATAATTTATTTATTTAATTTGACAATTTTGTGATCAAAACAAAGAAATTTTGATTTTGATTTGCTAAATCAAAAATGACCTGGTCAAAAAAATGTAATAGTTTCCAACTTTTGATTTCCTCTGTTGGTAATTATCGCTCACAAAATTATTTCTTTTGTTATTAATGACTTCATATATTATCATTTTAATCCACCTTTTAATTAACTTCTGACATGAATTGATTTCTCCGTTTGACAGGAGTCACTTCTCCTTAAATCTCTCTTCAGTTTGATTGATTGATTAACTGTATTTTCTGTTACTAATGACATGTCATCTGTTTTTTTTCTTGGAGATCAGATGGTTCTGCTTCTGCAGGGTTTTTTTCCTCAGGTGTCTTTGAACACAGCGCCGCCTGCTGGACAAACTGTGCTGCTGCGTCTCACAAAGAACCAGGTGGGAAACAGACCGATTTTCTTTGTTAATTTATCTGCTGATGAATCTTTCAGTGGTTATAACGTCTTATAACAAACAGATGTAGAACTGCAACAATTAATCAATTAGTTGTCAACTATTAAATCACTGTTTTAATAATTTGAGTGATTTCTAAAAAGTCAAAATTCTCTGATTTCAGCTTCTTAAATGTGAATATTTCCTGGTTTCTTTCCTCTCTGACAGGAAACTGAATATCTTTGAGTTGTGGACAAAACAAGACATTTGAGGACGTCATCTTTTTTTATTTTCTGAACTAAACAACTTCTTAAGAAAATAACTGATGGACTGATTGATACTGAAAATAATTACTTGCAGCCCTTTTAAGGCCAGAACTCATTTTACAGTGATCTGTACAATTTTGTGAAGGAATATATTTTTGATTTAAGACTGTAATCATTAAACTGTGTAACTGGACGTCATCTACAGCAGCAACATTTACACAAAATCCTACTGGTAGAATTTTTCTGTGGCTGCAACTGTTGATTATTTTACTGAGCAAATGTTCAAATCAGTAAAATTAGGTCTGATAGGATCCCAGAGTCTGAGATACAACCTAAAATCCTGGATCAGGTCTCAGTATGAGTCTTGGTTTTAACACACTGGTATCGGCTCTTAATGTTGTCATGGTACAGTATAATTCCTGGAAACACTGAGAAACTTTAAATACCAGATAACAACATTAGGACCGCATTAAGGAAACAAAGCTTAAAGTTTGCATTCAGAATAAACTGAAATATTAATAGAATTAAACTTCAATATTTGTGCATAAGATTTTATTTCACATTAAGTTTCAACTTCTCAAGTTAAAATTAATTCTTTAAATGTAAAATAATCTGAGTTCTGATACGCTTCATTCCGGTTAATTGAAAGAAAAATAATAACTTGATCACAGTGTCCAAACACATCAGGATGTAACCTTGTTCAAACTGACACATCTGTCCTGAGAACATTTAAAAACTTCCTGCCATCCTGATTAAACATCAGTTTAATAAGTGACCCTTCAGAATAAAACCACTTCGAGTCTTTAATTTTTGTCAAACATTTTCGTCTTTATTAACAAGTGTCAGCATGTCCCTGTCTACTTGTCCTCAGGCTTGTTGAAGCAGTAGGTGAGGCAGCACTTCCCGCAGTAGTGACGGTCGAAGTGGCTCGCCATGAAGACGCCGGCGCCGCACTCGTCAGCGGGACACTCGCGCCTCAGCCGGTGGATTTTTCCGTTCTCGTCAACCTGGAGACAGAAACACAAGTCAGACTGCTGCAGCAGAGCAGGACACCAGAGTTCAAAGTGCAACTACAGATCTGATAAATGGCTTTAATAAAAATTATTTACTGAAGAAAAATGACTGAAATCATAAATTTCAGACTCTGGAACACAAGGCCTCATCTAACTAACAAAAGATTCTAAACTGATTTTTCTAATTCCAATCAAACAAGCAGGTGCAGGACTGCAGTCTGTTTGTACCTTGTAGTATTTGAGCACAGCGAGTTTGACCTTCTTCCTCTTGTGCTTGTTCTTCTTGGGGGTGGTGTAAGACTTCTTCTTCCTCTTCTTAGCACCACCACGCAGCCTCAGCACCAAGTGCAGCGTGGACTCCTGGAGGACGAATCAAACATTTGATAAAGAGGAAGCTGTCAGGAGGAGCAGCACCGCGTCTCGTGTCTCATGTTTTGTTTTAGATAAAAATGGCTACCAGACATCTCCAAAATACTGATTGTAGCAAATTTAAGAAAATCATTTCTTTCTTCCTAAGAGTTTCTACATCATGTTCAGCAGCAGCAGAAAGTAACTCGGTACAAGTTTGTACTTTTGTCTTTTGATGTAACTTGACCCTTCTACTTCACAACATTTGACAGCTGTAGTTACTCAGATTTCTTATAAAGTATAAAAATAATATTTAACTACTAGAAAATAATTACAATCAGCAGTAACATCTTATTTTACAGGTGCTGTCACTTGTAGTTTTGTGTAGTTTAATAAAGAATCATTGATTTAATGAGAAGCTTCCATGAAAAAGACTGAAGTCCTAAAGAGCCCATTAAAGTGTCCTTTTTCTTTAATTGGTATGAAATAAAGCTGTTTATTCTCTAGCAAATGACTCAGACTACTGACATGTAAAAGTATGTTACTGAAATACTGCATGAAGAGTTTTGAGTCCTCAGCTCACCTTCTGGATGTTGTAGTCGGACAGTGTGCGTCCGTCCTCCAGCTGCTTTCCAGCGAAGATCAACCTCTGCTGATCAGGAGGGATACCTGCAGACACAAGACAGAGACACGTCTAACACTGGACCAGACAGGTGAACTAAACTCCAGACCCACTGCAGCCTCAGATGCACCTCTACAGTTTCAGTCAGATGAGTTCAGCTTTAACTTATTAAGCATTTATTGCACCAATTTAATTGTCATGTAAAAACTCCAAGGAACTTAAACTCACTGAACACCTCAATGAAAACTGTTTTCTAATTGACTCGATAACAGTTCAACAATTAGCTTTCAAATATAAACCGTTCCAGCACTGAGACCATCACTCATCTTTGTGAATGATACAGAAAAGGCTGATAAAACTATAGTTTACCTCAAATTCATTAGATTTTATACTTCAGGTCATCCCAGCAGCCTGTCAGATGCTGACATCATCACAAACAATACTCGAACACTTCAGGTTCTTTCGTGTCAAAGTTACTGAGCAGCCAAACTTTTTTTTCAAACCACAGATCTGCACTAAGTTACAGTTCATCTCTGAAAGTTTCCAAAGATGCCAAATGTATCAGGCTGAATTTAGGTCAATGACTGATACGATGCAGCAGAAAGTATCTGAATATTTCTCAGTAAAACACAAAGCTTCACAGAAAAGTTAGAACATTTTGATGCCAACATTAAAACAGAAGGAAAACAGAAATATATCTTCTGCAGAAAACACAAGTTTGATTAAATAAGGTTAAAGGACGTAAGTTGGTTTCGTTTTGGCTGACGGACAGAAAGTTGGTCTTAAAAATCAAACATGTCTTTCAGAAAAGTACATCTGCAGCTATTGATTGATTTCATGATTATTTCTCCCTCATCACTCAAACCATCAATGAAATAAGTATTTTATCCTGTTTCAATTTCCCCTCAACTCAAATGGATCATTTCAAAAGTCTTGATTGGGCCAAATCTAAAATACAATCAGGTTACAAAGATTTAAAATTAAATTCTCACATTTGAGAGAAACACTTTTGGCCATTTGTGCTTGAAAACCTACTTGCACAATAATACCTGACTGTTTACGGCTCTAAACAAAAGTCTCATCCAGACTTGTTAGCTTGTGTCTTAAAAAGCTGTCCAAGCTTCAAAACATGAAACATTAACTCACCCTCTTTGTCCTGGATTTTGGCCTTGACATTTTCAATGGTATCTGAAGGCTCAACCTGGAAAAATGAAGGAGAAGGAGACAGAAGACATCCGGTGAGGACCAGGACACGTTCTTCATGTCAAAGGTACAGTCACATGTTGGATACTGAGACTCAAACTTTATCTTTTACATAAACGTGTCATTTCATATTGTAATAAACGTTAACAGGGACGTTGTGGGGGAGATGCAGTCGATTCAGCCCGTTGCTGTCTGACACACGTGTTTATGCTGCTTTGGATAACTGCTAGCAGCTAACAGTTAGCTTAGCCGCTTCGTTTCGAGTAATAAACCTACGACAGAACATGGCGTCAACTGTGCTGAAGTTTAAACACAAAGTAGCACAGTAGAAGCTGACATAAGACTAGCACAATGGGATTCAATGTGTATTTTCTTGTCTGATTTGAGGGAAGATTAAGTCAAAACTCGGGGTAACTGCGGCCCCTGAACGCCGCATCCCTCCATCACAGCCCGGCTCGTTACCCACCTCGAGGGTTATAGTCTTCCCCGTGAGGGTTTTGACGAAAATCTGCATCCTGGCGTTCAACCCACCTACACGGGAAAACACACAACACTTTAAACATGCTGTTTGTGCTGAAAACGGCTCTGAAAGGTCGTTATTTTTGAGAAAAATTTCATAAAACTCAGAGCTCCATCTTACCACAGGCTCACTCCTAATGGCGGATCATGAGAAGAGGGCTTTCGGAGCGAGCGACGGGGTTTTCTGCACGAGTTTGCACGGGGTAGGTAACCGTCACGGTGCCTGATCAAAAGTAACAACAAAAAGTCGATGTTATGGTGATTTAGCGTCTTTTTGTCGACTGCAGCGGCAATAATAATAGTTTAAAAATTATATTACGGCTCAAAATTTAGCGTATTTAAAGACTAAATAAAACCGAAAATTTAAAAACATCATTTCCCAGGTGCACTCTGACGGTAACCATAGCAACGGGCGGTGTTTGCAAATGGCGTCCTGGCAGTAAAAGAAAAAGGTTGAGTGTGGAGAAACGGAGAGTCATCGTAAAAATAGATGTAAAAAAACAATGTCTGAGGTACAGAACTGCAGCAGTTTATCTTCAAGAGAAGAAGAAAGAGATTCAACACCCGCCATCTTGATTTCTGACAGCGACGACAGGTTTTTTCAGTCTCTGTTTGAGTTTATTGAACATGAGAAACAGTACCAGCAGTGTCCAGCAGAGGGACCTGACGAACTCCGCTACATTATCTACCGCTCTGTCTTTAACAAGGTATTTAGTTTAGTTCAATTCAAGTCTGTTTTATTTATAATGTCAAATATTAACAGAAGTACAAAAAGGGCGGGTCTAGAAAATACTGTTCCGAATATTATTAACTTCCCACCATGGGCAAGCACTGAGGTGACAGTGGCCAGGAAAAACTTACATTTATAAAAGGTTACAGTGCTAATATAGACAAGTTACAAGCCAGAAAAAAGTCAAGCTGGCTGTTTATAGCACTGTTTGAAGAAATACGAGTTTTTATTTAGACGAAAAGATTATCACCACTCTCATGTAAGTGCAGTAGTTTTAATTTTTAAGTGTATGCTATATTTAGAATATTTTCAGCACTTTATCTTTCTGTCAGACAGACCTTTCTGACAGGAATCCACTGTTATATAAGACAAATATCACTCTCTACAAACCAACCAAACTCCATTGACAAAATCAGTGATTTTATCTCGTAGAACACAGTTTGTGTTGTTGTGAGAATTCAGGCTAAATTCTGAAACTTTTCTGACAGGTGATCGGTCGAGCCACAGCCTATAAGAGACTTCTGCTGACCATAAAGGCGGAGTATGATGATGTCATCAGGGCGCTGCAGAGGAGGAAGGACGAGGTCAGGACAGTTCAGCGAACTGTGGCGGCGTCGACGTCACACCTGAAATCTCTGATGACCTGCCAGAGACGAGCCGACCAGCTCAGGGACAGGTGTGTGTGTGTGTGTGTGTGTGTGTGTGTGTGTGTGTGTGTGTGTGTGTTATCTTTGTGGAGATCAGTTAGTTTTAGACTTTGAGGACGTTATAACAAGTGATTCAGAGAATTAGCAGTGACACACACTGACACACTCCTGATGAAGCAGATTATTTGAGTGTTAAAATAGATTTAAAAAATGCTGGACGTTATTTTTAAAACTTGAGCTTCAATTGCTGCCTGTTTAGTCACAAATATGTTAAGTTTTTGAGAAAAATCTAAGACGTGAAACAAAGTTTTTAGGGATTTCGAGGTTGGTGTTAGTGTTATGTATTAATACATGCGCTTGTGAGACAGAGAGAGTGAACAGGTGTATTTTGATTCCTTTTATTTAACTGTTATTTATACTCAAAGTGGTTATGTCACGTCCTTGTAATAAGCATTAGTTAATAGGTAATGAGACTGTTGGGTGAGTCCCTGGTGATGTAGTTTGAAAGTTAAATTTGAGGTCTTGCAGTGAAGCTTTAAATCCGTCTTTGATGTGTAAAACCAGTTCTCATGATTGTGTTGTTGTGTTTGTCTCTCTGCAGGATCTTGGTCCTTCAGAGAGACACAGCAGACCTTCAGGAGGAGATCAAGAGACAGAAATCAGCCAAAGAGAAGAAAACATGGATACCAGGTACTGATGATCCTCGTACTGAAACCGAAGACTGATTAATAAAGTTTATTATGTGTTTGTAGGTGGTTCACGTACCAGATTTCTGGTACTAACTGTACATTTAAATGAAAGGTGTCTAGAATGAGTGTCCATGATTCAACCTCACGTCTGTCTCGTCTCTCAGGTTTGACAGTGGCTCAGTCAGAGGATCCCGAAGCTCTGGACAAACATCTGAAGTGTCTTGAAGCTGAGAGAGACGCTCTGCTGGACAGAAAGAGTCACTGCGTCCCTCTGGAGGTCAAAGCTGAGCTGGACACCAAACTGCAGACTGCAGAGCAGCACAGAGACCAGCTGAGCTCAGAGAACCGCAGACTGAGAGCCCTGTAAGACACAGAGACACTAAACCTGCTGCTGTCTCTGTCCACACTGATTTTCCTGCCTGAAACTATTTTGGTCTGAAACACTTAGAATAAATCAACAAGCAAATTTAATGTTCAGTTGATCAATAAAACGTTCAGGAACCAGTTCAGTCTCAGCTGTTTTTCTGTTTGTCTTCAGGTACGAGCGTCTGAGGTTTGTGTCCAACCGTCTGTCCGGCTGGGAGGACGAGAAGCAGCCGGTCCCCCTGGAGGAACTCCTGGGTTCCACTGAGAACATCAGACAGGCCAGCAGTGAGACAATCAAAAGACTTCTGGATTTAATTTAATAAAAACATCTGGGAACAGCAGGATTAAGAATCTTATTGTGGCGTAACAAAAAGTTCAAATGTGAACAAATAATGGAGATTTTGTTTGGTAAAGTTTCACTAAATATCTGAATTCATAATGTTCTATTTTATTTCATACATCAAAAATCATTTCTGCAACTTTGATGCTCATTAATCAAAACTTACTTTGATATTTCAGTTATGTTCAGGGGAACTAATTTTAAAGTTAACACAGACTTTCACTTTTAGCATCTTCTTCTCTCTTTAGTTTGTCCTGTTTTGATGTGTTGTATTTTTTTTCTGTTCATCTGTATTAAGAAGAATTTTTGACTTTTTATTTGTCTTGTCCCCTCTGACACAGCGCAGATGCATTTCATAAAGAAAAATCTTTCTGTAATATTGAAAATTTACAGAACTGCACCTCCCTTAGCCTGTCTCCTGTCTCTTCTCTCTTTCTGTCCTCCAGTGACGGACGATGACTCTCGCAACATCGACGCCGAGCTGTTTGAGGACGACGAGCCGACCAGAGTGAACGAGTCCAAACAGCTGAGGGACCACCTGGACAGGTGCTGCGTTGTTGTGATCAGTTAATCTGAGCTCTGAAGACTGTCTGACCCCCCCCCCCCCCTCCTCTCTGTGTGTCTGTCAGGTTCGTGGAGCTCTTTGATTCAGCTCAGTATGAAGAAGCTGCTCTGCTCGCTGCCACGTCTCCTCGAGGAGTCCTGAGGAACATCGACACCATGGACATGTTCAGAGGTCAGAAAGACACAGAACTGGAGATACAGAACTTTTTTATTTCACTACTTTTATCTGACAGCTTTAGTTACTTTACAGTAACTGGTGTTTCTGCACGTGCAGCTGAAATGTTTGTTGAAACTTGTCCATCTGTCTCTGTCCCTCCAGGTTTGACGGGGCCCCCGGGGGCCGTCCCTCCTCTCCTGCTCTTCATCCAGGCCCTGCTGATGACCGTCTCAGCCAACGAGAAGCTGTCAGCTGATCTGTCCCTGCAGGTCGTCCTCTGCCTCCTGCAGCATGGCGCCACACAGCTCGTCACTCACGCCTTCACCAACAACAAGTAAACAACCAATCATCAGGCTGAACCTTTTTCTATGGTCTCTGCCACTGTTCATGTCCTCACTGTCTCTGTCCTCGCAGACTGACCTACTGTGAGGACCTGGGAGACATCCTCACTGAGCATGCTCAGAAGAACGCCGCTGTGGCGGACATTTGTCTGACGTTGGCTACAGTGGTCTACGAGTCCTGCAGGCTGGACAGGAAGACAGCACTGAGCATGTGCAGGAGAGGACTGACCCACAGCGCCACCGAGTTCATGAAGCACTGCAAGGACGTCACAGCTGGTCTGTGTGTTTTCATTATCGATTAATCCAGTGCCAATCAATTAGTCCCTAAAACTGCAAAAAAAAAGTGAAAATGCATTGCATCATGTAGTTGTGTTGACATTGCAGTAGGTGCTTCACCATCTGTTACCTGAGTGAACAGTCTCTCTCTCTCTCTCTCTCTCTCTCCCTCAGAGGACTGTATGTGGGTCCTGTGTCGCTCGCCCAGCCTCTCCCTCCTCCGGCTGTTGACGGAGCCTCAGCGGGGCCAGACGAATGTCTTGTCAGTGGGCGTGGCCTGTTCCACTCTGCTGGTGGACCCTCAGCAGCAGGAACTGGCTGTGCAGCTGCTGGACAGCTTTGTCAGCAGAGGACAAGGTGAAGACAAACAGACAGCAGGGACACAAACAGTTCTCAGACTGTTTTCATCAGTTTTTGTGTTTGTGCTTTTTGCTTTTCATGCAGTTTCAGTTGGGAGACCTGACGACCCCAAACCACGAGCCAAAGTTACATAACATCTGACCTCAGGTGACCTCTGACCCCTCTGTGTGTGTCTCTGTTTCCTCTCAGGTATTTTGGAGCAGGTGATCCTGGAGGACAGCTGCTCCTCAGTGGACATTTGGACCGACGTGGCGTCTCTGTGCTCTGAGCTGAACCGGTCCGACCTGAGCCAGGCAATCCTGTCCGTCCTGCTGGCCCAGAGCGGGACCAGAGTCCTGTCCCCGGACCTGGAGGGAGCCCGGCTCATGGAGCACGTCTTCCTGTGAAGAACGTCCGTCCACAGGTAGAAGAATCACAGCAAAGCGTCTCCAAACATCAGTTTCAGCTGTTAATAACATGTTTATTTCATTTACATTTGTGTCATTTAAACAGTGAAAACACACGTCTCAGCATCTTTGACACTAAAACATCAAATCAAAACACCTTTAATGACTTTCACTGTTTTTCGTGGTGAAATTTAAAGACTTCAGATTGTCCGCAGGGTCCAAAAGTAGAACCAGACTTTTGTTCCTCTACAAAGACTCATATATTTTTGATGTTGTTCAGATGTTTTGATGCCAGTTATTCAATAAAAATGATCATTCTGACCTCTGAGCTCTGGCTGATGTCAGTGAAATGACTCAGGTAAAAATCTGAAGTAGTGACGGCTGATGGCCAGCAGGTGGCGAACAGACTCACAAACAGGAGCATAAGTGACTTTAAAACACAGTCAGAGGTCAAGGAAGTCTTACTGTAATAATAATGATAACAATAATAATAATAGAGTAATAAATGACAGTGTCTTCAGATGTTACTGTCCTGCAGTAGAACCTCATTTATCTTGTGATAAAGACAGAAAACTTCAGGAACGTGTTTCTTTGTCAGGTTTGAGGACTGGAATCTTCTGTGACAAAATAAAAAAAGGACTAAAAGTAAAAAGACCCCACACAGAATGAACAGAAACTATCAGCTGTCAAACATTTCTAACATGAAAAATCTGAAGACATCTAACTGGGTAAAAAATGGAAAAAATACTGAAACTGATGATGTCATTGCTTTTTAATACTGATTTCTGAATGTTTTCTTGTCTGATGTACATCCAGAGGGTCCAGTTCAGTCAAGCAGAAACTGTGTTTTACAGCAGACATGATGGGCTGGATGCAGTACAGTGAATGCATCGTTGCATCAGTGGGTCAAAATGACCTCCTGGGTTTGATTTATTCCAATATCTTTGCAATAAAAACAAGTTTTATTTACAAGTTTTACAAGTTCATGTCCATCATTTGCCAATATTTATGTTGATTAGAGCCAAATTGGCAGGTAGAAATATTTTGAAGGTAATATATCAATGTCAACATTTAAACTGATTAGTGCCAATTAATGTTGCCTTATATACAAGAACACTGATGAGTGATGCTGATTTAAATTATTTTAGGAAGCAGGTTGGTTACTTTTGTTTTTGAAAGGAGGCAGGAGACGCTGCATCGACCGACTGATCGGAGGGAGAGAGGTGAAAGGTCAAACATGAAACCTGAAGCTGTCCTCAGTGTCTCTGTCACTGAGAAGCTAAAAGTTGGTGTCAGATGACTGAAACACATTTAACCCCTCATCTGGTTCTAGTTGACAGTGTGACCAGCTGGTCAAGGGCCTGATTTCATTTTTAGAAAAACTTTCTTTTGTCCCCGTCATATTTAATGTTTCAGTCTGATCTTTTTTCTCCAGAGAGAAAAATGTTCATCTGTTAATCCTGTTAATTTCATTCATTGTGTCCTTCACCCTCACCCATGCTTAATAATGTCCTCTTTAGGTCTGTACTGTTGGAGTCAAACAGTGGAGCTGAAATCACAGACCGTCTGCAGACAGCGAGCAGGTAGACGAAGGGTTTCCTCACCTCGGCGACGCACAAATCTGATTTGTTAGTCCTGTAAAAGTTCAAACTGCATCACTGCTGAGGCTGCAGCTTTATTCTGCAACTGGAAGAACAATTCACAGAGTTCACTTGAGTAAAAGCAGCACCACAGTTGTTGTTTCAGATGTTTTTATTGCTTCTTTTCCAGGAGGAAGACCTAGAAAATGTCCTCAGAAGGACAGTAGCCGTCATGAGTCCTCACAAGTCCGACTAACCCAACAACACACACTGATCAGGTCACACAGAGGCGTCTTTGTGTCAGTTCAGACTGAATGAAGCTCCACACACACACAGTGAACAAACACACTCCCACCAGTCTATAAACAGAGCCTGCAGGCAGCCACAGGAGGCCCACTGTTTACCCAGCATTCTCTCTGCTCCTGCAAAATGGAGGAAATGAGGCTTTTATTCTGCTGTGACCTCAATCGATAGAACGGGCAGATGGATCTGAGTGTAGCGACGAGCCTGTCTGTCCTGACACGTTTGATCAGGGATCAATACGTGGAACAAAAAACAATGAACGGGAACATTGTGAAAGACTTTTTCGAGACGTGTAGTTCAGTACGATCAGGTGACGTTCAGCAGGTTGTTGTGGTATTTGCTTGATAACATGAGCTAATTCTGAAGCTAAAACTTCTCCTCCAGTTGACTTTTGAATGTTTCCAGCTGTTTGTCCTAAAATTAAAATCATGTCAAATGTCTTAAATACGAACATGATGGCTGCCATCATGCTAACAGACTGAGGCTAAAGCTAACAGGCTAACATCCTCACCAGCAAAGTAACTGAGTACATTCACTTCAGTACAGTTTTGAAGTATTTTTACATTACTTTAGTATTTCCATAATACTTTATACTTTTCTCTGCAATGTTATCGAGGAAAATCTTGTTGGCTACTTTTTGCTCTGCTACATTTTCATAATAGTTAACTTTTTCAGTTTAACAAAGACAGATTTTTATAGATTAAACCATCCGACAGTATAATTATTAAAGCTGTAGCTCTCCACTGTCATTAACAACATTAAAATTCAGCTCACATATTAATAATTTAGTAAAAATGTTCCAATAACATAAATCCAGTTTATTAGTCTGCAGATTGTATTGTCTGATATTCGATTATCAGATATAATGTATCTGTATATATGTTATTTGATATGCATGAATAAATACTGTACATCCATCACTGAATTTATTTTATTCCCTAATATTAGTATCAACATCCCTAAAATCCTGCATCAGTCAGGCTCCATTAAAAATAATCAGGGTCAGAAATGCTTTATTGATCCCCGCGGGGAAATTGTTGATGTTGCAGGTGCAACTGTTCAAGAACAGAAGTATATATAAGAATATAGATAAATAAGAATGTAAGAGTTATGCGCATCGTACTTCTCTATACAACATTATATAAAGAGGTGAAAAATATGTAAACAACAAAAAATATACAACAGTTAAAACACCAATAATACAGAAGCTGGTTGATCAGTGTCATAAATTAGAGTATAGCTTTGTTTAGATGCACAGAATAAATAAATAAGGAACAATAAATAAATCTAATAAATAATAAATGTATGATAAATAAATCATTCTGAACTGAGTGTTTTTTCTTTTGGTACTTTAAGCACATTTTGCTGCTAATTCTCATTTACTTTTACTCGGGTGAGGATTTTGAATACAGGACTTTTACTTATAACGGAGTATTTCTACACTGTGGTACGACTTCTTTTACTTAAATGAAAGATCTGTGTGGTAGAGTTACAACCACTAATCAATTATTCAATTAATCACCAACCATTTTGATAATTGACTGATCATCTTTAGTCATTTTCTAATTAAAAAAAAAAGTCCAAATTCTCTGATTTCAGTTTCTTAAATGTGAATATTTTTACTCCTCTCTGACAGGAAACATTAGAAGACATTTGAGGACGTCATCTTGGACTTTTTATACCATTTTATATTTTACATTTTATGGACCAAACAACTAATCGATTAATAATTGGTTAATTGAGAAAATGATCATCAGAGTAATCAGTGATGAAAATAATCATTAGTTGCAGCCCGACTGCCTCGTCTTCCTCCTCTGTTTATAAATAATATATTAGAAAAATGTGTTATTGTCGTAAATCACTTTGTAATGCTGATTTTAATAAACACACAAACTTAATTATTATAAATTATAAAATGTCATTAAAATTCAATCAGTTCTTAAATGATTTGGACTTTTTATAAAACCACGAGATGAAGAGGAGAGGAGAGGAGAGAGAAAGATGCTGAAGAGTTGGTGCTGACTCACAACCGCTTGGCTCCGTCACACCATATTGATCTCCTGCAGTGTGTGTGTGTGTGTGTGTGTGTGTGTGTGTGTGATGCTGGCCCAGCATGACGCAGCTTCTTTGACTTTCTATCACCTCTTTTCAAATCCCATCTTTTCTCCCAGGATATTAAAGGGTACACTAACGTTTGTTTTTAATATTTAATATAATAATGAATATGTCCAGACTGTATTTGCTGTTATCATCCTGCTCTGACAGTTCATTAAGAGATCATAATGTGCTTCATCTGCTTATTAACGTAAACACCGTGCAGCTCTTTATATTTTAAAAACAGATTTTGTTCCCACAGTTTGAAGGACGTCCTTCAGGAAGCTGCTTTAAACAACCAGGAGCCCCCAGAGACATAAGACATCATTTGTCTCAAGTACAATTAAATCATTAAATAAATAGACAGACAGCTCTACACTTGAATTATTAAATTATGAAATACACAGTCAGGTGTACAGGACAACCCCACTCACTTCCTCCTCTTACTGAATTTTAAAATTTGTTTTTTAAAACAGAATTTTTTACTCTTTCTATGAAGCCTAATGAACTGCACTTGAACTTAGATTAATCAATAATTAATCAGTTATTAATTTATAGACTTTTACACAGTGTTATCTACAATAAAGTGGGAGTAACAAGATGCATCCCAAAAATATAAATGTGTGAAAATTGAACGAATCAAAAATATTTACAATAAAAAAAACAGCATGAAACTTCATAAATGAGGGATGTTAAGGATTATTTATCTCCAGGTTACCAAAACTCACTTCCATCCCAACGCTGCAGTATATCTGCATCTGTATCACATGTTTCTGTGAGGAGAAAATAACCACAGCAGAGAACGAGAAACTCTGGAGCTGAAAATGTTCGTCAGAAGTTATCATTTGTTGGCTTAAAATTATAAACACATTCTGGTTCCAATTTTAAATCATCATAAACAAAATATCTTTTAGTTTGAATTATTGGTTGAACAAAACAAGACATCTAACACCACCGTCATGGACATTTTTCACTATTTCCTGTCATTTATGGACAAATTAATCTCATTGTTTGATAATTATAGGAAATATAGACAGATTAATCATCAATAATGAAAATAATCACCACACAAAGTGAATCTTCTTGTCTGGACTTCACATATAAATGATGTATTAACAATCAACACACACACACACACACACACACACACACACACACGCGTCAGCGTACCTCGCCTTCCTCAGAAATCTTTCCCATCAGCCTCGTGGCGACTCTGCAGAATATTTTCCACCAAACCAACAACAGCAACAACACCTTTAATCCATGGAGATATCAACACACACACACACACACACACACACACACACACACACACACACACACACACACGACAGATGTCCATTCCTGATGTAATTCACTCAGTCATGAGTGTGTGGAGAGGAGACAGACAGAGATAAAGTCTGGCTCCGAGTGTGTGTGTGTGTGTGTGTGAGTGTGTGTGTGTGTGTGTGTGTGTGTGTGTGTGTGTGTGTTATAAATATATAAATACTCAGACAGCAGACATCAGTAGTGAAAGTGAAAAATGCTGTGTAATCCTCTCCATCTTTGTATCCATTCTTGAGAAGAGGGAAAGGGACAAAACACGACCTCCTAAAAAACATTAAAAAAATAAATTTAAAACATTAATTAATATTCTTTACAGATTCATATGTATGAAACGTGTAATTTATGAAATGTTTGGGTTTATTTCTAAACTGTCTCTGTGTGAGAAAACAGCCTCTTGTCCCAGACAAGAATTCATAACTTCAAACAATTTAAAAATGTTTTAAAATCCTTCAAAATATCAAACTAACAATAACTACTGATAACAGAGGTGTAAGAATGTGCCATTATAATCATCTTTGTTTCATGAAAATGTTGTCCCTTTAAAGCTGTCTCACTTCCTGGTTCACAAAAGTCCTAAATTCTGCTCAAACACTGATAAACTTTATATTTTTAGACAAATTCATTCAGTATTTCTAGCAGATGTGTCTCAACTATAACATGTCGACTCTGTTGTTCTTCTAAATCAAATTCAAATCAAATTTTAAAATGTGTTTGATTAACATTAAGAGAAGTCAAAAATAAAACGGCTGCTCACTACAAAGACGCTGTGAGGTGAAAACATTGACTTGACTTCAACTCATGAAAATCTTAAGTTTTTTTTTTATATATATATATTTTTTTGTTGAGTGTTTATTTCTATAACTAACAAGGAGCTTTATCATGAGTTTGAGCTCGCTGTTTATCAGTGCAGTCACAGTTTCTGAGCATCAGACAGCAGACAGACGCAGTCAGAGACGAGCTGGTGAACACAGATTTCCCTCAGGAGGTGGAGGAGACCAAAACCAGAGCTAAAAGACAGTGATGTCCATCAGGAGACACAAACACGACTCCACATGGAGGATCATGTTGCTCGTTGTGCAGAACCAGAGCTCTGAACGCACCGTTGGTTTTGCATCTTGAAGCACACCTCTGTGTAGGCGGCTGTAGGAGGATCTGGTCCTTCTGGTTCCTCTAAATCAAAGGTTCCCGGTTCCTGCTCGTCATGAGGCCCAGATTATCTCTACACAACATAAACTGTGCAACGTAAAGCTTCGTATCCTCGACAAAACCCTCACTCTGGTCTGCAGGCGTCTCTTTAACCTCCTCTGAAACTCGCTGTAAACAGTCCAAACTGTTGCTAGGCAACCATTGCTAATCAGAGCAGCTGCCATCATCCTCAACCTCCCTAAAGATAACTCTGTGTCAGCGGCCTGCAACAACTGGGTCACACACACACACACACACACACACACACACACACACACACACACACACACACACACACACACACACTATTATTTTTCTGTTTCTGTTGTCAGACAACTGAACCAGTATAAATAGCAACAGCTAACCAGCGGTTACTCTCAAGCTGCTGCTTTAACTGCAGTGGTGGAAAGCAAATAAGTACATTTACTCAAATGAAGTACTTTACCTGAGTATTCCCATTAAATGTAACTTTATTCCTCTTCTCAATATTGTAGTTTTATTTATTAAAAGTAGTTGAAATGAGCTCCACATTTAGCAGCTGCAACTGTAATGCAGCATTTATTATAATCCAATAATAATACATATGTCATTATATAAAATGTGTCATTATGCATAAAGAGTACTTTTACTTTGGTACTTTAAAGGTGCAATATGTAGATTTTTGTTTAAAATATTCAAAAATAACCAAAACGATCAGTAAATTATCAGCAGAATATGAAGAACAACAGTTTGGACATTATGTTGAAGATGTCTGTATATTGTGTTGCAGAGATATCAACTGAAGTTAGCATGCTAACCAGCTAGCTTTAGCCTTCCTGTCTCATAGTGCCTCAAGAGGCACTTTTAACTTTTTCAGTCTAATAAATAAACAAAATAAACTCACAAAATGTAAAGAAAGGAAATATTCTCACCCCAATTTTCCATGTTACACAGAAAAATACAACCATACGCCTTCTGAATTCATTCATTCATCCTCTCTTTTACTGAACTAAGACGAGCTTAATGGTCTTTGTCCCTGCATACTGTCTTCCTATTGGCTGTTGTACATGGCTCTCAGGTGAAGGCGTGGCCTTACCTGGTCACACAGTTGTTGGGGCACGTTGAAGTAATTAGCCAGGTCTGAGGTGCTGAGGAGTGCTGCAGAGGGATGACTGTGGAGTTTAGACCTTTTCAATGCAAAGCTTTGTTCTGAGTTCTTGTTTGTGTGTTTAATGTTTACAGCATGAACTGTCGGCAGAGCGCCGACAGACAGACAGGCAGGCAGGCAGACAGACAGACAGGCAGGCAGGCAGACAGACAGACAGACAGACAGGCAGGCAGGCAGGCAGGCAGGCAGACAGGCAGACAGACAGACAGGCAGGCAGACAGACAGACAGGCAGACAGACAGAGGACGGTGAGTGAGTCGTCTCTGTGCTCATAGTGACTCATGGTGTCATCCCAGTGACTGAAGCTGCTGCTGGTGAACCTGCAGTCAGCTGATGGCTGTTTCCAACACGCTGTACAAACAGTGAGTCAGTGAGGCAGCATGGAGGCATCATCATCATCATCATCATCATCGTCGTTGTCGTCGTCGTTGTTTATTTACATCCTGTTAGCGTCACAAGTCAAGTGAAACAGCTCCAGTGTGACTCCGGGTTTTCACTGTAGTTTATTTCTTTTTGGTTCATTCATTATCAAAATAGAAAAGTGTTCTGTAATATAAACGTTCCCTCACAACTTAATTATCACACCTGTGTTCATTGTCACCTGACATAAACCTGCTCACCTGTTTACACTGCTGACTCACCTGCCTCTCATTATCTCATCATCAGCTCATCAGTACATCATCAACCCTTCGATTCACATTTAAGGTGAGTTATTTTCTGTTACTAATGGTTTTAACCAACAAAAACATACGTGGATATTTTATCACAATAAATAAAACTGGTGTTAAATATATCACTTCTCAGCTGCTGATGTAATCAATAATAACTGGAAGCGTACCTGCAGGATTTATGACGTCACAACTAGTTTGGAGCCAATCACGGCCCAGAATGAAACTTAATCAAGTGTAAAATGTGGAAACTTGGAGCTTTAGGTCCACAAAAACTGAGAATGGACTTTTCTCTGCCTCTGGCACTTTGTGACGACAAACCAGGGACATTTTACTGATCATACTTTCTTACTTTGTGTAAATTAACATTTTCAATGCAGGGCTGCTGTTTGTAGTTTTAGTTCAGTAAAGATCTGAATATAATCTGATAAGCCAAATCAGCTGAACTGGAACTTTAAACCTTGTTAACTTGCTCCTAACATGTTTCTCAACCACACGCTGAGTGTATGAACACCACAGAGAGATGATGTGTGACATGTGACCCCCTCCCAAATCTAGACTGTCCTCAACATCTTAGCTTTCATTTCCTGCGTCTTTAAATAAGACACTCGGTGTGAGGGACTGGGAGGGACCTGATGTGTCCTCACTTCATCTGCTCCAGATGCAAAACTACAAAAAAAAAAAAAAAAGCAGTTATGAATGTTTAGAGGTATTAACTTCAATACTGTTTAACTTTCAGGTTGGAAAATAAAGTTGAAGCTTTCTGAAACCTCAGACACTGAGATTCAAACTGTCTAAACTTTCAGTCTCTCCAAACTAGTTTCAGTGTTTCTGAGCTTTCAGACTCAGTCAGTTATTTTTTTTTCATCATGAGAGTAAATCCTAGAATGGATTTTTACTCAGAACATCCCCTCCCTGCATCACCTGAAGCTGCAGAAACATCTGTAAGAAACTCATTTAAACTTGTGGGTTCCTCACTTTATTACTCAAACCTCTACAGTTTCTCTCACTGGTTCTTTCGGTAAACGTGACACAGTTTGTTCCAGTAATGCAACCAAATCATTTATTCCTGCAAAGAACTAGTGCACAGGAGGTTAAAGGTGGACCAGCTAGCTAAATAGCTGCTAATGCTAAAGTAATGATTTTAAAAAAGTAATATATGTATAAGTGACATATAAAGGTAGTCTGTTCCACCTGTCTGCAAAATGCTAAACACTGTGAAAGCATGATTAGCATCTTTAACAAGAAATTCTTTATCCACTCATGAAGACCTCGAGATCTGACTTTAAACCAACCAACACCCGCTGTATGTTAGCTAACTTGTAGCCGTCTTTATTTTAGCTTGTGTTATGTTAGCATCTGTCTCGCTAGCTTCTTTTCCATCGAGGGATTCTTTAATTGTTTTCTCTGAAAAGCTGAAGCATTATCCTCAGGGTTCATGTCCACATTTTAAGAGTATTTTCTTAGCACTCTTATGACCTCAGATCTATTTGCTGAAGTAATAAAACTGATATTATTTCATGTTTGTCTTCTTGTCCAGCAGGTTTTATGTGCAGACCATTGGGACTATTTTCTGCTGTGGATTAATTCACATTTGGTGCTTTAGTTTTTAGGCTGTTTGAGGCAGCAGGACGGTGTGTATGGGACTGAGTCAAAACAAAAAACAGCGTGTGTGTTCATGATAACAAATGACATGATTAATGAAAACAAGTTTATCTTCTAACACACATTTAGAGTAAAAACCTGATCAATTCTACTATCAGTTCTACTATCAATGTGGAGCCGACTCAATCAAACTGATTTTGAGACATTATTGTCCCCCTCCTCTCTCTCCCGTGTCTCTGTCTGTCTCACATTATCACATGTTGGCCGGCTCTATCTTTGAAGCAGCCATATATACTTACAGACATATATATTCAGTTGGTATATATAGACTCCAGCCTGTCATCAGTATGCTGTGTAACTCTATATCTCTGACTGACGCTGAGCTCCCTGATCCTCCACAGCTTCATGCTTCCCTCCAAGACGACACGTCTACCTTCAGCTTTCCCTGAAGAAAACTTTATTAATCTCCTTAGACATTTCAAAACAAGATGTGAGACAAAAACATTCGGTTGTGCAGCTTTCTGTGGCTGCAAGAGCCTGACAATCTTTAGTCTGGATCAAAATGTCATCAGTTTTAAGTCTCTTTTATTGAAGCAAAGTCCAGAGGTCAAAGCTGGTCCCAAAGTTTTACGAGCAAATAGGCAGTTTAAACTACTATTCCTGGGTTCCCTGAATGCAGCATTTCTATACAAAGGGTTGTGAAATGTGATTAGTCATCCTCGGTTGAGCTGCAGGATTTTTTTTTAAACATGCAACATGTGTTCTGAGGTGAAAAGTTACTGCAGGATTTCCATTTTGTGGGGAATGTAGGAAGGAAATGTTGCACTTCTACTCCTTTTTTTTTTTTTAAGGGTTTTAGTTTCTGATTAATGTGCATCTTAATATTTTTCATATCTTCTGACCCTGGAACACAGTGTCCTGGACTTTTGCTGCATGTTGTTCCTCTCATTTCCTCTCATGTCTCCACTATTAAATCTTAAAGGGATAGTTTGGATTATTGGAAGGGTCAGCAGCTACACATATTTTGGTCACCCAAAAAATCAATATCAATTTAAGTGTATGTTATGTTTAGTATATTCTCACCACTTTACCTTGCTATCAGACAGCCTTTTCTGACAGGAAACCATCATTATATCAAGCCAAATGTCACTCTCACCAAACCAACCAAACTCCATTCACAAAATGAGTCATTTTAACTTACAGAACACAGGAGTTGTTGGTCTGCTGCTGCCACGGCCTCTTAGTTTGTTTGACTTTGGTGATTTAAAGGTTAGTTCAGATTCAGCAAAGTCACACAATAGCACCAACAAACTAACCAATCATGGCGGCAGCAGACCAACAACTCCTGTGTGCTGTAAGTTAAAATTACTGATTTTGTGAACGGAGTTTGGTTGGTTTGCAAAGAGTGATATTTGACTTATCTAACAGTGGTTTCCTGTCAGAAAAGTCTGTCTGACAGAAAGGTAAAGTGGTTAAATATTCTAAATAAAGCGTAAACTAAAACATCAACAATGGATAAGTACCTGCAGCCACATTTTAAAAAAAACCCCTGAACTATCCCTCCAAATGTTAACGAAATTAAAACTAATCATCAAATAAACTTTCGTCTTCATTCTTTGTAACAAGTACTATAACTTTTGATCATTTAAGTATGTTTTCTCAATAATACTTGTGTACTTTTAGCATAATTTTTTTAAGTATGTATTGAAAAAAAGATTGAAAAAAGATGTTTAACGCAACTTTGTGTTTATTAAAACAACAAGCTACTTCTAATTATGGCTGCAACTAATTATTATTTTCATTGTCAATTAATTGGTTGATTATTTTCTCAATTACATATATTTTTTATTGTGTTATAGATTTTATTTTCATGATAAATAACTAGAAATAACAAACACAAATAGAACACTGTATATATTATTATTTTTAATATATTTTTAATTGAGGAAAAGGATAAAAAAAAAGGCTGCAACTAACTGATTAGTTGTTTGGTCTATAAAATATCAGAAAATGGTGAAAAATGTCAAAGTCCAAGATGACGACCAGAAAATATTCGCATTTAAGAAGCTGAAATCAGAGAATTTTTACCTATTTTTCTAAAACAAAACAAAACAAACAAAGAAAAAAAAACCTATGCAAACTCATCAGTTGATTATCAAAATAGTTGGTGATTAATTATAATTGATTAATGGTTGCAGGTCTACTTCTAATCCAGGATTACAAAACAGCTTCATTTTTTCCTGTACTTTTGTAGCTATTTGTTTCTTTTCCAGCTGTGAAAACTAATAAAATGGTAAAAAATAAATAAATAAAAGGTTAAAAACACTAACTTTACAAGTCAATAACGCTAACTTTTTGAAGTCAAGCCTTTCTTTAAAAAAAAAAAAAGTTAAATATAATTAAATAAGGAACATTTACTGAAGTAAAAAGTTGAGAAAACTTCTTCCAGCACATTGTGTCTTATTTTAAAGGTGGAGGAGGAGTCAGTGTAAAAAAAGAGTAAGTTAAAGTTATGTAATGATCGGCCTGCTGGAGCAGAAGTTATGTCAGAAGAACACGACTGACTGAACTCTCCTCCTAAAATTTGGAGGCGCTCAGATGGAGGAGGTGTCCCTTTACGCCTCCGTTACGGTGGGCGGGGTCAGAGGCAACTTTGCCGCGCTCTGATTGGCCGTGGCTCGTGTCACTCAGAGGTGAAGCGGCAGGTAATTGGTCAGCGGAGTTCCCCCTCAGCTCCTTCTCAACTTCACCCGTGTCCCTTTGAGACTCGGGTCCGACTCAGTGGAGACTGTCGTGTGGCGCACTTGTCCAACTTCGTCCGGTGTCCAAAAAAAAGCAGACTTACCGGAGGAAGTTCCCGGTGTGCTTCACAGCTCATCCCGGTGGAAGTTTGTTACTGAGCCGACAAACTCCCGCACTGAAACTTTTTTCCACCTGAGAAGTCAGTTTGGACAAAAAAGAAACATGGCAGACAGCGTGGAGCATGAAGTCTCCTCCACCACTCCTCTCTTCACCGAGGAAGTGCACCACTACCAGGCCGAGCCGGAGCCAGAGCCCGAGCTGGAGCCGGAGCAGCCCAAACAAGACCTGTTCAGTGTGGATGATATCGTGGACCTGGTCGGCGGGGCTCAGGACGCCTTGGACCGCCACATAGCTGAGGACAGTGCGCCACATGAGTCCACAGAGACTCCCTTCACTCCTTCAGAGCCAGAACCGGTGTCGGAACCCGAGCCTGAACCGGAGCCACAAGTAGAACCGGCCGTCCCGGACTCCACCAGCTTCTCTTTTGTCCCTGAGCCTGAAGTTGTCGCCCCCAAAGTGGAGCCGGAGAGCACAAAGATCTCAGAGCCGGAGAGCGACGCCCTCCCCGCGGCTGAGCCCCGGACAGCAGCCGCAGCCCCCGCAGAGGCAGCAGAGCGACCTGCGGTGACAGAGGAACCAGCGGCTCCAGCATCGTGTGAGTGTCTCCACATGAAAAATGACTATAAATTAATGCATGAGCGAGTTTTTAGCCATTTAAACTGATAAATAAGAATATTTGTTATTACGAGTGTGAGCGAAATGTGGTTTTACGGAAATTTAACGGTATTTTTCCAGTTTAACATGTCTATCGTTACAGCTGAACCAGGTTAGCATTATGCGCTCGTCTAGATATGGAGACTGATAAATGGGGTGAAACGCTACTTTTTACCTGTTTAACCAACTTTATTCACCAGAAAATGTTAAATGTTGTTAAAATATGGTAGTTTTATTCATATTATTCACATTTGTACTGCTCAGTCACGGTGAGGTTAGCAGGTTAGCGGGCTAATGGTGATGCTACCCTGAGGGCAGCGGAGACTCCTCCATCATGAAGCAGACCTGCTGTCTGACAGTTTGGCGAACTGTGAATGGGAAAACTACACTTTCAACTAGACGAAAAATATAGTGTGAAAAATTACGCCATTACTCGCCCTTTTTGTTCATTTTGCCGTTGAATGAGTTAGCTTTTTTTTTTAGCAGGTTAGCCCCGGTTTTGCTGTGTTGTAGGCGATACATTTTACTTCTAGGATGGCGAAGAGCTGACCCGCCCTAGTACGCCTCTGATTGGTTTACCCTGATATTCTAAGCCAATCATCACTCCTCATACCTAAACCTGACCAATACAGCGCATGAAGTTGAGAGTAGCAGCCAATCAGAGGCGGAGTAGGGCGGGTCATGTCTTCACCACCCTAGGAAAAGAAGAATGGCGTGCTGGTGAAGATGCGGCCCACCTGTTTTCACAAATAAACGGCTGTTGACTGCATGAGCTGGCAATATTGCACCATTTTATTCATCTTCAACGATGTATTAACAACCTGATTCACTAACTTAATATTAGTCACGTCTTTTGTAAACATTTTACATGAATGTACGTGTTCGTGTCACCGTTATATTTATCATTATTATGTCAGACTGAGCATCTGCTCTGTGCCTCTACCCGCTGCGTGTCCGCTACTGCTAGCGGTGGTTGCTAGCCGAGTTCCATTATCGGACACACCTTTTCTTCATTTATTTGTCAGCAAAGACACACATAACAAAGAGAAAACGGTACTTCAAGACCATTAAGTGTCCAGGCTGTGTGGTTCCGATGTAATATAGAGCTCAAAATGGTGTGAGGCTTCTCTTTTCACGTGTCGGTGATCAGCTATCAAGTAGCTTAGTGCTATAACATAACTTTATTAATCTGAAATCCTTAAATTGCAATAAGGACTAGACTATGTGAGATTGGCTTTTCTATATTTTGCGGATTAAAGTAGGCAAGTAATAAAGAAAGAAGTAGCAGGTGTGTCCGATAATGGAAACAACGTTAGCACAGCAGCACGGTGTACCAAAGCTGTAACCCGGAGATTAGTCACAACAAAGGAATCCGCTCTGCGTCCACTCCCTGTCTGCTTCCTAACGTTTCCATACTGCTACCAGGCGAACGTCATCGCCTTAAATCAGGATGCTGTTTTTTTTATTTTGTTGTTTTCAGTCATTTATCCACCCCTTCATCATCTCCGCCCAAACCCACACCCTCAAGTCCGAAAACAATTCAGCTACAGAGGCCTGCAGAGAGCCTGTCCCCCTTTAAAGCTGCTGTCACTGCTCTGAATGATCCCGAGGAGGTGTTTTTTGTGATGTTTGAACTGATTTTGATATAAGGAGGTGTGTATTCTCAGCTGTTGTTTATAAGGGTAATATGTCAGGCAGATAGCAGGTAAACAGGCCTGTCTCGCCTCCTCCGCCGGGCAGGCAGCAGAAAGGCAGGGTGGGGCTGCTTGGCAAGGCCACTGATGGAGCTCCAGTTAAAGCAACGCAGTCTGAACAAAAGACAAAAATATTAAAGAAACCATCCACCTGTGAGGAAAATCACAGCTTTTTGTTCATTTTTCATCATTGTAGGGTGTCTCCCAACCTTTATCTGTCTCATACTGTATTTTTTTCTTTGAAGCTAACTATTTGAGTTTGATTATTTGGACTGTTTTGAATGTTTGTTAGGCTTACTCTGGTTTGATTTTTGAAAATTTGGTTTTATTTTGGGCTCAATTCTGGGGATAACAAGTCAAATGTGAGCAGAAAGTTCCAACATGAGATGTAAAAGCTGCATTTATTGATTTTTGACCACAAGGCTCCAGCTTTGATTCTCTTTGTCTGATCTGAAAGTAAATTGAACTAAATTGATCACTTTTTGGCTTTGGGCTAATGGTTAAATAAAGCAATTTGTTTGGAGATTTATGCTTGGCCTTTAGGAGACTTTATCATTTCATGGGTTTTATAAACCAGATGATTAGTTAGTAGTTAGTTGAGAAAATAATCATCTGTTGTTCTGAATATTTAAACCAAAAACAAATTGGTTCAGGACATGAAAAGTCAGTTCTCAACTGCAGTCAAGTAACAGGTTCAAGAACCAGAGCTAATAATGTTTCTGACTCTTTATTTTTTTTATCAAATAGTTTCATAAATCTAAATTCTGCCATTTTTATTTGTTCATTAAGTTCATGAAGTTGTTGCATGACTGCAACATTTGAGAATTTAGCTTATTTGGTAGAATTTAGAAAGATTTTAGATTTTGGAGGAAATTGTATTTGTATTTCTTAAAATAGTCATCAACTATTTTGGTAATTTATTGCATGTTGTACTTGTGTCGAGCATTTTAATGATACCCAGCCCCAGTAATTAGTATGTCACATTAATGATATCTGTCACACATCGTCAATGAATGATTTAATTGAGGTTCAAAGATCAGTAAAGGAACAATAACTGAGCAGAAATGATCAGTATTCAGCAGCCAGATACGGTCTGACCCCACCTTCTTCTTCTTCTTCACTCTATTGTCTTTTCAAAGTGTTTGTTTTCTCTGAACACAACTCTGATGTGATGAGTCCTGCTGTGACTCTGCATCACGAGGATTCACATCGTCACCCTGAAAAAGGTGTGTGTGAAGTGAGCTTTCGTCCCCTCCGTGTGTCCCCGTCGGACGGCGTGACTGACGGCCCGCCTAATCGTCCAGGGCTCTGCGATCACCGCCGGCCTACATCTTATTTTTGGGTCACCTACATCCGTCAGTGTGTGTTTGTGCCGAGCTTGTGATGTGGTCAGGTGGATTAGATGGAGAGGGGAGATGTCAGACTCGCACACACAGTCACGAGGCTTAACCCTCAGCGTGTGTCCGGTGTTGTTGTTGTCTCTGTATCCTGGTGAAGGCTGGACATAAGTGGGGTTAAGTGCTTCAGAGTCACAGCGACACCAGCAGACCCCTCTGTTGTTTTTACTCTGCCAACGCAGCAGCTGGCTCTCCGAGTCAAACTGAATATGATGAGAACCACATGTTAATCTGTTTTATCTCGTCTCTTATCACTGTGATAAGCACACAGATTTCCAGAGCTGCACACTGAAAAATGATACTCACCAGAGTTGTGCCGATTCATCATGTTAATGCTAATTTTAGGGCCTGAACGCTGTTCTGAGTGAAGTTTTTATGTGAAAAATCAGCCATCTTATCAGCCAAGTCAGGCAGTGCAACAGCGGAGCAGGAAATAGTTTCCTATGAGCAACGAGTAAATGTTGTTTCCTCCAAACCTCTGTGATTATTTGAATACTTAAAGCTGAAACACAGAGTCAGTTGACAGATTGGTCATCATTGCAGTCATTTTCAAGCAATGCATGTCTGCATTTGCCCCCAAAACTGAGTATTGGTCAAGCTGTAATAAAGGACAGGACATTTTCGGGTGGTAAAATTACTCGGTGGTTAACATCTACTGTAATAAGATGAAATCAGAAGATAATTTCCTGCTGTGACGATGCTTTCAAACAATCTCATGTCATTTATCTTCTTCACAGCTTCTTTCCTCAGGCTGTGAGTCTCCTAAATTCATTCTCAACACTCCACCATGAATCTTTTTTTTTATGACTTAAAGTATTTGTTCTTCCATTTACTGTATATAAATTTGTATTTATGAGTAGCATAAAGGGAGCTACAGCTAACATCTCCTTATACAAGCCTGTGGTGTAAAATGATCAATAAATGATCCATAACCTTTTACCTTGTACAGAGCCTGAGTCAGGATGTGGTTAGCTTAGCTTAGCATTTTGGAAACCAGGGGAACAGCTGGCCTGGATTCGTCCAAAGTCAGAAAATACAATTAGCAACATGATTATACATGGAACCATCCTCATTTTGACCTCCTCAGTCTCGTCCTCGGCTGTGGAGGTGAACAGATGTCACTCAGTCACGGACATTAAATCGCACAGATTGTGTTGTCAGTAGTTATTATAGGGTGGACCACATACAGTTAGGTTTGGCTTAGTTTCCTCTCTCACTCTGTGGGTTCTCTCTCTGAAGAATAGAGAACAGATTAAACAAATGAAACAAAGCTCAATCAGAAACAGAATATTCTGGGTGTTTTTTTTGTTCCCCAAAACTACTGAATGTCAACACCACAGACCCCTCATCTTAGTGGGGTTTTATTAAACGTGTTCCTTTTTTTTGCAGGATTACATAACAGTTGGTTTAGTTCATGCAGGCTGCAGCAGAGACAGTCATTGTAGATAATAAACTAACCAGCAGGAAGCAAACTAACCTGTCCTGGTTGGAAGACTGTTCACTTTGATAAAGTTTGACTTTTAGACAAAGACAGAGTGGTGTTACAGAGTACATACTGTACTTGGAGTTCTTTACTAGATGGCAGCAGGTGAGTGGATGGCCTGAGGTCGTATATCAGAGAGTGTCGAGCTGAAAGGCGTTCCCACAGTTACTTATAGCTCGAGGAGGAGACAAATACCTCAGCGTGTAGAGAACTACAGTAAAGCTGGCAGAGTTTGATTCCCTCCAGTGCCAAGGACAACATTGAAAATAACTCCTGTACTGCAGTTAGTTGTTCATTAAAACAAAAAAACATACAATATAGGAATTAATATCCTCAAACTAACAGTTATTTTCATTATTGACCAATCTGCCCACGGTTTTGTCCACTGACTGTTTGGTCATGTTACAAAGTAGAGAAAAAATGCAATTATACAGAACCCCAAAATCACCAAACAGTTGTGGGGAGTGTGCAGATATTAGCTGGTGCTAATTTGACTAAACAAGCAAGCCTTGACAAAGAGCTAACATTACAACTATTGTGTACTTAACAGTAGTGTTACAGCTGAAAATGATTATTTTCATTATTGATTAATCTGTTGATCAGTGTCCCAATTAATCAATGTCAGTAAATGGTGAAAATACTGATCAGTGTTTCATTAAGTCCAAGATGACGTCCTCAAACGTCTCGTTTTGTCCACAACACAAAGATATTCAGTTTACTGTCAGAGAGGAGTAAAGAAACCAGGAAATATTCACATTTAAGAAGCTAAAATCAGAGAATTTGGACTTAATTGGTATTGTTATTTAGTTTAAATGATCTTCTCTCAGAAATGTCTAATTATGAGCATCAGTTCAAATCAAAGCACTCAGTGTTTGTTTGGAGGCAGCCTATTGGACAGGACAGGTCTGTACTGGGAACAACATTTGGATCCTGTTGTTTGAATCTCGTGCTGAATGGATTCACAACCCGCTGCTGTAGTTTTAATGTTAAATGTGTCTTATTGGTTCAATCCTGCAGGTCTTCTTCTTGGCTGGAAACTAAACCTTGACAGCAGAGGTAACAAACAAAAATGGCCTCATTTGATCAATCATTTGGCCTCATGATGATCAGATTATAAAATCAGCACAATCTGATTCTCTTTTGATGTCTGTTATGGCAATAAATTTGATAATCAACAAAGATCGATTTCTGCAGATTTTTGACTGTGATCATCAATTTTCACATGATGAAACCTCCCATGATGCTTTGTTACTTTGTTCATGTGCATTGCAACAGCAAATGGTACCTTGCTTCAGAGAACGTCACTGCTGCTGGTCACTGTCTTTGTCCTGCTGTGTTTTTGTGAAGGCCTTTGCTGATTAATCCTTCAGAGCACAGATTAAACACCTTGCTCAGTGGTATGTTTTTGAAGAAGAGGAGATCATGTTATTGGGTGGAAGTACAGTTCCCATAATGCTTTGGAGGATGTAAAGAGGAATTTCAATGCATTCAGTAAGGGCTACAAATTTAGGGAAGTTTGATGTTGCAATGTGACAATTTGGCTCCATTAAAAGTGTGCAGAATTAGCTGTTAGCAGCTCCTGTTTGCAGTGTAGTCATACATGTACAGACAAACATCACTGGGTTATTTAGATGCTGAAGAAAACAGGATGATTCTCAGGCAAGTTCTGCAGTTACAAGAAACATCTATTTCTATGATTTCTGAGCATTTATTCACAGTGGCAGTCCACGTCGCTTCTTAAAATGTGTGTATCATGTCTGTGTGACAGAGTTGTGAACCTGTGGAGGAGTGTGATTTCACCTGTGCAGGCTCAGCTCACCTGAGCAAAGATGACCTGCCTGATGCAAGTGTTAACTCCTTGCTGCAGCAGCATACCAAGCCTATTTTTATCAGTCTGTTTTTTTCATCTTAAACCTGTTCATAGTTAACCTGACATTAATCTATGAGACTGACAGACCACAACACATTTTTATTGCCAGCCAGAGGGTTTCTCAGGTGGAAAACTTCATGACTGAACAAGATCTTAATATTATTTTTAGGTTTTGAGTTCAAGGGATGTGAAAGTTGGTCAGCTAAGAACTTTTTGGCCTGTTGAACTGAACAGAGGACTGTTTGAGTGAAGTATTTTGTGTGATGGAATATTAGCTGGTTGGTTGCTGGAATGTTTTTATATTATGATGATACTTGATGTTATTTTTGCAAGGTATAATTTGGTAAGATTATAATGATTTTGGCTGCTACAGGCTGTTTCGTAAACACCTGGCTTTAATCCACCCAAATCTGTTTCTGGATCAGTCCGAGAAGAACAAAATGCCATGTAGTTTGAGACACTTGTTTCAGTTTTTATCTATAACACACTGTTTGTTGGTGTTTTTCCGTAGGTTTGAGTTTTTAGAAGCTGTGGCCTCTCACTTTGGACTGCCTGCATTTTTTTAGCCTCCCACTCCCACGTTAATAAAATAAAGTTTAGTTAATTAGGTTACAGAACCAGAAACAGCCTGTTGTCCTTAATTTCATTCAGCTCAATTTCTCTTTATACGCCTCCTGCTTTTTGGTTGAACTAACAGGAGCTCAGACTGAAATCTTGGCAGCTGATCGGCTCTCTGAGTCGTGTTGACGTGTCAGAATCTGCTGCAGCTGCTGGACGTCAGCGGCAGTATTTTGTTGTTCAACACTTTCACATTATTTTGATGTATATTTTTTAGGGTTTCTTCTTGTGAGAACAGTTGTGTTGTGTATACTGAGACGCTGTGTTTCCCTCTTGTTGCTGACAAATCTGAGGATTACAAACCACTAAGCACGATCACGTCCTCCTGATCAGAGGGGAATTCTTCGTCTTCTTGTGTCTCATCCTGACAGCTACTGCCTCTCTGTCCTCTTTACCTTTTCTTCTCCATAACAAACTGTCATGTTTTGCTGTGACACTGACGTTCTGTCTGTTCTGTCCTTCTCTCAAAACAACTGGAACCTTTAACTAATGTTCTCATACCTGAGGGAACCTGAAGACTAAACTATGTAAACATGCAGTATCTGTTTCACCATCGTATGAAGGACCACATTCATACTTTTAACTGTGAAATACAAACAGTCCACCAGTGCTGTCATTGGTATTTTGGCTGATTGTGATGTTATTTAGGCTGGACGTTTACATTTCCTGTGTGACCTGTGAAGTTGTGTGAAACAAAACGCCTTTTTATTTCTCCACTTTAAGAGCCATTAGAAAAGAAAGATTATGTACAAATACACACGAAAAACAAAGCGCCTTTTGTAATCCTAAATTAAATAGTTTGTTTTAACAACATAATGGTGCATTTAACATCTTTTTTCCATTCAGAAATCAGAAATGTTTTTAAGTTCAGTTTTAATAAATAAACGCAACATAAATCACAAAAAAACTCGGACAGTCTCTGTTAAAACAGTTAAAATGTCTTTATTGTCACGACACGTTCATGTTGGACCTTCAAACAACCAAACTCACACATGTTAACACAAACATATTGATCCAAACAATTCTGAGCAAAATATCTCTTAACACTCCAGAAGTTATTTGTACCATGTTCATTTTTTAGTTTTTAAGATATTTTCATTTTCATGAGCAGTGTGAAATGGTGTATTGATCGTTTAACCTGCAATACAATTATTTCCTCACTGCCTACAGTGGTATTTTTACTTATTGTGATGTTTTCCCTGAATATCTTATAATGATAGCATCATAAAATACTAAATCTGATGTTTCTTTGTAAAATTGTACTACATAAATGCAAAACACATTGATCCACAACAATTCTTAATGTAGAAACATGAACAAAATATTTCATCAGTGTAAATTTTTATTTTTTCAGTTTTTTTTTCAGAGACCAAAGGCATTTTAATAGTTTTATCTGCAATAGAAATATTTCCCTAATGCCCACAGTTATTTTTGCTTATTGTGATGATTATCTTAAAATGCTTCACATTCCAAAATAAGGCTGCAGCTATTGATTATTTTCATTATTGATTAAGATGCAGACTATTTTTTCGATTAATCATCTGGACTATTAAATGTCAGAAATGTCAAAAGTGACGTCTTCAAAATTATTTACTGTTAAATTCAGCATTCGAAAAAACCCAAAGACTCTTCATTTACTGTCATAATAACAAAGAGAAATATCAAATCCTCACATTTAAGAAGCTGCGACCAGTAAATGTTTGATATTTTTGCCTGGAAAACTTATCAAAATAGTTTACAACTAATTTTCTTTCGAACAGCAAATCAATTAATTGACTAATCCTTGTTGCCTTGGTATTGTTGCTCATTGTGCTTCGTATCCCTAAAATGTACACAACCTAAAAGGCTGTGTAAATCAGTAGACGATAAAATGATCGATCTCTCTATGACATGACACAATGACACCAAATAATGGTATGATGTCATCTCCCTGTGATGTGAGCGCACAACTTTACAGGACAGAAGCTTTAGCTTTCAAGTTCATTAAAGATACAAATATGATTTTGATTTTAGATCATTTTTCATAGAGTTAAGTGTTGTGGTTTGGTACTGGGCCTTAGTCCTGTGCTAACTGACAGGCCAGTGCTTTCTGGGTAACAGTATTTTGAAATTAGGTTAAGAATCCCCTGCAGGCGCCCGTGTGTCCCCCTTTTGGTTTTCTGTAACTACACTGACACAGAAGCTGTGATTAAATCGTCCCAGCTGAGAATTTCAGACATGAACCATAATGTTTGTGGTTTCCAAATCAGGCTTTGGACATCCAAAACTCCAGTCTTTTGTAATTTAAATGTTGTGATAAAGAGGATTTCTGTCACTTCTTCCCCTGGTCTTTCTCTTCTGGGCTTTTCATACTGACTGAATTCTCTCTCTGCTGCTTTCTCTTGTTTCTTCCACAGATGTACCTTCTCCTTCTAAAGCTCAGCCTCATCCTCTGATGCAATTCCCTACAGGCAAGTTCTCTCTGCTCGCTGTGTTTTCCCGTCCTCGTCATTTAATTTCTTTCTCCACTTCTTTAGTTCACTCCCCTGTTTGTCATCTGAGTGGCAAAAATAACCCTCTGCATGTAAGACACTGTAGATTTTTGTCACCTATAACAGCATTTACATAGAATGCTTGTGGATTTGTATCTTTGAAACACTAAATCTGATGTTTGTTGCATTGTGACTCACATGTGACTGTTGTTGTAGTGTAGATTGACATAAACTTACACAAGTTTAGCCTTAGAGGAATAATGATTCTCCTCAGATATTTTTCAGGCCTCAAGCAGTATTGGTGTTTGCAGAATTCATTATAATATTTTTAAAAAGGTTCTTTGAGAGGAATCATTATCTGCTATCACTTAACAGTTTGTGTTTGTACAACACACTGAGCATGGTTTACTGCCACCAGACCTGGGGCAAAAGATTTACCATCATGCATCAAATCAGGGTGGTAGACTGAGCACCTGACAAATGCTGCTGGGTCCTGACTGTGGATGGTAGTCCTGTTTGATTCCAACAACTCATACCTGACTACTGAACCTATAAAAGAAAATAACAGTGGCCTGAGGACAAAAATGTTCCTTATTCTAATTGAGATGTACTTTATTTGCCTTTTCTAACAGTCAAAAGATGCTTTTATTAGTTTTTTTAATAGGTTTGGCTGCAACATTTTACTCAGAAACCTGCTGAGACCTTAAGTTTGGACATCATTTCTTGGACTTAAAAGCCCTCTCACACTCACCTTGTTTGGTTCAGACTTTTCAATGATCCAAACTAAAATAACAGGTGTGAAACTTACCCAGAATCACCTTGGTGTGACTGGAAGAGGTGGTTTGAGTCTGGAACAAATTGAACTGTTTGTTTCTACAAACCAATTGGACTAATTACAGAAAGTTCTGAGATGCTATTGTCTGAACTGGAAAAAGGTAAAACAACACAACTTTCAGTATTTCTGCAATTCCTTAAAAAGCCTTGACGTCTAAAATCCAATAATCTAAATTTTAGGCTGCAAAACATCTTAATTATGAGTTGAAAATGTCTAAAAAAATCAGGTTATGAAGTTAGTATCATTTTTATAAAGTTGCATTAACTTCAGTTCCACTTGGAAACGTGTTTTGGAAAAGTGTTTTACAGGATTATAGAAATATATTAAAACATTGAGAGAATGTGGAAATTACACTAAAAAAACACCATAGAAATTGCATTTTAAAAGACAAAAACAAAAGTGAAAGCAAACAAATATAAAATCAAAAGCTAGAGATTACTTTACCAAGAAGTTGTGTATCTGATTTACTGGGAAACTGCAGTAAACAGTGATGTTTTAAGCTCTGATTAAAATGACAGTTTTCAGCCAACCTCAGGTATTCAGGAAGTTTGTTCCACAGGTGGGCAGCGTACATTACAAAAAATATTCCAGTTATTTTCCAAGAGGATGCAAGAGAGAGGAATTTAATTATACTGACAAGACACCGACATCAGATGCACACCTGTCTACAAACCAGTCAATGTCTAGTATAGGGAGGTGCAGCTAATGTTCATACCGTCAGGCTTTTTGGAATAAATGGAACAGATTGGTCATTTTACCAAAATGTGTGAACGGTCTACTTGCCACTGCCAACCTGCTCGCAGCACTTGTCTGGTCCTGATGGTTCTCCCCAGGTGTGGTGGGCACTGTAAGGAATGGAGTATGTCTTTGATATGTGCTGTATTGCATTCTCCCCCCTCCCTCTCTACTCAAGCACTTGGGCAGAAGGGTGATTCCCCTGCTCCCATCTCTCCTATCTCCCCTCTTCACTCCCCTGACTCTCTGGAGGAGCTCTCTCTGACCGAGAGTCCCAACCAGCCCCCTACTTCAGGATCTGCTGCACCTCTGGGCTCCTTCTCCACTGAAGCCCCCACTACTCATTCCAAGGACATGCCTTGGGTGGGTGAAGAGGGCGATTCTGGACCGGGCCGTAGTAAGAATAAGGAAGACCTTCTAGATCCGTTAGCTGGTCCTTACCTGAGTTTAGGGAAAGACCCAGGGCCTCATAACCCGTGCGAAGACAGCGGAGTTTCCTTTTCGCCTGAGGAGAAGCTGATTAGCTCAGACAGGTCCTCCACTGGCCCCTCCCCTGTGAACCCCCAGATGAAGGTCCCTGAGTCTCACCTTGCCTCCTCTAACCCAACAGAGCACTGGGATTCACCATTCCTATCATCTCAAGACAACTCCAAGGTTTCCATGGATACCTTCTCCAAGGACACCGCTCCCATTAGCTCTTCCAGGTATGAGCAAGATCTGCACGGCAACCAGTCTGATGAAGATGATGACCTGATGTATGAGGTGAAGAAGAATAGTAACCCCTTTGAGGGATACTCCCCGCTGGCGGACAGTGGCTACTCCCATTTTGGAGACTCCAAGTCTGACAGCAGGGCCTCAAAAATGTCTGAGAGTCCCACTCCAGATCTGGTCCAGTATGGACAGACTGGAGAGTCCCAGGATACTCCACCATCTTTCTTGGATGAGGGGAAAACATTTGAGACAACCAAGATGGGCGCTGACTCACTCAGTCAGTTTTCATCTGGTCTGAAAGATGATGATGAGGACGAAGAGGAGGATTCTGCTCTGCCTCCATCGCTTCCAGACATCCTGAAGTCTTCTCCACTCAATCCCGACAAAATTGACTCTGGCTCCTCAGAGGGAAGCCCCGAGGAACAGTCCCCCATTCTCGAACGGAGGATGATGGAGTCGCCCAACCCTCCAATCAATCTGTCCGCCAACAACCCGTTTGCCTTCGATGCTAAAGTGTCCCTGCTGAAGGAGATGACCGAGGAGATGGAAGTGAAGGCGGCTGACAAAGTGAAAGACGACGATAAAAGCTTTGGCGCGTTTGATCTTGTCAAAGAGGCAGAGGAAACCACCCCAACTAAGGCCAAAGAAGAGGAGCCGGTCAAGATCGAGCAGAAAGATTGGTTCTCAAGCCACGATTCTCCAAAAAAGACCGAAAAGTTTGAGCCACTTGACTTCCAGAGTAAAAAGACCCCCGCTGAGGACTCTGATTCGGAATCTCCAACAGCAGACTCCCTGTCTCCAGTCTTGGAGGCCATGGCCAAGAACCCTGCCAGCTTCCAGGTGGAAACAGAGAAGAAGGACCTGACAATGGAGGTGGAGGAGCCGGAGGTGGCTGAGGAGGTCTCTGAGCATGAAGTCTCTTCCGAGGAATTCGAGTTCATCGAGCGACCACCCCGCGGCGTCATCGATGAGTTCCTTGAAGCTCTGGATACGTCCAAGTTCGCCTCCTCCAAGCCCCCAGAGATCCCCATGGATGACGATCTCAGCTTTGTGCAGAAAGATGTATCTCCACTTTCTGCTCCGCCTCCAACAAGCGTAGCCCCGCCCCCCAAGGTTGAAGAAGAGCCTCCAAGTCAGAGCTCATACCGCCTCCTCACCCAGGCCTCCCCCCAGAAGAGCAAGGCAGAGCTGGAGAAGCTGGACATCCAGCAGCCCCCGCCCCAAGCTCCGCTCACCCATTCCCCTGTCAGCAAACCAGAGGAGGCGGTTGTGAAGAAGAGCGTGTTTAAGATGCCAAACATGAACATAAAAGCAGGTAAAATAAACCAGTCCCGGCATGGAAACCATCCCCCCCACATCCTCCTCAGTTCTCACTGGCACTTCCATGTTCATCGGCATAATTTTCATCTTCACTCTTTTGTTCTCCTCAATTATTTTCTCCCAAACCAACCAACCAACCAGCAGCCCGTATTTACTTTAGACCCCATCACCTCCTCCTTAGTGTCACCTTTCCTTTCTTGCATCATCCCTTTTTTGCATTTTCTTTGAAAATTAACCCTTGCATTTAGTGATTTTTAATTTGTGTGGTTGTGTGTTCCATTGTGGTTTTGCTTTTTCTGCATTTTTGTCTCATCAGATTAACATCATCTCTTTGAACCTGATCATTTTAATTTAACTTTGTTTTTACATTTTAACATGTGGTAAGTAAAATGCAATATTTATTTCTGTTCTGTTGAAAACATGAGCTCCCTTTATTGTCTTTTTTGGTAAATAGACAAAAAGAGATTTTATACATCATATACAGTTAGGGAGCTTCTTTTTGCCCTTTGAGGATTTTTACTGTTGAGCTGGATCACGTTCCCTTCTGGTTTTAGCTTCTCTGTACTTTGAAAATAACTCAAGTTGCTAAACTGAAACCCAGCACCACCTTATAGACCCCAACACCAACTCCCAGCTACATAGGCACACGCACACACACACACACACACACACACACACGCACACGCACACGCACACGCACACACACACACACACACAGAGCTACCAGCCACGCCCTGTTACTGCCTGAATAAGCTGCCACTCTGATTTACTGTGTGCTTTACAGTCTCTCCTACGCCCTGTGATACGTTGCATCAGATTTTATGCACCTGAGGCTAAATACTGAATATCATTTGCTGATAACATCTGTGCCAAATAACATGAGCTGTCATGACTTTAGAGGGTGTTGAACTTCATGTCCAGCAAACGCTTTTAATATTTTCCTAGGTGGGTTATTTTGCAAAAAAATTATTTTAAAATGGGAAAGTTCATGAGATTTTAACCTGATGGAAGACATAAAAGAGCAAAGCAAAAGTTAGATTAATTTTATGTTTAACTAGATGGTGGCTGACATGCCCCTATTTTGGAGAAGCAGTGACTAAGCAATGTCCTATATACGCTATATTTACAATATTTTCACCACGGTATCTTGCTGTCAGACAGCCTTTTCTGACTGGAAACCATTGTTATATAGGACAAATATCACTCTCTACAAACTAACCAAATAACCACACTGCAAATAATCTGAACTACTCCTTTAAGGTTTCTAGGAGATATAGTACACACTGCTTTGTTAAAATCCAAAAAAATGTAGAAAGCTGGTCCTGAAAGTTGATTAGATTAGAGCTCAGATAACTGGTTGATCAACAGAAATTTTGAATTTGATTAGTTGTTAGTTTTTTAATCAAGCAAAATTGGCAACTATGTAAATGTTTCTGCTTTCCAGTGTGCTACTTTTCTCCACCTTTATATCACAGTTAAGTGAATATATTTGGGTGTTGAACAGTTAGACAAAATAAGACATTATAATGGTCATTTTTCTTCTGGGAGAGTTATTTCCTCTATTAATAATGAATAATTCATGAAATTGATAAAAAAAAAAAAGAGTGCTTTATTGATGCTGAACTAGATTTTAAAACCAATAGCTGTTGTCCAGGGCCAGTTTTAAATCTTTTATAGTTGATATAAGCTCTTGATCTGGAAAGTCCACTGTCCTTATTGTAGCCTGAGTTAATTGTGTGACAACGTTTCAGCGATGTTTTATCAGACAGACGCAGAGCTGCCTCCTTCAGGGCTTTCACAAAGTGATGAATTCCCCCAGAGGCCCCATCGGCTCTCTGAAGACAACGCCGCTTACTCTTCATTTTAATGCATGACTCAGTTTTATTCAAACAGATATTGATCAGTTAATATACACACACACTCATTAATGCCTACAGACATATACACACACACACACACTCAGAGCAGACAGGTACTGTGTAACTAGAGCAGTAGGACTTTGGTCTTTGGGACGAGCTGCTGACGCTTTAAGTGTGTGTGTGTGTGCGTGTGTGTTGGAGGGATCTCCTGTTAATTAAAGCTTCCTCCTCCTCTTCCTCCTCCTCCCTGCATTGCGACACTGGCAGGCCCACAAAGGGTTCTCCGACCCAGAAACCACTCAGCAAATGTTCTTCATTATGCAACTTGAGGTGCAGAGCTGCGATGTGAACATAAATCTGCCTCACTGATGGTCCCGTCACACCGAGAGCAACTCCGTTCACTTTGACGGATCGTTCAGTCTGGACAGAGACTCTGAGATCTTACAGATACCAGAATGATGCATTTATGGTTTACCACAAATAACAACAAAAGTCTGTTATTAGGGCTGCAGCTTACAGCTATTTTCTTATGAATTACTCTGCAGATTATTGTCTTCATTCATAGATTTAGTTTTTTGGTTTATAAAATATGTCATCAGTTTTCCTGAACGAGAGGTGACTGTTTTAACATGATTACTTAGTTCTGTTTGATTGATTAATTGACTAATTGTTGGCGTTATTTATAATGTTGTTAAATGAAATACATGTTACAGTAATGTTAGCCAGATTATGTTGCTTGCAAAGGAGGCTAATGCCAGACAAACTGGAAATGACAGAAACTGATTACCTCATGCTCCTGGATCACAAGACGTCTGCACATTTTGCCCCCTGACAGGTTTGCATCCACCACAAGCCAAAATGAATTCAGAATGATTCAGGATGATAATAACTAATAACTAAGTTATTAAAAAGCCCAACGTGAGGTATGAAAATTGCTGACTTCATCTATATGATGAATTTTGCATTGATTTAGTAATATACAATTATTTTTAGCACTGCTGCAGACTAAATCATTGATCCCAACAATTAGATGAATATTTAGGTGATTTAGGTTTTATTGATTTGTTCATCATGTTGCTGTAAGTCTGCAGAAAGTTGATTGGAAGCTTTTTTCTGTTTGTGTTAGCACAATCGTTTCAATGAACAACCATGTAAAAATGACTTCCTGGTTATAAAAACATGCCTGAGTTCATAGCTGAACCTGTTTTAAATCCATCCAGTGGAAACGGGACTCTTCTCGTTCAGTCTCTTGTTTGTTAGTGAATCAGCCTTTTCAGATTTTGGCAAGATTGCAAGGAAATTGACAAATCAGCTGTTACCTAATCGCACGTTCAGATGATTTCATTAACATATTGCTTTAGAAACTTGGTGGAATTCATCACTGTCTGACAGTTTTATGATGTGAGTAATGACTCTGGTGTGACTGCAGCTTCATCAGCAGGAGAGACGTGCAGAGAAAAGGTACTCAGATGAAGGTGAAGGGTCACTTTGTGCTGCTTTGTCCCCACGGAGACAAACTTTGTACTTCTCTTTTATGCAACCGACAATTTCACCACTCCGGTTTACAGTTTCATGAACTACAGTTTGTTTCCAGTGAGCGATAAGACAAGAGAGCCAGCAGGTCATCACTGGAGACCATGCATGGTGAAATAGTCCTAGTAGTTAGTTTCACTCTGTTCTGGAAGAATCACATTTAAAAGTTAACAAACTGATCAACTCATTGGTGCATTTATTAAAATTGTGCTTTGAGCTCTGATCTCTTCAACTTTGATCCATATTTTACTTCTTCTTGTCTGCTTCCTGTAGTAAATTAAATAATGTAAAAGTTTTAAGAAACCATGCATCTGTTATAGAAACAGTCCTCTGAATTTGAACTCTATCTTCCAACTTCAGCTAAACTGTTTTTTGTTGTAGTTGAATGAATTTTTATAAGCCAGCTCCTTTCGAATCTGACTGGAAGAGAAGAGGAGGAGGAGAGGAAGAGGAGTTTATAAAGTGGCACAGGTGCCCTCTAGTGGAAGAAGTCCGTGATTACACCCAGATGATCCAGTCCCTGCTATGAACCAGATAATCAGACGCACCACAGACATACAGTCACATTTCTATTTGTTTCACACCACATAACTCAGATTATTTCAGCCTGTAACCACGAACCAGCTTTAGTCAATTCTCTTTGTATTTAAGATGGATTTATTTGTTTGACTTACCGTTACACTGAACTTTGGGAAATCACCTTGTAAATGCTCTCTAATCTTGGCAGCAGTTGGGAAATTGAGCTGTTTTGGCAGGAAACCAGACATTATTTTACACTTTTCTCTCTAAGGTCCTTGTTGGCAACAGTGAAGGTGACTGGAAAGTTTGAAATACATAAGAAGTTTACTCTGGTCTGAGTATTGTATGAAAGATATTTATAGACTCTACTGACTCAAAATGATTTCAGGTTTTATGATATTTTACCTTTTATAAATAGAAACATGTTTTACTTGTTCCTACAAAAGTTGTTTTCCACTAACAAAAGCCTGAGATCTCTTCTGAACAAGACCTTCAGTGGTTTATCTATATAAAAAGCACTTTGTTTATTTCTCAGTGTATTTTAATAAGGGATGTTATGATGTTGTGCATCCGAAGGATGGAAGCAGCTGAGGTTTTTAAAGGATTTCGTTATGTTACCAGTGTTGGTTGAGATGCTGTTCCTGCAGTTTACACACAGCGCTGTTCTGATTGTTGATCCATCCGTCCATGTTCTTCTGTTTATCAGTGGTTGGGTCGGGGTGACAGCAGGCTGCAGACAGCAGGACATCGCCCTCTCCCTGCCGAAACGCTTTCCTGTTTGTCCACCTCAGACTGCTCCTTTTTGATATGGTTCTCCTCTAAGCTCCCTCCGTATGAACAAGCCTCCCTCTGACATTTGTTGTCCGACTTCTTAAAAACAACAACAACAGACCCCCACACCAGTGTGGTGACCGGTCGTGTTTCATCCACACTCATTTTTTCACTGTTTTGTCACTCATTTGTTGTGTCGATGGGGCAACTGAAAAGCATGCCTGTGAAATGAATTCCTGTTCGTGTGTCACTCCTAACTCACTCCATTATCAAGGACTGTGTGACAGGCTGTCTGTGAGCAGGAGGATAGTCGTTTTCTGCCTTCATGGCGGCTTGCACTCAATGCATTTAAGTGAAACTATTGAACATTCAAACTACTGTCTTACTGCTATTGATGACGTGTCTATTGCTGATAGCTATCACTTTGTCACTCAGGCCTAGTCTCGACCAAATCAGCGTGGCAGCAGTGTTGATACTGAAGCTGTCGATGCCACGTCTACATATAATGTTTATGATTGAGCCCATCAAATTTGTGACTCAAGTCCAAGTCATGTGACTTGAGTCCACACCTCTCATACTCTCAGAGCTGTTGTGGTTTGATATTCAGCCCTGCAGGTTTTCAGCCATCATGTTAAATCCTCTGCAAACAGTCTAAACAATCAATTAACCATGTCAGTCATTTATCAAACAGAAAATGTCAAATATTGTCTGGTTCCAGCTTCTTCGATGTGACGACAGGAGACATCACTTTGGGCTCTGGATAATTGTGATGAGATTTTTTGTTTTTTAATTTTCTTTAACATTTATAGAGTAAACCAGAGGTATTGAGCATTTTTTCAGAACTTAACTGACAGAGATGGAACAATGACCCCCTACTACATATATTGCATTGAATATTTTCTCTAATTTAAGCTTAGCTGTAGCTGTGAAGTTTGCAGCAGTTGTAGCATGGCTAAAGTTAGCTGTGTCAGCTTCACTGTCTGCACTTCCCCCAGTGGTTTCTGAGGTGGACGGTCTGTCAGAGTCTGTTGCTTGTTAAAAGAAGTGTCGTCTGTACATTTGGGACAGTAATATTGATAATTGGCTTCGGACTTGATGAACTGATTAAATGTGAAATTATCATCAGATTAATTGATGATTAAAATAATTGTTTCTTGACCTTACTGTAGTTTGGTGGTGAGTTGCTTGACTGTAATAATTGTTGTATTTACTGTAGCAGCATCAACTGAGTCACATAGATGGATAAAAATCATTCATAGGCTCAGTTTGACTGCTTCGTCAGCAGATTTGAGAAGCACAGGGAGGAAGAGGAGGAGGGATGACGAAGGAAAATCAGGGTGAGATAAAGCATGAAGAAAAAGGGGAAGAAGGGGTGGAAGTTGAGGGGATAAAAAAGGAAGGGAAAGGAAAGATCAGATTGGGTGGAAGTGAGGAGGAGGAAAGGGAGAGGGTGCCAGAACGGCTGGGCGGGGGGGCGGGTGGAGGAGGAGGTGAGGCAGAGACGTTTATAGTTGCTGCGTCAGAGCGCTGGCAGCAGACAGTCAGCTGACAGCAGTTCATTCGCTCGCTGCAGTCGTCTCCCCCAGAGGAAGCCTTGCTCGGGTTCTCCCCTCCCTCCCTCTCTCTCTCTGTGTCTTCCTCCTCCTCCTCCTCCTCCTCTTCCTCCTCCTGCAGGCAAACACACACACATTTATACTCACACATTTACATTAACTGCCTCTGTCGGCCCGTCTCTGTGTGGAATGTGTGTTTGCTGATCGGACGGCATGGAGAACAACTCAGTGGACAAAAAGGAGTGCGAGCCTGCTGCAAAGCACTGGAGAGAACAGGGTATACCTCCACCTTTCTGTCTTTGTCTTTGGCTTGTTTGACAGCTGCTTTGAGGCTGATTGTGTCACCATCCTGCTACGACCACAGCAGAGGTGGAAGCTGCAGGAAACACCGCCTCAAACAGCTTGATTTTGATTGCTTTGGCTTGTATTTCATGCTGACTGCAGGACATAAATGTTTGACATTGATGCTAAAACAGAGACAAACTCTTAGTAGCTGTGAATGGATTGGTAATACAGAGTCAGACATTTCAAACAGCTTACAGCAGCTTTGGAAACTTTAAAACCAAAGATAACGGGGCTAAATTGTGGACTGTGGAATATTTGCATTAGATTTCATGGGGCAACCTTAAATATTTTGAATATTTGGATCAAATTGCCTCTTAGGGGTAAATTTAAGAGGGAGAAGAGGTTAACTTTTTAATTTTATTGATTGCAACTCCTCGTCTGTTTTCTTGCCTGCGTACCAGGAGGCTGTGCGTCCTCTCAGGTACACGACTGCAGATTTTTCTGGACCGTCTCGTGCAGGTCTCGTCCTTGGTCGACTGCAGCAGCCACACAGAGGACCTTTGGACAGTCAGGCACTGTGACCAAAGGTGGACAGTAGAGAGGAAGAGGAGGAGGGATTTGTAAGCAGAGTGACGTTAGCTGGCAGTTTAATGATTGGCCAGTTTGCCGGGGATATGCTAATGAACTGGAGGAGAGTCAGGACAGAGCTTTTAGTTTTCAGATCGTCCTGCACTGCCTGGCCTCATGTTTACTGTCTGTATGAGGACAAACTAACATGTTTCCTGCTGTGTTTATGACGGAATTTATCAGGTTTTAGAAGCAAAGCGATCGTATCGTGTTGCTGCCACTCGAGTCTCGTTTTGAGGCAGAAAATTGAAAATCTGAGACGTACAGCTGCACTGCAACTTGATTAATTGATTAGTTGTTTGGTCCATAAAATTGATCAAAGCCCAAGATGACGTCCTCAAGAAACTGAAAATATTCACATTTAAAGTCTTAAATGTGTAAATTAATCTATTATATTATATACTGGAGTATAGATGACTTAGGTCCAATACATTTGTAATAAAAACAGTCACAGGAACCAGTGTCCAAGAAAAAATACTTAATATTTAATGCTTCCACCTTCTCCAATGTGATGTGGCTTTTTGTTGTTGTAAATTAAAATTAACTGATTATGAATGTCTAAAGAGAACACACACTATTTTCTGACATTTTACAAACCAAAAAAAAAAAAAAAAATCAATAAAATCACCTGCACTTAAATGGATAAGTAAAAATCCTCTTCTTTCATGTTAAGTTCATCTTTTTTGAGTTGAAATCAATGAGTCATGGATTATTTGTCATTAGAGCCATTTGCAGTTTATGTTGATGAGAAACAAATCCACTGTTGATTAAATTGTACAAAATTAATGAAAACAATTCAGAGTTTCTGTCGTAAGACAAAAAAACAGCAAATCCTTTTGATGGAGGAGCTAGTATTGCTAATGTTTGTAATTTCTGCAAAAATAGTTGCTGAAACATTTCCTGTAGATTGACAAATTGATGAACATTCAGATGGTTTAGCTCTGATCTGATTGGCCCTCTGTAACAGTGAGGAATGAATCCTGGTCTGTTATTGGGTGTTTGCAGCTGTACTTCAGGTATCCTTTGAGGAAGTTGTTCCTCAAGCACTTTGCATGATGGGAATCAACTTCTTACCTCTTTATTCTACCTTGTTCTCACTTCCTCTAATGTTTAAGTACTGTTTGTTATGAAAATGAAACTTAAAAGTTAATCATAAAAAAGCAAGTTATCGCTCGGCATATAGACAGTAATATACTTTATATAGTCGGTATTAGCATGTTATCTGCTGCTGTCTGCTGTCGTTGCATCATCTGAGGCCATAATGCTGCTGTGGCTCCTCCACTCAACACTGAGGCCTTTGTGCCGTGTGTGTGTGTGTCTGCGTGTGTGTGATAACAGAGTGTCAGCTCGGCTCTGTTCATCGACTCATCATTCATTGAGTTGTAGCGAGTGAGGACCATGAAGCGGCTGGAAGAAGCTGCTGTGTCTCTGTCAGAACAGTTTGTGTGACACCACGAGGCTGAGTCGCACTGTGACTAAGCAGTATCTTCAGTGTGTGTGTATGTGTGTGTGTGTGTGTACGTTGCAACAGTAGTGAAATAACTGAGCTTTATGTTGTAAGTCAGGCTTATCAGTGTTGCTCTGTCGTTAGGAAAGAGGAACATCATCATCTGTTTGCCCTCTCACACATTTTTCATGACTCACCTTCCGGTCCAGACTGATGTCATCATGATGTCTTCATTAGAGGAAAAAAAGACCAACTGGACTCTAATCAGGAGTGTGTTCATTTAAAGGGGAAGTTCACCACTTTTCATGTGGATATCCAGTCAGTGTTGATGGTAATAAATTCCACGGTGTTGCTAAATTGACAGAGAGAATGGAGTTCTCCTGCAGCAAAATCTGTAGTTCTTCCTGCATCCAGTGATGTCACAAATCGTGAACAAATCCATATAAACGAAGAAGCAGACGTTTTTTCTGGGTAAAAAGAACAATTAATGTTTACATTTCTCAAGTCTAGTCATTTTTATATTCAAGGGTTTGTGGTCTACATGGAGTAAGAAAAAAGCTTTTTTGGACTCTAACTTTATGTAGATCATGAAACCTTGTTATTGAAATCGGTTGAGAAATGTAAATATTACTGTGCTTTTTATCAAGAAACTGGATTTGTTCATAGATCTGTCCAATATGGTGGCGATGCTGACGTATGATCCAAATGCCAATGTAGCCTCTACGTATATATGTCATTGGCAGGGACCCCCTACTACATATGTTACGTTGAATATTTACAGGTCTTGTCATGTTGTGCTTACCTGTAGCTGCTGAGTTAACAGCAGTTGTAGCATTGCTAATGTTAGCTGCATTAGTCTCATCCTGTGACATGTCGGAAACCACCTGCAAAAGTGCAGAGTCTCATGCTTGTGAAGGTACAAAATGATCCACTGTGGCTCACAAGAATGTCTGTACGCTCATAATAAAAATACAAATAATTGTCCACTATGTGTCAATAATACGTAGAGAAGTAGTTCACTGTTCAGGATAGGTGCGCCACAGTGATTTTCTTGGTTGGTCAGCTCACATGATTGCATGAGGGTTTGTTTTTTGATGGACCCCCTGCAGTAACTTTGATGACCACTTGAGGGGCCACAGACCCCCCTGTTGAAGGTCCAGGTTTTGCATTATAGTAAGCTGAAAATCTTTTGGTTTGGGGCAAAACTAAGTCATAAAGATTAATGGCTAATGAAAGTCATCATTAGTTTCAGTCCTAATAATGACTCTAATGAACCGCCACCACACAGCAGCATCATGTTTTTAAAAATCTACATTTTTGGTGGCTCTTTCTTGTCCTAATTAAACAGTCCCTTCAGGATTTTGCAGGCTTTTTGTGTAATTCATTAAAATTCAAAGACAACTTGTTCTGGTGAAAATAAAATGCAGTCTGTTCTGGCTGTGCTCAGTAACCTCACCAAAGGATTATAAACATTCAAACAAAATCTGCTTTATTTGTAGATGAAGAAGTACACAAAATATATACAGATTATTGCAGATATGTTTCTATTGGCGGACGATGAGTAAGAAGAAATTTGTTTGAAGTCCCTTAGAAACAGTGTCTCCATGACAGTTTGTCCTTCGGAGACCCCTAACAGGTCGGGTTTTACCTGTAAAATGTTCCACTTAGTATATTTCTTGATCTCAATTCTTTAAATTTATGTTTAAAAAGTCTGTGTGAATCTATAATGATATATCAGCCAATAGTTATTTTCTTTTTTTCTTTTCATCTTAATATTGATATAATTTTCATCCTCGTAAATACAGCGTGTCAGGCTCCAACCTGTTTGTCTCAGGTGTGTCTGCATGATTCATGGAGAACATGAGAACATTTCTACTCTGTTTGTTTGAATAATGTTTCCCTGCAGATGATTTTCTGTGAGACTTTTGTTCAGGTTTCACCGGTTTTTCAGTGTTTTAAACATCTTGCAGCCTGCAGTATTTTGACAGTTCAGATGAGGCGTTGGCTTCATTTAGCACCAAAAGATGAGAGACAGGCTTTAGACTGAGCAGAGTTACATGCAATATGATGTGAATTAGTAATCTACGATATAACTGTAGTACTGAATGAATACTTTCAGCTCTATTTAAATTATATTAAAGACAATAAAATGTTGTTTTTGTGTCAGAACAGGCTTTAGAAACCAGCCGGTCTCCTGCAGCTCTTATTGGTCACATATCATCGTATCATTAATGTATTAAATCCTGGTTTGATTGTGTTTCCTCTTTGTTTTGGAGCCAATGGCTCAGTTTTAGCTCTCCCAGCATGCACCTGGTGTTCCAGGACAGCTTGTAGTTCCTTACATGGATCTTTAACTGGAGCAGATCTCTGATGTACAGTCGGTTTCTTCCGTTCCAGTGGGCTGCGTTTAAATTCCTCACTTTTATCTCGTCTGCTGGCATTTCTGGAGCCAGTTGTCCTTTTACAGCCGGGTTATGCAACACACCTCTACCCTCCTCCTCCTCCTCCTCCTGCTCCTCCTCCTCCTCCTCCTGCTGTCATAATCCTCATTAGAAACTCTGTTTCTTCATGATAACAGACGCCCTTTCACATGAATACTGAGAGTTCAACCCTGGTTGAACTTTGAACAGTGTCACTGAGTGTGTTTGCTGTTTTTCCACCACCCTGAATTCATTCAGTCATTTATATTTGCAGATTGAGGTTTTAGAAAAACATTACAATATTAAATGTAGGCTAAAGCTTACAGAGTTTTTAATCACTCAGTTTGATTTAACTTATTTTAGACTTTCTGAGTAGACTGGGGAAAGTGAGAACTTTTTATCTGATAATAACCGATGAATTTGGCAGTTATTCTGTGATTTTCTTTGTCAGAAATCAAATATAAAACTGTCTCTTGATGTTAAAGGTAGTGCTTTATTTAACAGGTCCATATTTTTTAAGTATTTCCCATGACCATTCCAGGAAAGAACTGTGTAACCTTGATGACTAAATAGTTTTCTTGCCTGTAGACATTTTCTATATTTTGTCATGTTCAGGTGACCTTCAGTTACACAAACAATTGGCTGTGTACCTAATTACCATACGATTGTTCCTTTACTCAACTAAAAGTACAAAAGTACTTGCATCAAAATATACTTAAAGGTACCACCAACATTTGTCACCAGTTTGTGACAGTTTATAGACCAAACAACTAATTGATTAATGGAGAAAATAATCAAGAAATTAAGTCCTAGAGGGAGCTAACTTTTCACCTATTGGTTGATCTATGTCAGAGTGCAAAAATCGACTGTACATTAAGTTTAGAGCTGCAACAATTAATAATTGATGTTTAAGTTAATGACCAACTATTCAGATGATTGATTAATAGTTTTTAATCATTATATATATATATTTTTTAAAAAGTCCAAATTCCCTGATTTCAGCTTCTTAAATGTGAATATTTTCTGAACATTTTATTGGCCAAACCACTAACTGATTAATTGAGAAAATTATCGGCAGATTAATTGATAAAGAAAATATTAGTTAGTTGCAGACTTTAATTTTCGATGACACATAAAGAAAATAAATGGGGAGACTAATACAAAAGTAAATAAATACAATAGAAAATTATAACGGAAATAGCAATTTAGCACAATTTACAAATAAATATATACATTTAGTTTTAATATTTATGGTGCACTTGATGGCATTTTCATTGATTAATTGAGCCATTTATAATTTTGGCAGTTCCGGTCCTCCATAAAAGGAGCTTATATTAATGTTTATTTTATTTGTAGTTCTTGTTCGCCTCATTATGATCCTCAAATGAAGATCTTAACAGTGCTGAGTTATATTTCCTTATAGATAAACTAAATGATAGTCAGTCAGTGGTCCATCTGTCCAGTCAGAGAGAGTCCGAGCTGCGCATGTCCCTCTCTCTCCCTGTCTGTGTCAGTGTCTCTCTGCCACTCGTCAGCCGGGCTGCTGCACGTTAACGGAGGTTCAAGATGGACGCCAAACGGGGTTAGTCTGACATAATCTTTTGTTTACCGACCGTCTCTCTGCTCTTTTACATAACGCATTTGCGTGCCGTTATGTGTCCGTTATGACGGGTCAGTGTTTGCATGAGGAGCCGGCCCGTAGAGCTCCAGCCCGGGGGAGGAGGGAGGCTGCAGGCGGAGGTCATCCGGACAGTGTAACGGTCTGTCCCCGCGGTGGGGAGGAGGAGCACCGGGCGGTGTTTGGAGGGGAGCTGCAGACGGGCTCCCGGGGAGGAGAATGAACCGGTTCAGGATACAGACCATGTTGGAGAGAGGAGATTAAACATAGCGGGCAGTGAAACGGGATCAGGCCGGGCTGCGGCGCGCTGTGATGCGGCTCTATTTTTAGCCAGGCTCCGCGGTGTTAGCACGCCTGCTACCATATGTAGCCAGGCAGCCACATTTGGACCGCGGAGCCTCCTCCTCCTCCTCCTCCTCCTCCTCCTCTTCCTCTTCCTCTCATGCTGTCCCTGTCTTTACGTGCAAACAATGGCTCTCTGTCAGACCACAGCTGCTAACAGAGCTAACACCCTGTTAGCATGCCGAGCCTTAAGATAAACCGGGGAAAGCTAGCGGGGAGCTAACTTAGCAGCTAGCTTAGCTGTCAACGCCCACATGAACAGCTCAATAAGAGAGAAGCTTCCCGAATAATGAAGCAGCCGTTTGTGTTTCTGATGAATTTAGTGTGTGAATGAGCTCCAGTGAACAGCTGACACTGTGTTTCACTGCTGCTTTAAAGGGACAGTTCACCCCAAAATCAAATATACACGCTTCTTCTCTTACCTGTTGTGCTGTTAATCCATCTAGATAGATTTGGTGTGAGATGCAGAGTTTTGGTGATATCCACCGAACAGATGTCTGCTTTCTCTCCAATATACTTGTACTTTCTCCCAGGAAAAAAGTGGTTCTAAATTAAACTGCTCACTGCACGGTCGGTGGATTACCAGGTCATGATTTTGGGAAAGGGACATCACTGTTGAATTTTTCAAATGTATTTTTAGGCTGTTTTAGCTCCACACGCTGAGTGTAATCTAGTTCCATTGTGTTGGAGAGAAGGCAGACATCTACACCTGATAGCTCCAAAATAGAAACTGACATTTTTTCATGAATCCTGTGGGAAACAGAATTCCCACAGGATGGGAGTCAATTTCACTAATCTTCACGGGACTGGGATGGGACAGGAAAAAAGTCGACGGGAGCGGCGAACATACTCCTAAACTCCCCAGCTCATGCCAAAACTATATGATGGATAAACAGCACTGCAGGCCAGAGGAAAAATATACACAGTAGTTTTGATTTGGGGTGAAATGTCCCTTTAAACCAGCTGAGAGGACCTATGATCTGTTCTGCAATCAGTGCAAAGCACTGTACAGTGTGTGTAGTTGGTGTCATTATGAAACAGCAGCTGCACTGAGATCTGTTTCAAAAAGGGCAATTGTTAATTTGAGTATTAACAGCTTTAAATGGTTTTCTGTGGACATGAACTGAGCAGAATGGTTACCAGGCAACAGAGGAGTGATGATGCTTAATGTTGGAACAAACTGTCAAGACACAGATGTCTATATAAAGACAGTGATTTTAAATACATAGTTAGTGATAAATGTAACGTATCATGGTTGATTTCAGTGCTGGTTAGTAGTGTTGTTCATCAACACAAAATAATTTGGCTGTTAGCTATCAGGGCTTGACATGAACCTTTTTCAGGGAGCAGAAATGTCTTATTATGCCTGACAACCAAACTTTCTTGTCTGAAATGGAAATTCTGGGCCTATTAAAACAATGAAGATCAACAGGGATTTGGAATATTATATTTAAAGACTTTTACTTTAGTAAGAATGCAGAACCTTTATTTGTAGTGGGCAGTCTTGTGTGCGTGTGACGTAGATGTAAAAGGGGTTTGTTGTGAGAGTAAACTCGCAGCTATGAGCCAGTCTAAAGACAATTAAAATGGCCTAAAACTGGACGTCTCCCAGTTAGACTTGAGAGCTGCAGAGCTGGACGCTGCAGCGATCAGATGGTCAATCGCATTTTCTCTTGAGTTTCTTTGTGCTGTAGTGAAGAAAATTGACAACGTGTAGCTGCTAACAAGCTAGGTTTGAGCTCAACGGGCTGGACATCTCCCCAGTAACTGTTGCAGTAGGTGCTTCACCGTCTGTTGACTGGCAGAACTTGTGATGACATTTGTATTTTTGACCTTTCATAAATAATTCTAACTCTATAATGATTATTAGTTGCAACACACTTTAAATGTTGGTAACAATAGGAAAAAAAAAAGTGAAAATTCCATCAGAATATTTAAAGATGATGTTTGCAGACTTTTCTTCATGTAACCAAAAAGATGCACAGAAAACAGAGAAGGTCCAGTATATTTGTGTGATTCTCCACTTAGTAGTTGATAGACCTGTCAGTTGAGCTCCTCATCTGTCTTCAGTAAGCGTCCATGTCTGCAGAATGAACCTGTCTTATCTGCATCGATGTGTCCTGCAGTTGCAGCTGTCAGCTGGATTTGTCCACTCGGCAACAACTTGTTGCAGGAAATCTGATTTGAGGTTTTCAGCCTCACAAGCTCTTTTATTGGCTGTTAAATACTTTGGTCAGCTGCCAAACATATCGTGGCCAGTCGGCCGGTCAGTCAGTCTGCGGTGGAGAGCAACATGGCTGCCCTTGCTCACAGCACCTGCCATTGTCTCTCTGTGCTGAACATCAGCTCAGTTTGCATTTTAATGCTGCTTTGATTATCAGCAAACACACTTTATCTGTGGACATATGTAAGATCTGGAGACACATTTATTCTGTAAAGGTTGGTGATGTGGGTCATTTACTCATTTAACCCTTCGTTAAACAGGCTCATCAGTTGTGTAATTGTCTGTAAGTGAGGCAGTGACAGTCAGATTCCAGTGTGCAGTTTGAAAGTACAGCATGTGTCAGCTGTGAGCAACGTCAGAGCCTGCAGGAAACCCAGGACTTCTTCACTTCTAATATTGTCCACTGACCTGCCTGGAATTCCCTGGTGAAATATAAGCATGCTGGGTGCAGGACCCAGGTCATGAGCTCAGCTGAGCACAGCAGAGTCCGACCCCCAGCCACCATCTCAGGCACCACTGCCACCCATCTGTCTGGGTTCTCATAGGGCCATGGATCTCCCTGCAGTGTCAGGAAGACTGTGGAACCTGCAGTTTTAATAGAAATAAAGAATAAAAAAATCAGATCATCTGCAGAAGCTTGTCCTGCTGCAGGAAGAAGGTTCAGATTCCACGATACAGTCATTTATTGTTGTTCTCAGCTGTTTGTAAGCAGTTACTTTGTTCATCATCAAACCTTGGCAGATGGACAGAAAGCAGGGTGGGGGGGGAAATGAGTTTCCGTCTTTAACCACAGGAATGTGAATCAAACCCTGAAATCTGTCTCGTGAATTTAAAAGTGAGAGTGGTCAACAGGAAGCTGAGAGGGACACGTTTTTACGGCACTACTGGATCTCGTAATAAAATAATTCTCATGCAAGTCAAAGCCAATGACCTCCAATATGGCCGCCGGTGCTGGTGTTACATCAGTTTGAATTGGTCATCGTGCCATTGGGGTGAAAAGTGTAGGAAAGTGGAGAAGGCACAGAGATGATGTAGTGTGTGAGTCAGCCAGTTTCCTCCTGCAGGCTTTTTAAAACTCTGACTGAGTGTGTGACCTCCGACCTCCAGGGGGTCGGTGATGGACGAGACGCACTGTAAGATGCTCCACCTCCACACCATCACATGCACCAGCCCCGTGACAGTCGGCTGAGGACTGAAGCAGAAAATTTGAGCAGTTTTAACTGTCAGTGTGTGTTGATTCGGATTTTCCCTGAGGGCCCTTGAACTCAACAGTCATTCTGTTTTTTTGGCGGTCTGTTACATTTAGTCTAGACCCAAAACAAATTGATCGTTGATTTTATATTTGCTCCCAATCAATATGTCTCCCTCGTGTTCCCTGACAGTCTCATGGTTTCTGAACTCGTGGTGTTGGATGAGGACAGGAGAGACACGTTCACTGATTGAGACGGGGTGCAGAAATTCAATTATCAGTCTTATATTTTATAAATTAATAATACTGCAAATACAAATAAAACTTTTTAGTTGTTGGAAAATGTGTGTTCCAGTAAGGCTGAACAATTAATTAAAATTTAATCAAAATTGCAATAAAGTCTACTGCAGTTTTCAAACCGCAGCAGATGCAATGTTTGATAAAACCCAATTTCTGTTTGTAAAATTCTTGTGGTGCTGCAGAGACGTGCTGACCTACACATCAGATTCTACAGACTGAAGAAAATATCTCTGTAGGGCTGCAACTAATGATTATTTTCATTATCAATTAATCCATCAGTAATTTTTATGATTAATCGATTAGTCGTTTCATCCATAAAATGTTGATCACTGTTGTCCAAAGTCCAAGTTGACGTCCTCTTGTTTTGGCCAAAACACAAAGATATTCAGTTTACTGTCAGAGGAGTAAAGAAACCAGCAATGTTTCACTTTTGAGAAGCTGAAATCACAGAATTTGGACTTTTTTCACTACAAAATGACTCAAAACGATAAATCAGTTATAGACGTATAAATCTTGGAACACAGCTAAAATCAATAGCTTTTCGAGCCCATTAAGCAGTGCAGGACGGCAGCAAACAGAACAATAGCACATTTTATTTATTTTAATGTAAGTGTACAGTTTTTTTTTTAAATTTAATTTCAATTTAACATTAATTTACTTTAAAATCAGTTGTTTTGTACAAGCTGCATTGTTCAAAATACCTGTAACATTGAAGTCCACACACTACTGTAAAACAAATAGTTTAGTCACATTTTGCTGCAGTAAAATTGTGGGAAGTGAGATGAGAAAAGAAACTTTTTCTTGTCAGAGTAAACGGATGATGACAAAGTTTTCTTTTGGGGAAAACTCGCTGTAAGATCCTCTGTGATCATGTAAATTTTAGGGAATGGCCTTTATCGGTTAACAACATTTAAGATTCCTTTTTTAGTTGCTGTTCAATAAATAACAAAACTAAATCTTAAATGCTGCGTAAATGCTGCACAGCCTCCAGGCTTCATTTGAGGACATAAAGTGGAGCTCAGTCACTTCTCCCTGGATGTTTATTGGTCACTAACCATCAGTCTTCCTCCTCCTCTTCCTCCTGCAGTGGTGGATCTTCTCTACTGGCGTGATGTGAAGACCACGGGCGTGGTGTTCGGCGCCGCCCTGCTGCTCCTCCTCTCCCTGATGGTGTGCAGCATCGTGAGCGTGTGCTCCTACATCGGCCTGGCTCTGCTCTCAGTCACCATCTGCTTCAGGATATACAAAGGCATCCTGCAGGCCATCCAGAAGTCAGATGAGGGACACCCATTCAAGTGAGTCCCAGCACGAGAGAGGGATCCTTTTCATTATACATGAGCGTCACTAACTCTTAATTTCATAGGCTTTTGTCTGATAAAAGAACTTGTATCGTAGTTTTTTATGTTCCAGTCAGGGTTCAGTGTTGTTTTTCACTTGCCCACTCAGACAAATGGATCAGAAATCTACTTGCCAGAAGCCAAAGTTTACTTGCCCCTCAACAAATTGTTTTATTTATTAGTGATAATGTTGAAAATAACAACAAAGACTCAAGTAATTGTCATATTTAATCTAGAGCTGCGACATCTATAAAATGTCAGAAAATAGTGAAAAATCCAAGTTGTCTTTATAAATGTCTTTATAAATGTCTAAAACCCAAAGGTTATTCAGTTTAATGTAATGATAAAAGAAACTTACTCTTCAACAAAAAGCTCTGTGGCTGCAGGATCCTTTCATAATGTTGTCACAGATTAGAGTAACAGTCTGTCAGTGGTAAAACATGCCCTTTTAGTGGCTGTACTTTGACGGTTCACAGTTGTAAAGAGCAGGGTAGGATCTAAAATATTCACAGCAGACCTCTGCTTTTATGGCACAAATCACATCACATAAATCAATGACCTGATTAATCCTAATAGCAGTCAGTGCTGCAGGCGGTCTGATAAGTCTGCTGATGTTTGGATGTATGTCAGACCCACATTAGGTTTTCTATGTAATATTTAAAAAAATAACCTTTAGATTCTTCTATTATTTAATTTTTACCAGCACTAAAATCAGTCGACAGTGAAAAGGTCACAACGGCTCGTAGAAACACGTATAAATCTGTGTCTGTATGTTCAGAGGGATCCTGTAAAGTAGAGAGTTCCTGTGCAGAGCCGATTGTTTACTCCTGCTGCTTCCACGTCTGGTTGTTTTGGTGGTTGTTTGTTCATCCTACTTCCTGGCGGTTTGACAAAACCTTCTTACTGCGTTTTCACCTGCTGACTTCACAGCACATTACAGACCAATTAGCTCAGATTAACAGAAGCTCAGAGTCACATTACAGGCTGATTTCTGCAGATTTTACAGTTTGAAAACCTCAGAAAAACCCTTTTAATCATGGTGTAAGCATCTGTTTCTGTGACTTTATAACCACACAAATAATGAGAAATTTTCCATGAACATATTACAGCAGGATGATTCAGTCTGTGAGCAGAATCCAGCCCTTTGAACGTTTATGAATATGAAAATAACATCATTTTATTTAAATAGCCTTTATGGGTGTTTACATTGTTTATAAGATGATATCATATATTAGCTCGGCCTGTTAAGAAAAAAAGGAATTTATGAGACTGAATGAACAAACATGTTAAATACAGCTTTGTATTTATTAAAACAATAAACTATTTCTAATCCTGGATTCAAAGATGAGTGTCTGGAAATGTTTGGTTTAGGTGCTTGAATTTTAGTCTTAAAAAGTTGTACGAGCCCTGATATCAGTCTCATCATCATCATCATCACCTCGGGTCTGTATTTAACCTGCTCCTCTGCTGTCCCTCCTCAGGCAGTACCTGGACCAGGAGGTGGCGCTGTCTGAGGACATGGTCCACAAGTACAGCGACATGGCTCTGGCTAAACTCAACAAGATGATTGGTGAATTGAGGCGCCTGTTCCTGGTCGAGGACCTGGTCGACTCCATCAAGGTGAGATTGACTCCGGCTCACACTGATCCGACCCATAAATGATGATTAATACAAAGAGTACAGAGACGCTGGCTGGTAAAAGAATGTTTTAAGGCACACATTTAACATTAAAGAACAGATAAACGGCAGACGTGCAGGAAACTGTTTAAACCTAAACTATATAGTTATGATAGTTTTAACTAAAAGTCTTGTACACTGAATTATTTCTTATTATTACTCATTAATCCCAAGCTTCATGTAGCAAAGGAAATATGATAAATATTTTAAGTTGGTTAAATATAAAAGTTGAAATTACAGATTATACACAGACAAGAAAGGTAAGTTTTAAATTAATACAGTATAGGAATATTATTTCAGTACAAACAATAAACAGGCCTTTTCAGACCATTGAGATGAGTTTAGGGTCCAAAGTTAATAAGTGAGTCAAAACATAAGATAATTAACATTTATAATTTATAATTTTGTTGTAAAAGCTCTCATCAGTGAATCTCATTTAGAAAAGTCCAAATTTTAGCTCAAAGTAAACACGTCTGTTGTTAAGGATAAACAACAAGAAATATTAATAATAAGCATTTATTAACACAAAATAAATAAACCAAAATACATACAGAACTGAAATAAAAAGCCCTCAGATGATTAAATGCATCAAAAACACTGTACAGCTCAAAATAAAACTTAACTGAAAGTTGCCTTAAATCAGCAGTTTTCTTATGGGACTTTTGAATAGCAGCTGCCAGGAGCGTTGCTAATGGATTTAAACAACTGAAAAGCTGTCAGGAGACGTCAGTAATGATTCACTGCTGTATGTGGAAAGTTTTAACAGGAAATCCATTGAGATCGCTGAGTGTTCAGTCCTTTAACACACCGTCCAGTCAGAGTGGACAAAGAGGAAGTGAACTGAACTTAACCCAGATATTTATGTGTTGGGAACCATCTGGGATTGGTCAATATATTAGATAATTAACTTTTAATCTGGGTTACATGTACTTAGTGTCAGGTTTAACTTTAAATTTGGCGGTGTTCTGTGCATGATGCAGTGCACTTCCTGTCCTCTCAGTGGTTTTTGAAGGATCAGCTGTGTTAATCAGCAGCGCTTGCACTGTGTTAACATAAGACACTTCAGTCCAGTTGCACTCAGAGCTCTGCAGCTGTCAGGGGCCTGTCGTCACCTCGCTGAACCCCCCACCCCTCCTCCACCCTCCGACCTGCAGTCCAAATCCAGACCTGCTCTCCGAGTCGGAGCAGAACAGATTCCCTAAGAGGGTAAAAAGTCTGACTGTTAATCTGATCAGGACGGAGTTTGAGCCTCAGGAATGTGTAAAATGTCTCAGCGGATCACAAACGCGTGTGTCAGAGTGTATTATGGGATACTCCCATTATTCTTCTGCATCTGATTAATGTCCCGCTGTCCTCGTCTCAGTGCCAGCAGTGAATATTTACCACCACATCAGCAGGTCATTAAAATGTCACACATATTTAATCTGCCTCACAGCCTCCAGTCAGAAATCTGACGGTTCTTCACCAGCCGCCATGTTGGATTCTTCATGTTCACTAACAGGAGCAGAAAACTGTCCCATCGTGTTTCAGCTGCTCTCTAAACATTCATACACACACCTTCAGGGTTTTACACAACAAACATCAGTTTAAAGAAGGACTGCAAACTGCGATCATTGGTAAAATTAATCAATCAATCAATCGATCAATCCATAAATCGGACAGACAGAATATTTAAAATGTTACATTTACCAAACAGCCCTTCAAAGTTTTATTTCCACGGCAACATGTTCCACGTTCAGCAGTACATACACCTTTAGAAATAAAGCTGCTAACTAGAACCATGTAGTGTTCCTCAGCTTGTCCCCATAGGAGAACCATTTTTGGTTCCTGTTTGAACTTTTTATAGAAGTTCACTGGGAACCCTTTCAAAGAGTTCTGCCTAGAACCTGACATGAAGAGTTATATCTAGAACCATCTGTGAAAGGTTTCACCTAGAACCACCTGTGAGACGTTCAACAGAGAACCGTTTTATGGTGCAATGGTTCCACCTAGAATCCTCTTTGGGGGCTCTATCCAGAACTTGTCTACTTTTCTAATGGTGCTAACAAGAATCCAACCTGGAGGTTCTATCAACAGCAATTTTATTTTCCAAGGGTTTTATCTAGAATCATCCCAGGAGGTTCTACTGAGAACAGTTATGGTACAAAGAACCCTTGAAAGAGTTCTTCAAGGATTTTAACAACTGATTTATTGTGTGATGAAGACAGAAACATAACAGAAAGCAGAGTGACAGGAAGGAAGAATATGACATGTATTTTCATAATATTTCAAAATAAAAGTCTCTGGACAAAAACATTTGAACATGAAATAAAATATTTTGTTGTTGTCTTTCAAAGGTGTTGGACGGTCCTGCTTAAAAAAACAACAAAAAATTGTTTTTGCCAAAACGTTTGAGACATTTCTAAAGCTGAACTTCAAACATTTTTTGTCTCCGGTCCCTTAAATGTGAGGATTTTCTTCTTCAAATCTTTGCAAACTAAAAAACTTTGTGTCTGAAGACGTCAGTTTGAGCTCGGGGAGACTGACGGACTTTTTGTCACAGTTTTTATGCCTGTGTGCCGATGACAGCTGTGGTTGTCCGTCTCGTGAACGTGACCGTGACACCTCAGGAACGCCTTGAAGGAAACCTTTACAAGTTTGGCACAAACTTTGTGATTAGATTTTGGTGGTTGAAGGTCAACTTCACCGCAACATAATGTTCTGCAGAAACACTGTTCTGGTTATTGTTCAGCGTCGTAACTGACGAACAGAAGAGACGATTGTGACCATATTTAGGTTTCCACCTTGAAACAGTGCTGATATTTGAAGCATCACAGTTGAGTTGAAGGAAAACCAGAAAATATTTTCTTAATAAAATATGATCCAGATCTCTGATCTCAGCTCTTCACTGTGTGGAATCAGTGTTCTTACATCTGATAAAAATTATCAACACATCTGCAAAATTAATACCCAAAACTCTCACTCGCACAGTCCGATCAATCACTCTATTGGTTTTAAAAGTGTGCAGTGACATCACAACATGGCCGCTGTGATATTTGTGTTCAGATATTCTCGTCTGTGTCGACTGTTTTATAAAGAGAAACAGACAGAATCAATCTGAGACGAGTCGTCTGTCCGATCAGTTTTTAGATTCGCTCTTTATGAGCGTTGACTGTCGGAGAGATGAAGCTGCTGCAGAGTTCTGAGAGCGAATAAAGAGAAACTCTCTGTGGTGTTGATCCACGGCTGCTTGACTTCATGAAAATGATTGTTGTTACGGGGATGAACTCTCTGCTGATTAAATGCTGCATTCATGACCTTTTGACCCTGAAAGCAAAAAAGAAATGCCGACTAATGTTCAGTTGATCTGCAGATTGTTTTCTTTGGTGTATAAGAAGCTTTTTTTTTTTTTTAAACATCACTTTGTTAATGTTTTGTGCGGTTTCTCTTCTCTCTCTGCAGTTTGCCGTGTTGATGTGGATCCTGACTTACGTCGGTGCCTTGTTCAACGGGCTCACTCTTCTTATTCTGGGTGAGGAAACAAGTCAGCTGTCATTTCCCATCATCCTTAGAGGCTCTGACTGGTGAAAAGTCAGATCATTTAAAGCCACGGTGTGGAGGATATAAAGTTTTGTTACTTTGGCTCCATCTGGTGGTGAAATCAAGACGACACAAACCAGCTCATCAACTAGACTCAAGTCTGATTCTTCTATAAACACAAAACTGATTCCTAAGAATAAAACAGTAACTTTAAGAGTTATTATAGATTTCTATTATTTTTTACTGTCTTTAGTTTTCAGTTAGTTTCCAGAGTAGGTTTGCTCTTTTCAGTTTAGTTTTTATTGTATTAAAATGTTTAGTTTTAGTATTATTTCTAGTTTTTAAAAATTGTAATGTCTGTTTATGTCAGAGACCAGATTTCTGAAGTTCAGAGCAGATTCAGATGCTTTGTTCTCTCAGTAATCACTTGTGTGATCTTGATAATTGCATTAAATCAATAATCTCAAGTTGTTCTCAGGTTTGGGGGGTTAGGGTGAGGGTTATCCTGTCTGTAGTTTTCAGTGTTTGATTTTAAATCAGACCAGTGAGAAGCAGCAGGTCTTCATATTGAACTTTTCTGATTGATTCTCTTCAGGTCTGATTGGAGTGTTCACCTGCCCGATCGTCTACGAGAAGCACCAGGTAAGAACCACAGAACACTTCAGACAACATCAAGTTTACATTTAACTCCAGTACTGAGGAACTTGTACTCCAGTGTTTACTTCATATTTCTACACCACCTCCAGTTACTACAGATGAATAGATTAATAAAATACACACACGTTTAAGTTTAAACCAGTGTTTTCTAAAAGATGAACTTATTTAAATCAGTGTCTGGTTGAGGCTCCTCGATGTTTCTTCAGAGAGATGTTTCTCTAAACTTCTGAACTTCTCACATGGTTTCATTTCAATAGTTTGAGGTCAAACTGTTCAATATTTCACAATAAAATCAACGACTAGAGAAAAGTTCAGACACTGAAACTTTTTTCTTTCCTGTCTCATTAATCGTGTGACGTCCCCTCAGACCCACTGGACCAAACTAGTTCACTGTGTATAAAGTAGTTCAGAGTTTGTCCACCTCGGGGCGCTCCAGCATCACTGATGCGTTCAAGGTCCAGGCTGCTTTTCTCAGTACTTGTACTTTATGTACATTTAGCTGATAATACAGATTCATGTGGAAGAAAACAGGTTTCTCTTTGATACGAGGTCACATGACTGAAACAAAAGGAGCATCGATAAATAAATAAGTAAACAAGCGAGACAAACAAACTAGGAACAATATATACCAGAGGATCAGAGGAGAAATACAGAATGAAAAAAGGTAAATAAATATGATTTATGTTGGGAAATAATCAAACAGTTTGCTGATGCTGCCATGCCGACTTTTTGTTCACTAAAATTCAACTTGATCAGTTGCATCTCTGATTATTTATTATTGAATTGTGGGACTTTTTTTTTTCCTTCTGAAGGCGGGGCCAGAAAAAAAAACATGAGAACCACTGATGTACAGAATTTAAACAGACTCAAGTAAAATCCAGTAATAAAGTATGAGACCAGATTTATTTAAGGTGGTGCTGCACACTGACTCTGTGTGTGTGTGTGTGTGTGTGTGTGTGTGTGTGTGTGTGTGTGTGTGTGTGTGTGTGTGTTCAGGCTCAGATCGACCACTACCTGGCTCTGGTCAACAACCAGGTCAAAGACGTCGTTGGGAAGTAAGTCGACAGTTTGATCCCTGGTTCTGTTTTTGTCCTTCTGTCCACACTGAGACTGTGGCTGTAACTTTGGTTTAGTTTAAGAACATTTGTCCAAATAAGTTTTGTAGTATTAAAAAAAACATATTTTACACTGCAACTGTAATGCAGTCGGGGGCAAAGTTACAGACATACAAATTCAATTAAATGTACATGTTGCATTCACACTGAGTGAATTTAAAGATCTTCCCAAACAATTTAAGACCATTGAATATTTTTAAGGCCTTTTATTAGTAAACGTGAATGTAAAACAGTTTAAAGACTTTTTAAAAAGCTGTAATCTCCCTGAAAAAAAGTTTCATTATACTGTACTTATGTTTTTGAACTGACATGTATTTATTGTCACGTGACGTGGAGTTTTATTGCAAAATCATCCTTAAATTTCAGTTATGGGTATTCAAAAGTTTTAAATTTAACTTGCTGATCGATGTCTCACCTGTTCCTGACGATTTTTGATACTCCATGTCGTCCTGCAGGATCCAGGCGAAGGTTCCCGGGATGAAACGTAAAACAGAGTGAAGAGACAACAGGTCGGAGTTTGGATTCAGGAAGTCCTGAGAGGAAGATGGTTGGAGGGTGAGGGAGGGGGTGTGTCTGGGTGGGGGAGGGGGGGTGGATATGAAGGAAGGCTGGAGGAGGAGAGGAGGGGTCTGGCGTGGACGCAGCCCTTCTAACTTTATTTGTCAAAATAATAAAAAACACTTTTTTCCAGTTCAGAATTCCTTTTTTTGTGTTTTCTGGAGAAGTTGAAGCAGGTCGGAGTTCAGCTGAGGTTCACGACAACGACGTCGGCTCGACGATTTTTATTTTTAATCCAGGGTTGAAATGTTTGTTTCTGCGAGGCGTTAAAACTCACAGAAACACATTTTAGTCTTGAGTCAACCCTCCCGGTGCATCGTGGGAGGTCACGCTCCCTCGGCCGGGCTCGTTTTGAGTTTTCCCGCCCGCAGTCGAGCCGAGCGGCGAGAGATTTTTTTCTTCGTCTGCTGTTTTTTGAGAAGGATGAGCGCGAGCAGCAAACGGCACCTCATTTGTATTTTTTTTCTTTATATTTTGTTCTGATTACCGAGTTTAGACGTATTTTGTGATTTTACTGTCGTGTCCCTCAAAGCTGCGAGCTCGTTTCCTCGGTAACCTGCTGCGCGGTTTCGCCTCGATGTGACGAACGACGAATTTGTGAACGACGTCTTTGACTCCTGATGAGGCGGCGTGGTGGGGGGGTGGAGGTGGAGGTTGGGGGAGGGGGGGGTGGGGGCTTGTACTACCATTTAAAAAACTTCATTGCTTCTGAGTAACTCTAGCTAGAAACATCTAGAAAACCTTTGCCAGACAAATAAAACCACATTAACAAGTCGTTATTTCCATGTCATTGCAGCTGTCTAGTAATGAAAAACTCTGGAAGAAACACGTTTACATTCATCCACATCAGATAAAAAAAAAATAATAATAAAAAACAGAAAAAAAAGAAGTGGGATTTAAAGAAAAAATAAATAACCATACTGTCTGTGGAGCCAATATCTTAATAAAGTTGCAACTTGATGTGACTTTGGGAAACCTTCAAGCATTTGTTTGTTATGCAAGTATAATTGTGAATGATAAACTTCATACTTCAATTGTGACGATAAAAAGCTTCCAGCCGGGAGCCGTGTTTGTGGAATGCATTGTGAGATGTAAACAATTATCAATAAAGCTTCTAGACGAAGAAAGTCCCGCCTCCCTGTCTGTCAATCAACTACAGTCAGCTTCTACGTCAGCAAGACAGGAAGAGACACTGATGAGCAGAACTGTCACGATGTGACGTGGAAAGTTTCATTTTGACGTAGATAAAATGATCTTGTTATATACACTTTGTCTTGTCATGAAATAAAACGTTTCATGTTTTAATGTGATAAATTGTTATAACAAGTTATCATGTTATAACATGAAAAGTTTATTATTATAACAAGTTATCACATGGCTTTATTAAATACTCGATTCTGATTGGTCAATGTAAGTAAAACAGACCAGCGCCATGATCACAGTCCAGATGAACCACTGAAATCATTTGAAAAATTAATATTTTGTCAATTTATTGATATTTTTTGTTACATAATCATGCAGGATAATGTACAGTGAGGTCAGTATTGTGAAATAAAGCTATAAAATCATTTTAAAATTAAAATTTTGTCATAAATGGAAAAATATTTTTTTTCTTTTTTGGTAAGTAATGTTATCATCCTGTCAATTTATTTCACATTAATGACCTGATAACTGTTCATTATCCCTCACATATGTTTCACATTTAAATAAAATATTTTAATGTTATTACAAACTTTTATTACATGGTGAAAATTTTCTTGTATATCAATATAATTTTCTTATGAAATAAAAGGTTTCGTGTTATGTGATAACTTAAATTGTTATAATATAAAGGTTATCACATTATACCAAGTAAAGCTGCAAGGATTAATTATTAAATTAACTGCCAGCTATTGTGATAATTGATTAATCAGTTTGTCTAAAGTCTAAATTCTCTGATTTCAGTTTCTTAAATGAATATTTCCTGGTTTCTTTCCTCTCTGACAGTAAACTGAATGTCTTTGAGTTGGACTCTGATCAACATTTCCCGACATGTTTTTGGCAAACAAGTACTAATTGGAAAAAAATCGACTGATTAATCGACTGAAATTAATCATTGCAGCCCTAATAACAAGATAAATGTTAACAACAAAAAGTTTTTTGTCATAAGATGTTTTCACATTATGATTAACTTGTCAGTATTAAAAGTTTGTGTCTTTCCTGATTAGTTTGTTATAAAGTGAAAACATCCTGTTATGACATGAAAAAATCTAACATTATTTTAAACAGCAGTAATTCAGATGTTCATTTTAAAATCTTAGTTTAAATTATGAGAGTTACAGGTGTAGTAAAGTTAGAAACTTGAAGCCAAATTATGAAGCAACAAGTCAAAATGACTGAAAAGGTCATAAGTCTATTTTATCCATATTTTGACTGAGCTGAAATTAAAACATCAACATGATGAGATATGAATTCAAAGAACAAACTTTAATGAGTTCTTGTCTGCAAGGTAAAAGATTTTGGATTTCTCTTTTTCACAGGAGCCATTTTGACCTGAAAGTGTAAACAGGTGTCACTGATGATGGTCCCATTCCATTTAGTGTTGTCCACAGTAGCAGCAGCCCGACTCTGTTTGACCTGAATGGAATGGAGCCTTCATTAGATCGATGGGTTACACTTGTTGCATATCAAGATGGCTGCTGTGAAAAAGTCAAATATTTTTCCTTATTATCTCATAATTTTAAAATAAACGCTAGTTTCATTTGTCATTCCTAATATTTCGTCTATTTTTTTGGCTGAAATGTTTCCATAGATGTCAGATTTAATTTTCTGCAGACTTTGTCTTAAAAATATTTAAAGCTTCAGTCTGAATGACGTCTCTAACAGTTTTATGTGATATAAAAATCTGAGAATCAGCAGAGAAATATTTTCTCCTAATGATCAGTTTGATTGATCCATATTATTTTGATCAGAACACAGATGACTGAACAGAAAAACTTTCCTCACCAGTTCCAGATTGATGAATGTGATGAATGTGATGATGATGATGATGATGATGATGATGATGATGAAATAAATACCACCAGGACTCTGCCTGCAGAGGAAGGCCATGACGTTCAGTTGAAAGCTCCTCAAACAAGTAAGTTGCTGTGGACTTTTTGGTGAGTGGATGATTTTTATTGAGTAATTATTTTATTTATTTGGCAATAACAACATATAAACAGTCCATAACAGCTCATCCAGAAAAACAGAATAATATCTGGATAAGTGACTTTTTTTTTTCTCATGAGTGATGATGTCATGAGGGGGAGGAGCCAGTTGCAGTGAGTAAAACTTAAAAGCAGCTGATTATTTGAGTGAAGTTTGTTTAAAACATGAAACTTGAGTGCTTAGTTTGCTTTTATTGTATCGACTCGACATCACATAATTTAAAACACCAAAAAGGTTCAGAACAATGGTTCTATTTTTCTCATTTATTTACCTCCAGGTCCTGATTAACTGCCCCTCGTCTGACCTCAGATGGTGTCCAGACAAACACACACAGTCTCAAGATCTCTGACGCTTTAAAAAATGAATACCTATTAAAAAAATAAAGATATGCTCTGAAATCTGTGACGTGTTTCTGTCGAGATTAATTATAAACCGTAAATATTCATGCTGTAAAGTCAAATTAATCATCTCTTTTAAAGAGTATAATCCTTTGTAAAATATTAAAAATAATTATTAAAAGTCTTAAAGTATTATCAGAAATAAATGTAATAAATTCTAAAACTATTATTGCAATTTAATTTGTGGAATTAAAGAAAATACAATTAACAATTTTGTGTGTCGGCACTCAAATGTACATTAGTGTGTTCTTGAGTGTTCTTGGGTTCTGTTCTCACTGAAGAACAAATCTGACATGAGAAAACGTTGGTGAATCCCAGAATCTGTCAGATTTGAAGAAACCTAAATGTCACTTTTTTTCTTCAGTTCTGGAAAATGTTGCATTAAATTATTTTCATGCAATCATCCATTTGAAAAGCTCGACATGTGAAAGCTGAAGTTTTCCTCCTGCAGGCTGAAGGTCACATGACCAGATCGTGTTGAGGTTCAGTTCTGAATCCTAAAAGTCTGGAGACGAAGGTTGCAGGAAGAAAATGTTTGTTCTTCAGCTCAGACCAAACAGTGAGACAGAACTGGAGCAGGAGGCGCCACGTGTCACATGTAACCATGACTGAGCTCAAGTCAGCTAAAACCGAGGTTAAATTCTCCTCGGCAGCTCCAGGATCAGGTGGAAGGTCCAAGTTCTCCTCAATCAAAATACAAGAAATGATTCTGCGTCACTGCAGACTGATAAGGAATGAAAGAGTTTGTTTAAGAGACTGAAAATGAACGAAAGTTTGTCTGGACGTTCCTTTGTTCCACTGTGGAACAGCCTGCAGGAATGAATGTGTTCAAGAGCGTAAATTCATTATTAAACTTTACATCAACAATCAATCGATCAATCAAACTGTCAGAACCCTCAAACACAGCAGTTAGTTTAGTTAGTTATCGGTTTATTATTTTAGTTATTAGTTTATTACTGTGGTTGAACAGGAGATAAATAATAATTATGTCATGATGGGAAACATCTATTACCAGATTATAAACTGACATCTTGTTACGTCTTGTTACAGACTTTATGTTGTTTTTCATCCTGCTGCGTCTCTTTTGTCATATTGTTTTTTGTTTTGTTACGTCTTTTGTGTCTTATTAAGTCTTTTATGTCCTTTTTCATCTTATGTCTTTTTTTTGTCTTGTTACATCTTTCTTTTTCATCATCACATCTTTCTTCAAGATGGTTTTTGATGAGCGTAGGTGAGTCAAACCAGTTGAATAACTGGTTTTTATTCCAGTGATGTTCCCTCTTCCTGTTCAGCTGGGCTTCACTGCAGTAGAAGTACAGACACTCGAGTAAAAGTAGAAGTACTGCAGTAAAAATGAAAAAGTTCAGGCTCTGAAATGTCCTCTGAAGGACATTTCTACTGACTGACTCTGTGCAAAGACAACTGAACCTCAGCTTTTCTCCCTCTGTCCTTTTTATCTTGTTGAATTTTCTTGTAATGTCTTTTCTTCATCTTGTTTTTGTCTTGTATTGTCTTTTATGTAATTTTTTGTCTTAATGTTTTTTTTTTTCATCTTATGTTTTCTTGGTCATTTTACATCTTTTTCTGTCTTGTTTCTTCTTTTTCGTCTTAAGTTTCTTATGTCGTTGTTGGCCATGTTATGTCTTAAGTCTTTTATATTGTTTTTCTTCTTGTCACATCTTTATTTTTTATTTTCTTATTAATTTCAGTTGAAATCAGTCTTGACGTTAGAAGGTGGCGCACAATCACACAAAATAAAAATAATCAGTAATTCCCCTCAGATGCACTGAAAGTAAAGTAAGCTTGTTGAGTTTAAATGTAGGGAGTGAAGGTAAAACGTTTTCAGAAAAATAAAAACTCAAGTCCAGCGGACACCTGAAAAATCTACTGAAGTGCAGTAATGAAGTACTTGTGGCCCCTCGCTGCAGTGCCCGTGCACTCTTTGTCACTCTTTGTCACTCTTTGTCACATTTGGTATCAGGATGTAAAATGTGCAGAGCAACCTTTAAAGACATGCAGCTTGTCAGTCCTCTCCACACCCAGCTCTCACTCATCACGTCACACCTCAGGCTGCCGTCTGCACTGCGTCTCTGAGCTGCTCCTGGACAGTCGGCCAGCATGGCTCTCAACATCCCGGGTCTGGTGGCCACCATCATCTTCTACCTGCTGGTGCTCGGCATCGGCATCTGGGCCTCCATCAAATCCAGACGGGATGAGAACAGGATGAAGGCAGACCACGCAGACATGGCCCTGCTGGGGAACAGAAAGATCAACCTGGTTGTCGGCGTCTTCACCACAACTGGTGAGTTTGTTTTCACTTTAACTGCATGGTCACAGAATCCTGTCGTATCTACAGCTGTTCTGTGTGAGGAAAGGTGTAACCCCCCAAAATATATATGTATATATATATAAAAAAAAGAAAAAACAGGAACATCTCCAGCTGAAGGATCAAAGTTCTTTATTCCACACACATTCAGTCTTAAAGTTGAGGTTTATTCTGATGATCAATGACCCGTGTGAAAGTTTCCGAGCTCCTCTGATTATTTTAATGTGTTGTCTAATTGTTGAAAGTGAAGAATGTGTAGCTGGTCTGACTGGAACATGTCCTTTCAAGCCAACAATAATTGATTCTCTGTAATAAATCAGGTCTGTTCAGACACACCTGTCCTCAGCAGGACCTGCAGGCTGCAGCTGTGTGTCATCACACGTCAGTAACGTGTATAAAACCCTGCGGTTTCCTGTTAAGCAGGTAACTGTTTCAACATTCTGTTCTAAAGATAATGATAGATCCTGTTTAATGCCGTGGAACTCAAACTGTTCAGGCTCTGAAATGTCTTCAGAGGATAAAAGTAAAAAGTTGTCCTCTGAAGGACATTTCTACTGTTTCTGTCCAAAGACAACTGAACCTCAGCTTTTCTCCACCAGAGTCTCTGTCTCTCTCAGGTTCTTATGTCTTTTTCATCCTGTTTGTTCTTTCATGCAGTTTTTAGTCCTCCTTTTACGTTTTTTTTCCCCATTTTGTTACGTCTTTCTTGTCTTCTGGCTTTTATGTCATTTTTCATGTCATTACGTCTTTTTCATCCTGTTGTGTCTCTTTTGTTTTCCTTCTTTGTCGTCTTATGTTAAAAACGACGTAACAAGACAAAAACTTTTTGGTTTCATCTATTTATTTTGAACATTTAAAAGATAACATATATATGTAAAAAAAAAAAAAAAAAATAGAAACTATAAATAATGAACAGACTTACAGTGAGAAAAATAAATTAATACTTGATGTCTGAAAAGGAGCAGGAAGAAGCAACATGTTTGTCCAGACCTCCTCCTCAGTCTCTTACACTGTGTGTGTGTGTGTGTGTGTGTGTGTGTGTGTGTGTGTGTGTCAGCTACCTGGGTTGGCGGGTCCTTCATCATCGGCACGGCTGAGACGGTGTACGACCCAGACTTGGGGCTGGTTTGGGCCGTGTTGCCTGTAGCTGCAGCGCTGACTTTCTTTCTTGGTAAGAATCTTTCATTCTTTGAAAGTTTTATTTGACTTTGAGTTGTGGACAAAACAAGACATTTGAGGACATTTGTGGACTTTGGTCAACATTTTCTGTCATTTTATGGACCAAACAACTGATTGATTAGTGGAAAAATTATTGCCAGATTGATCAGTTGTGAAGACGGATGGAGATTTATTGAATCTTTTATTGTTTATTGTTGCTCATTAATGTTAATTAATATATTTCCTGGGTATGATGAGCTATTTCTGCTAATTATACAAATTTCAAGTCTTAGCAACCAAGTTGAATTGCAAAGCAAAGTAGTATTCCAGTGGAATAAACCTTTAAAACTATAACAGCTGAAACAGAAAGTGGTTTTTGGATAAAAAGTTTCTGGGCTCAACCAATCAGAGCTGGTTTAGTTTGTGCACTGTTTGGCTGTAATATGAGAAAGTTGCTCGCCAGGCCGCCATGTTGAAAAAGATACGTCACATTTCTCCTCAGGTGGTCTGATCTTTGCTGAGCCGATGAGGAAGAAGAATTACGTGACCATGATGGACCCGTTCCACGCCAAGTACGGAGACGGACTGAGCGGACTCCTGTCACTGGTGCTGCTGCTGGCAGAAATCACCTGGGTCACATCAACGCTCATCAGCTTGGGTACCAGTTTATCAAACCGCATCTTGATTTACGTGTTGTGCTTTTACGTTTTGATTGAACGTGTTTCTGTGTGTATAAACTGCATGTGTATTTCAAGTTGGCATGGCAACCGCATGTGTGTTTCATAGGAGTAACCATGAGCGTGATCCTGGATCTGTCCTACTCCGTGTGCATCTGGATCTCTGCTGCTGTGGCCATCGTCTACACGGTGCTGGGAGGTCTCTACTCTGTGGCCTACACAGACGTCATACAGCTCACCCTCATTTTTATCACACTGGTAATTTGATCGACCACATGTGGATCAGTTTGGATTCACAGCGGTTACGACGACACATTTTCTTTTCAAAACATCAGAACGAACATGTGATGTCATCACTGACAGTTAGAAGACTTCATACACAGATAAACTCTGAGCTTCTTTACCTGCGTCTCCATGTGATTAAACTGAACTTTGTGTTAATTTGTTGCTTTAAAGTTTGTTCATCTGAACATTTTTTGTCGAGATAAATAAATCTAATGTTATTATTCCCCGGCCGTATGAGAAGTGGAGGTTGGCAGTAGAAACCAGCTCTACTTGAACTTGTGTTAAAGGTGTTTCTCTGTTCCCTCAGTGGACGTGCGTCCCTTTCCTCTTCATGAGTCCCGCCTCCGTCGACATCACCACCACATCGTTCAACCAAACCTTCCAGGCCTCCTGGGTCGGGACTCTGACGGCAGACAGAGTCTGGATATGGATCGACATCTTTTTACTGCTGGTGAGGTGATGAGCAGCATGTGATCAACACTGACACACGAGAACTGAAACAAGGTGACTCAGAATGACTGAAAACACAGACGTCAGCTGATATTCAGGAAAATGATGCCATCGAGCGGCCGTGAAGGCAGCAGCATGACTCCCAAAAATTAATATCTACACAAACTGTATAGAGTCTGACATTAAGACGTGTGCAGGACTCCAGACTCAGACCCTCCTAACATTTTAAAATTAATTAATTTAAAAGCACATGAGCAAAACACCACAAATGATTTTTTTTTAAACTATGAAATGTCTTAAATGTGATTTAAAATAAGTTTTGTCTTGCAGTGTTGTCATGCAGTGCACTCATAAGTCATAATGATTTAACCTGGAGAGACGAATATTTTCTGAGGTGGTACGATGTGTAAAAAACTTTCAGAAACTCTGGTCTGTATTATTTACTGTGTAATATCTCTATCTCTACTCCACCTCCCCTCCAAAGATGCTGGGAGACCTGGGCTTCCAGGACTTCCATCAGAGGACACTGTCTGCCTCCTCCTCGTCCACCGCCAAGCTGCGGTGTTACATCGCCGCACTCGTCCTCCCCACGTTTGGGATTCCTCCGGTGCTCATCGGGGCCGTGGCTGCATCAACGGGTAAAACTGAAAATACCTTTCAACTCACGACACAACGGAAACCAAAACTAGTACACTGAGCATGCTGCAGTTATTATTTATATTTAATTATTTGTTTTTGATTTATATTTATTTTCAAGCTTAATAATAATAATAATAATAATAATAAAAATATTACAGCCCAAACCCAGCCCATGAAATATGTAAGAAACACAGCCTGACCCGACTCAAACCTGTCGGGTCTTGGTCCTGGTCCCATCAGGTCCCTTTGGGTCCCATCAGGTCCCTTTGGGTCCCATCAGGTTTGGGCACAGATGTCAAGCTCTAGTTGCTGGTGGCTCATGTCATGTTTGCACACAGAACAACACCTGCCCTCATATTACCTGTGTTAATAACAAACAGTTGGCCACACCCCTCCAATTTATGATGAAGCGGAACTATTTTCTCTTAAAGAGAACGTTGAAGAGAACGTTGAAGAGAACGTCGACACACTGAACTCTGACTGATCCTGCACCTCCTCTGTGTCTCAGACTGGAACCTGACCTCGTACGGTTCTCCGCCTCCGTTTGAGCGAGGTGAGGCCGGTCTGATTTTACCCCTCGCCCTGCACCACCTGACCCCGCCTTATGTCTCCATCATCGGCATCGGAGCTGTGGCTGCCGCCGTGATGTCATCGACTGACTCCGCCCTGCTGTCAGCGGCCTCCATCTTCTCCTCAAATATCTACAAGAGGATCCTGAGGACCGAGGTGAATGAGTGTAATCATATCTATCTATTAATCAATCATCAAATTAATTGCTGGTTATTTTTGATAATTGATTAATTGATTATAGCCAAAGTCTCTGATTTCAATCTGGCTGTGAGACTACAACAAAGTTTACGTAACATAAAAAACGTCTGAATATAATGGAGCTCAGCCTCTGACCTCCGTCCTCCGTCCTCCGTCCTCCGTCCTCCGTCCTCCTCCCTGCAGACTCTGTCACTCTTCACAGCTGAACTAAGGGACCGGGTGTAAATAGATCAATAACTGCCATGTGATTATTCTCACCCAGGTGCAAACAGACTCTGAAAAACTAATTTCACAGCCATATTAACTTCCTCTGTTTCTTCTGGCTGCAGGCGTCAGAGGAGGAGATCCGGTGGGTGATTCCCGCTGCTGTGGTTTTATGCGGCCTGGCAGGTACAGCGCTCACCTTCCTGGAAGCAGGTGTTATGGCCTTCTGGGTCCTGGGTGGAGAAATCTCCTACATTATCATGTTCCCGCAGCTGGTCTGCGTGCTCTTCTTCAACATCTCCAACGGTTATGGCGCCACTGTGGGCTTCCTGGTGGGTTTGATTTTAAGACTGTTGTGTGGAGAGCCTGTGCTCAGGCTACCACCTGTCATCCATTTCCCAGGATGCACCCTTGAAGACGGTGTTTATGTTCAGTACTCCCCTATCAGGACCACCTGTATGCTGGTTTCTTTTGCCACCATATTGCTGGTTTCCTACCTGACGTCTCTGCTCTTCAACAAAGGACTGATACCTGAGAAGTGGGACGTGTTTCACGTTAAAGTGCAGAACCCACCACAAACACAAACACCACGGGCAAAACAGAAGAAACACAACTCTGAGAACGATGGAGTCTCAGATCCAATGTTGGAATCAGCTTGTTGAAATTCAGATAATAACATGATGCAACACTAGCGTGCTGCGGGGATGGCGTATTTTTGTAGTCCAGCCCTGAAGTCAGCGTTGCTCTGGTTCCCTCGACAAACAGGCAGTGGGATGTTTCCTGTGGATTTTAAGCTTAAAGCTTAAAAATTCAGGAGTGGGGTGTTTACTGACATTTTATGTCGTAGAGCAAAATGTGAAAATCTGTTCAGCTTGTTTTAACCACAAACCTCATTTCGGACACACAACTAAAAACACTTTGAAAGAAACCCTCTGACTTTGGAAGGAGGGAACAGAAGATGCAGAAATGATCACTCAGCTCTGGGTTTTGGGAACCAGGTTTCTCTTGGAGGATCGGGCAGATGAACGTCTTTGGTGAGGGTACAAAGAAAATTATTTACTAATATTTTTGGTGTGAGTAACAAAAAACTTCATCTATTAAAGGCAAAAAGCTTGAAAATAAAAAAAATAAAAGACAAACTTAATGTGAGTGCCACCAGAAAGGTCAACTGATCACCAGTGAAGGGTCTTAATGCAGTTTATTGATGTTTACTCATATTAAATAATTAAAGTTCATATGTAAAACAGTCATTTATATGGTTCAGTGATGAAAATGGAAGGAATATTTACAGTTCAGATGTAAAATGCATACCATTATTTGATTTCCTTTGAACATGTATAACCTTTGGGAGGAGGTGACTGTTTGTTCCTAGTAATTAAACAAATGTCATTTCCTTTTCATGCTTTTATCAGAAGTGAGTTTGTTGAGAGTGAAGCGACACTCTTCTACTTTTTCTCTCATTAACAGTTCAAGTTTACATTTAATGCAGTAATTTGATGAACTTTGGAAATGAATAATTGTTGCGTGCAGTTAATGTTTTTTTCTTGTGTTGAAGTAAACAGTTAAACGTTCCTGTTTGTTCCTGTGGATTTTTTGATGTGGATTAGAACGAGGTGAAGCGAGGTGAGCGACAAGCTAAAGCCTCATTCACTGAAAACCTACAAACAATGTCAATGTCTGAACCAAATTTAGTACCAGAAAGTTTAGTTTTACCTGCTGTGTGAAAGGAAAGGGAACAGGAAAGTCAGGAGGATTCTTTCTCATGAACGTCTGTACAAAACTTCTTCTTATCTTAGTCCAGACCAAAGTGGCGTCCATGGAGCCAAGCTGGTAGTTTGGGTGCCAAATAAATGATGGAAATTTTTAAAACCTAACATTTTTTTTTTTTACTTTGAATGATAAAAAGTAAAGTGCATGACCTCCGTGTCCTGTTGCTTTAAAGGGGTAAAAAGTAAATGAAGCAATTAAAGGTGATAAGATGATCAGCTCACCTGGATGTGACCTGATGGATCAGGTCCAGCAGTCCAGTATCCTGCTGGTGCCCCCTACAGGCCGCAGAGTTCAAAACCATCATCATATGGAAGAGTGGAGCAGAAAACGTTGCTGATGTTTGACCGTGAAAGTTTAGTCTTGACTTTGGGAATTGTTGGGAAAGTATGGGAAAGAGGCTGGTGGTGAACCTTAATGTGGGAATATTTTGTTGAACAATACACCGATGATATTTTGGCAAAGAGAAATAAACACAAAAGGTAATATATAAATGTTAACAAGCTAACATTTGCAAGTCATGCATGACAGTTACAGCAATACCAATATATTAAAGGAAGGAAGGATATTTTTTAAAGTGGTAGATTTGAAGTTGGACACTACCAGTGGACTACACATAAAAATTCACAAGACTCAGCATTAAGAACAATGTTTTCTTTATAATTTAAAATAATATTCAAAACAAATGATATATGATATAAAATATAAAATGATATAAAAGATGCCATATAAGATGCAATCCGAGGACATAACAATGCCAACTCAAATCTCAAAAATAAAAATAAAATAAAATACAACAAACAGTACGAACACAGTGTTTAGTGTAGGTTGATATCAGAATTTGTGTTTGCGAGAGCCTCTCTGAAATCACTAAAACACATGAATAAACTTCTTTTTGTAAGAGGATACATGGTTTCACTGGACTGGAAGGGTATGAAAAACTATCATGTGACAAGTAACTAGTAACTAAAGCTGTCAGACAAATGTAAGGAAGTATAAATAAGTTGTATAATATAGAAATACATTAAGTACATAAGTTGTATAATATAGAAATACATTAAGTACATGTAAGTTCTCAAAGTACAATACTGAAAACAACAGCACACAGTTAAACACTGAGAAACCATCAATATCACAAGAAATAAACATGAACAAATAGAAAACATCCTGTAAAATGTCATCTTATTGTGAAAATCTGTCTGTTCCAGCTCTTCCTGCCGGGTTTCTTCCTGCTTCCAGACAGGAGTGCCTCTGGAAACAACTCACCTGTGTCAGTCTTTTCTCACTTTAGACGGAGTGAAGAAGCTGTAACTTGACTGAGACATGTTTGTCTTTCATCACTTCAGGGTTTGTTTGTTGCAGTGTGTTGTTCGTAGTAGTTGCTCAGTTCTTTCGTGGGAAAGTGTTTAAAGATAAATCTATGAGCGGCAATAACACATCTTTTACTTTTCATTTTTAAAAACATCTGAATTGGGTAAAAAGTTGTCCACTTTGCAGTGTTTGTTCAGTGTTTGTAGTCATCTCACAGTGTGACTGCTGTGAGGACGTGTCTACTAGCCAACCAATAGGAATGCAACATAAAGACATTTAAATATTCATGTATGTAAGCTATAAAATACTTCATGTTACCTGAAGCTCTCTTTGGCACCTGAAGTTGGTGTCTTTTTCCCTCGTATGATCGAGTCCACATCCTCCTCCACCTCTTTTTTGGATTTTTTCATACACATACATCCCACTGTGGTTTGAATCTGGCTGAGCTTTATTCTTTACCTCTATACACACTGATGACACAGATGGATGATGCACGCTGAAGACAGATGATGACGTTTCCTTGTGTATTGGCGTGTGTCCTCGCCTTTGATTCAGCAGGTCCAGTCTACATACCTTGTCACGTCACTGCAGCTTCATGACGCCATCCAGTGGACTAATAGTAGAACTACAGCAGTTGATGGCAGCAGCCTCCTGTGTGTCACTCTGACTGAATCCAACTGACACTGAAATGAAACATAAAATACCAACCAATCAGTGGAGAGATTTCTGTTCATGTGCAGATAAATGATTTATGTTTCGTCTCCAGATGAAAGTGTGTGTGAATGTGAGTTCAGCAGCATGAATCCATCCGAGGACAGAGAGGAGGGGGTCCCTCCCTTAAAGACCACTCTGTGTGGGGAAGATGACAGCCGGAGGTGAGATGAGGATTCTGATTGTCCACAATTCTCCATCTGAAGCAGACTTTTGTCTGAGCAGTGATGCAAAATGAAAATAGGGAGGAGATTTTCTTCCTCGCGTTGCTCACTGCTGATGTTTGTCCTGATCCATCGCGCTCTGGTCAGTTCCACATTCTGGTCTTGTGGACTGGACTATGAGCTGATTGGTTGGTTGAACATCTGGTTAGATGTGGTTGGCTGTTGTAGCTGCTCTCATTTTAAATCTATCAGTGTGCTGAATTTTGTAATATCTGTGAACTGTAATCAGTAACACGTCCATGATGTAATGTCAGTAAGTAGATTTTTTTTTAATTCAGCCATGTATTCAAACAATTAAAATTCTACATAATATCACATTTCTTTTTCTCAGTAATATTTTTTATGAATATGTGAGCTTTAATAATTTCTTTCTGTCAGGATCCAACAGAGACCAGACTGTCCTGAACCTGAACCCAGCTGTGTTTCCATGAAGAGTGACGGATCTGTGGACGGTCGTCTGTACTTTAAAGATGGACGCCACCCTGTTGATCAAAGGTGAGGATCTGAAACTGACAGTAACAACTAAATTATGTGTATTTATAACACTGTCAACTGTGACATCTCCAGTTTGAAACCTTTACCGGGTCAGATGAGCTCTGAAGGAGAGTTACAGAAGTCAGGCTGTAAATGACGTAATAACAGTGTGTATATGTAAGTCCTAAACACACACACAGTGTAAGAGTGTGTTCCATTTATTGTTCCGATACTTTGGACTTTTTCATGACCGAAGTATTTTGTTTTCCATGCAAATTTCTTAGAAAGTATCTTCCATTTTAATGTGCATGTAAGAGATATTTTCTTTTCTTTTGAGACATTTTTGCGACTCATCATCATCTATTATATCATTTATGTGTATAATGTTCCAAAAATTCAAAACTGTTCAACTGTTGCCAGTTAATTACGTTGTAAATTTTCTCTGATTTAAAAAAAAAAAAATCTTACACTTTTGAAAGTTTTGTCAACCTTCTCAAATTATGCTTCAAGTTACAAGCTAAGTTCAAATGTGAACTTTTTGTAAATAAGACAGAAGAAGCAGGCAGGTTTTTGCACGAGTCTCATTTAATCTGCTTGTACACTTACACACACTCACACACACACACACACACACACACACACTTTGATCACAATCACCTCAGTATAAAAATCAACCAGTGAACCTAATTCACACCAAAAATCTCATCAATCATCCACAAATATGTTTTGGTTTAAAAATAAATTCATGCATCTCAGCATCATTTATATTTCCATGTACAGTATGATACAAATCATGTGAAAACAAAAGAGCTACACAGTCTGACAACCTGTACACAGAAAAACATTTACAAACCAAAACTCATCTCAGTGCAGCATTTTACATCTTCATTAACATTTATTTTATTTTTGTGGATGTTCCTTGGCTTCTTCTGTTTTTTTTCTTCTCTTTATAAAACGATTATCTGCAGCCATCGTGGAGAAACACGCCACACATGCATTCTGCACAAACACCCTGTACATCAGACTGTTAGCGAGTAAATCTGAATCAACAGCACACGCAAATATAGTCACACATTTTTTCTTTACTAGATTACAGAAACTCAGTGTGTAACATGGATTTTAACATCAAGATTAAAGGTTTTGGCCACATTTTTGTGCCACAAAGATCCTTTTTTTAAACTACGGCAGGCCAGAGGGGACACATGTCAGTATTTCAGACTTTCAGTTTCCCTGTGAGGAAAACGGTTTAAAATCACTGGGCTAAAATCTGCAAAAATATCATCATAACATGTCAGTTTCCTGCTGTAACATTTGGTTTTATTTTACTAATGAACCTTCTTCAGTTGGTTCTGTTTCTGCTCTGCTGTTTCTGAACAGCTGTGCTTGCAATTATCTTTTTAATGCTGTTATTTTGAAATTACAAGTAAATTATTCCATTATCTTGAGATAACGAAGCTCATTTTCTTGTGATAAGATCAATAAGCACCTCCAAATTTCATAACATGGGCAACGATGATGTTCAGTGAGAAACAACTTGTCTGTTATTTTGTCATTTTGTTCCCTGCGTATCTGTAAACACAGTGTTTGCATTAGAGAAGGTGCTGCATGAATGAATGGGACAAATTGTACAGGACTGAATTAAAGAGGACAGAAGGACACAATGCCTGTGTTACACTGCTTACTAACACACTCACTAACCCTGACCCTTACTAACATACAGCACATATGATTGAAACAGAAACGTCAAAGACATTAGCGTTGATTTGTGATGAAGATAGGTTGGAATTGAAAGTGTTCAAAACTTTGCACAACCAGAACCAGGAGGAACGTTTCAAACACACAACCTTTTTGTGTGGAGTTTGCGTGTCGTCCTCATGTCGCCTCTGATCAAGGTGCTGACGTAGAGTTTGAGTTGGTCCCCAGGTGCTGCACACATCTTTACTTTATAACGAAGCTTGTTATCTCCAGACAGTGGCGTTAAAAACAAATGCAAGCACAGCTGCTCTGGGCTTCTCTATCTGTGGCAAAGAGACTTTATTTTTTTCTTTTCAGACACAAAAACTCCCCTGCCTCAGTGATTTCTTCAGTGACCTTTTGACATCAGGAATCCGAGTGTGTTGTCGGTGAATGAGTCCACAAATCAGGTGTGTTACCTGTGGAGCTTTTTTTCTTCTATTCATCTTCACACAAACACTCTTTTGACACTTTTCACAACAGTTAATATTCAACAGTTTGGACACAGTAAACTCATCCACACTGTAGATTAGGCATAAATAACATATAGATATTTCCATAAATATTCATCCTCAGATGTCCTGTGTTGTTTTAAGATCATGATGCTTTGGATGTTTTTTTAAATTAAAAAGCAGCAGCAAAGAAAATGTTTGTTTTTTTCATCCATTTTGGATGAATAAAAGTTTAAACATTCTCAGTGTAGCACCAGACAGAGTACAAAATAAGTTAAATCATGGATTAAATAAAAAAAAAAAATGTATGAAATATCCCTCTACCCCCAGAAAAGAAGAAAAGAAACGCAGGTAGAAAGATCCAGAAAGGCACTTAAGTGTGATGATATCCAACGACAGCAAAGGCTCTTTCAAATGAAAAGTGATTTTAAATCAAATGTCAAGTTTCTCTTCTCAGTTACAGACAAACTTCAGAAAGTTTCTAGAAACATGAAACTGCATCAGATCTTTTATGAAGCAACTTTTTTTTCCCAGTCCAGTGTCTCCTCCCACCATTTATGATTTCCATCAGCAGTTCGATCAGATCAGTCATAATCCAGTGTGAAACTCTTAGTCTTTTAAATGGTCCCATCAGTTTTGTTTGCTATGAAATATTCTGTAAATGTCACCCTTTTTTTTTCACTTGAATGTTGTTTTTCAGTGGTGACCTGAATGCAGCATCATTAGCTTCTATAAGACGTGTCTGAAAAATTCTGAATCCAGGAATCAGACGTATAAACGACACAAATACAAACAGACAGAATCTAACAGGTTGAACCTTCACCAGTCATCTACTGTATAATCTGACAACCAAAGGCACAATTATTTAATGTCAGTATCATTATAAGTTTTATTTACGTTTCATTTTATTTTCTTGTGTTCATCCTTTCATTTGATCCTTTATTGAATCACACTTTGTAAAGTCTGATTGGACATGAGCACGATAAACTAAACTAGTCATTACATTTATTCAGTTTAAAGCCAGAGGTCTGGATTCAGGTCACATGACTTGGACTTGAATCAGACTTAAGTCACAGATTTGATGACTTAAGACTCAACTTTACAAAATCAAAAAAGCAACTCGACTTGGACTTCAACGCCAGTGATTCATGACTCGACCAAAGATTCAAATGTCTGTCATTTAAAAGGTGTGAATCCATAAATCAATTGATTTTCCTTTATTTCCTGAATCAACTAACGTTAATCATTCTCAGCACGTCGACACTTAATCCACCAGGTTCGCTTTGGTTTGAACTAATCAGACATCAGAGAACCATGAAGAAGAACAAACGTCACCTTACTGACCTCCAGCTGAAAAAAAATGATACCAAAGATCATTTTGTTTCAGTATAAAAACTACAAATTGGTGAAGAGAAAATGACTTGTAGTCAGATGGAGACGCCACAGAGAACAGTCAGTCAAGGCTAACATTAACGTCTTAGTTAACAGCAGCTGAACAGCTTCTTGAGGCTGAAACTCAGTGTTATATTATGACTCGTTTAAGACTTGAAACTCAAAATATAAGACTTGGGACTTGACTGTCTTGACATGGGACTTGAGTGCAAAGACTTGCTTGTAACTTATAAAATAATGACTTTGTTCCACCTCTGATTAAAGCTCATGAAAACTTCTTCTTCTTCTTCTTCATCTGACAGATACAGATTCATGTCTGAGTTTTATACGTCTGACGCCTGGACAGGAAACACTGAGCTGTTTCACACGGTTTCTGGTTTTTCTTTGTGAACATCCAAAATGTTGTTGTGTTGAACCTTCGTTGTCTTTGTTTCTGACACTCTGTTTGTGACTCCTGATGGTCACATGATCAATGAATGACCTGAAGGTGCAGTTTGTTTGTCATCTGAGGTGCAGCAACTACACCTGTGACCCTGCGCAAGGCCTTCTGGGTGGAAAGAGATGGATGGTGAGAGCGAACCCTCTCATTCACTGACGTGGTGGCGACGTGGTTGGCTTCTAACAGAGCAGCTGTGAATCCAAACGAACCAAAAACAAAGAAAGTCTGCTTCTCTGTTCTGGTTCAGACCAAGAAAAACCACCTGATGTGCAGGTCACCTGTAGCATCCTGCTCCACCTCGACTCTGTGATTTACAGTTTCCCAGTGGACAGATAGCTTTAGGCTACTTGTTGTTACACTGCTGCTAACTGTAGCTGCCATTAGCTGAGTTAGCTGTGCAGCTAGCTGTTTTATTAGCTGACTCTTCCTGGACTGGGAGCTCGGAGTGCCATGGGAGTGTTGGTTAACGTACAGGAGCTTTGGAGTCCCAGGAGGAGGTGGAGGGCAGGGAATGCTGATAGGTTGCAGCGTCACAGCTGGAGCTGAGCGAGCAAGCAACGAAACCAGGCTCAGCGGCACGGCTAACTGAGCTAACTAGCTAACAACAGCTACAGTTAGCCACACTTGATGCTTCTCCTGGTTCTTGACGTCCCTTGGTGGGTCATTCCTGTTCAGGGTCATGTGATCCATCATGAAGTGTCTCATGTGTTTGACTGCAGTCTGTATTTTTTTTGACTCATTGCCAAAAAAGCTGAAACCAACAGGAAGAGTGTAAACGTCTCGTCTCTGAAGTGCTTTGTGCTGCAGCAGCGAGTCTTCTTCCATCTCCAGCTTCAGGAAACTCGCTGTCTAACAAACTGCGGTGTGAAGACGTTCAAGTTGTGGGTTTGATTCCCTCTGGATTCACTTGTGGTGCTGTTAAGGCGCTTCGGATGAAAGCGTCACCAGACGGCAGAAATCTGTTTACAGGCATTTCCACACAAACACACTGCAACAGACAAACAGACGTGACCACAGTTTAACAACAGAAACTGACACAGACTCTTAAAAGGAAGAATCTCTCTCTAGGTAACAAAGTTCAGACTGTAGTAAAATTGCAGCTGTGTCTGTTATTGATCAGTGATCAGTTCACCTGCAGTCATCTCCTCCTGTGCTGATCACGTATTTATCTTCGTGGGAGAAGCGGATGTTGGTCACGTGAGCCGAGTGGCCGAGGTAGCGCTTGTGTTTGGCCTGCAGACAGAAAAAACATTTGCATTTCTATTCAACCAACAATCAATACATAATCTATTTCATCATCATTCAATGGGTGCTGCGACTTTTGACTCGTGCTATTTGTATTTCTAACCTTGTACCATTGTTATCATTGCAGATCACACCAAATTCTGTCATGTTTCAATCCAAACATCTTTTTGTTCATACAACATGAGATGTCTGCACGCTGATTTTGATGGTTAATTTCTTCTATTTTGATACGTTTTCACAATGTGAAGAAAATATAAATGTCAGCAGTGTTGTTCCTGTGGTAAGAACGTATTAAAAGTATTCAGTAACAAATGAAGAAGTCTTGCAGACCGAATGAAGACACAATTAAAAACTTTAATGACTCACAAACTTCTCTGTGCAGGGGAAGTCGAACAGTTTGACCAATCCAAAGTCATCGCCGGTGACGATGTTCAGGCTGGCGTGAGACACACACGCACAGTTGACTTCAGCTTTGTCTGCGTTTCGTGGCCAAATCCCCAAAACTTCATCTCCCAGGATGCTGAGGAAGAGAAGAAGTATCATTTCAAAACAGCTGAACTCACTTTGGACCTGATTTGATTTGATTTGTGTGTGTGTGTGTGTGTGTGTGTGTGTGTGTGTGTGTGTGTGTGTTACCTTGTCCAGGTTGCCCAGGTGATTCTGTCAATGATGGTCTGGTCGCTCACCAACTTCCCTGAAGGAACCTCAAACACCTGCCGCTTATACACTCCTGTGGACACCTGCACACACACACACACACACACACACACACACACACACACACACACACACACACACAAATAAATAAGTGTATATGTGTATATGTGTATGTGTTTTAGAAGTCTTCATGGGTCCACCCAAACCCAAGACCCGATCCAGGACCCATACAGGCTTGGATCCGGGTGGATCTGAGAGGACCCCTCCCTGCTCACACACTGATGATCATTATGGAAGTTCTGTGTGTGTTTTGTAAAGTGCAACACTCAAACTGCAAAGTAAATCACAGTGGTGCCAAATGACCAGCAGAGGTGTGTGTGTGTGTGTGTGTGTGTGTGTGTGTGTGTGTGTGTGTGTGTGTGTGTGTATACCTGTATATAACAGCTGTCAGCAGAGAAGTCAAGTTGCAGGATGAAAGCAGGGATGTCGCTGCAGTAAACCAGCCGGTTCAGACTGGGTCCTCCGCTCACATCGTAAACATCCACCGTGTTTTCCACCGAACCGACTGCCAACAGCCGCCGATCCGGACTGAACCTGCAAGACACACACACATACAAGAGTTCACTCAAACAGATACAATATGGCTGTTTGTTTCTCTCTCTTTCTCCTCATCCAGTCCCTTGCCAACCTGATGTCTTGGATGGCGGCGCTGCGGTCTCGTTTCTTCGCCCACATCTTCAGCGAGTTGGCGAGGAGGAGGAGGAACTCGCCATTCTTCATACCCACTGCCAGCATCTCTCCGTCCGCGCTGTAGCTCACACACCGGGCTGCATGGCCGACACACACCTTGTTCAACAATTTCTAGAGAAAGAGAGAGAAAAAGACTTAATGCTCATTGGTCGTTATGGTTTTATCTAATATGTTAGTTAGAAATATTCCTTGTTTCCTTAAATGATGACTCATAACTTCAATTATCATTGACTAAACTAAGAGAACACTTCTGTTACCAAACTCTCGTCTCGAGTTTACAGTCTACACTCCCTATCAGCTGGTTATGGACTGAGCAACACCTTGTTGGTGACAGTCAGATATTGGCGTTGAATGTCTGTACCTTGTCGTTCAGGTCCCACAGACGGATGGTGGCGTCGTTGCTGGCAGTGATGCAAAGGTCTTTCGCAGGATGAGCACTCAGACCCCAGATTCCTCCCCTGGCGTGACTGTCCAGCAGCAGGTTGGACGCTGCGTTCTTTTCCCCGACCTCGATGATCTCCCCGTCCTTCGTTCCCACCAGGATCTTACCCTGAGGAAGAAGAGGGACGGAGGTGATGAGGAGGATGGACAGGAGGCAACAACTGAGGGATGAAGGATGAAAACCAAAAGTTCTCACCTTGCCTCTGCAGACGGATCGGACACACTCCACCTGCTGTCCCGTCTCCAGCTGGAACGCTCGACAACGCTTCATCTCCTGGTCCCAGAGCTTCACGGCTCCGCCCTCCTTTGTCCTGACACACACCACATTACATCATAATACAGAATCAGTAAATGAACACAAGCACGCTGCGTTCACCAAATAATAAGAGTGGAGACATTTTCAATGCAGTGCGTTTCTGTAAACGTGACAAACGGTTATTTAAGTCTTGTAGTTTGGATGCTTTCTAAGAGCAGCAGTCAGCTGATGATGTGTCACTCACGGCCTCTCCTTGCCACCGGTGACAATGAGTCCGTCTCTCAGCGTGGTGTACATGGTAAAGACCGGCCCGGTGTGAGCCTTCGCCACCACCCTCAGCAGGTAGTGATCCCGCCACACGTACACGTCCCCGTTAATGGCTCCGGTAAATGTCAAGTTATTCTGCAAACATACATTTAGGAAGAAACAGTGAAACTGTACTCATCTCTGTTTTAGGTAAGTGAAGCTACAGTTTAAGAACTAACCATATTTCTATATCTGTTTTACTTTCTTCTGCAAGTGACTGAGACCAAACATTTTGGGACAACAATCAAGGTTCAGTGAACTCACAGCACCGAAGGCGACAGACAACATTGTCTGCATCCTGCCGTCCTCCACCGTTCCCACCACGCCCTTCTTGTACATCAGAGCGCCGCCGGCAAGCGTCCAGAACTTCACGTGTTTGATTCCCACTGACACGAACTGGGAGTCAGAGTCTGGACGAAACTCCACCACGAAGATCCGGTCTGGGTGTCCGGCTTTACTGCACACCTTGGATCCTGCAGTGGAGACACAGACTTACACCTTGTCATCTGTTTTATTGCAAACTGAAGCCTGACATCAGTTGATAACCAATATTTCATAGCATTAATTAGTATAATCAAGTTTCATACTTGTTAAGCTGTAAATTTTTGGCAAATTTCAGCTTTAAATTTTAACTGTCCAAGCCAGCTGAGTGACAAACACAATGACAAGCCACTGAAGTAATGGCAGCCCCACTAAATGGCGAAACAAAGCTGTCGCCGGATTCGCCAATTGGCAAATAGGACTTTGACAAGTTCAGCAAAAAAAAAACTATGAATGTGACCTTTTATATGCTCCAAAATATACAAATTATCAGTTAGTAATAATGATTAGTTATCGATTAGATGTCAGTCGGACCTTCCTGCCAGCGCCACACAGTGATGGTGTGTTCAGGTTCCACTCCGACAGACAGCAGCAGCTTCCCTGTGGCGCTGAAGTTGACGTAGCCGACGCCTTTAGTGTGAGGACAGCGAAGGATGGACAGAGTCTGTTTGCTCATCGCATCCCACACATGGATGGAAGGAGTGGTGCCTACAGAAAGATAACCAGACATGAGGAGAGCGGATATAAATCCAGGTTTTATCATTTCACAACGATGACAGAAAGTCACAAAAAGTTGGTGGACTGAAACGGAGCAGTTAGAGGGATCGATGCAGCGTACAAACACCCTGAGAACCAGAACAACATCACCACGAGGAGCGAAGTGCTTCACAGAACATCGTCATCAAACCAGCTTTTAGATTACTTTAATTTTTTCCAGGCTGCTGTTGGCTTCAGCTGATAACAGCTGCCTGGAAGGAAAGAAATCAATTTAAGAACTGATGAATGATTTGGAAACCAAACACAACTTCATTTTGTTCTGAATCAGTGAGTATGAGATGCTCTTCTCTGCTGCAGACACATTTCCTGACTTAAATGTTGATAAGACAGCTGGATTTTGTGTTTTGCTGCTTTTTGCACCCACAGACAGCATCGGGACTGCTAAAGGTCCC